>NC_054543.1:667270-1267270 GCF_017654505.1 Polyodon spathula | reverse complement strand
ATGTAGTGTAAAATATGTATACTGTAGCAGTTTTGTCTGGTCTATGTTAAATAATCTATCTCATGAGTTTCTTGACTGAACCAGTGATCCATGACATGCCGTTTGTTGCCTATAGATTATCCTACCATGGACCCAGATCTGTGTCATCTTTTGAGTTGCTCCCAGAATAAACATTGAAGCTTATTCCAGGTTTATGGTCTACCTATTGTAATATTGTACTGTATTGTAATGTATATGTTTGTTTTAGACAGGATGTGGATACATGGTTCAATGCTATAATCTCTGTGCTGACGTCAATTTCGAAAGTGGAACCTTTGAGAAATACGGTAATTATATAATTTGTTATTTTTATGTTTGCAGTAATTATGACCCTTTTATTAAAAAACGAAAAGTTGCTTTTGAACACAAGCAGCTCTATTATAATGGAGTTGTGGAACAAAGAAAGCAGCCTGTCCTGAAATGAGACAATGGCACTTCATGGGTTAACAGATCTACAAACATGTCTATTAATGCTGGCAAAACACAATGAGATGTCTTTGATTTCTACAGTAGCATGTTGATGCTCAGCATCTGGAGCCTTTCTATTTAGGGGAATGTAGGATTTTAAGATGGATAGCGCTGGTTAAGACTACTGCCCCATCAGCAGCTACTAAACAACTTGGCACCAAAATACTAAGTCTTGGCACCAAAATGGTAGTGTAGCGGTTCAGTTGGTAACAGGCTCACATTGCTGTGTTTCAGTTCACTCAGGCTGCTCCAGACTGTATCCAATGGGTCTTCTGCTTTTTACAGGTGCAGGAGCAGGAGAGGCTACGATCCAAGTCTGAGTCAAATGCAAAAAAAGCAATGAATGACCTTACTAAAAATAGCAGCATTCAACAGGTAATAACACATCTTCACAGATAAGACAGTCAGATTATAAAGTGTAATCAATATATATATCAATGATCCAATAATAAAGTGAGTATGTGCTTATTATTATCAAATGGATATGGATTTCCTTGTTATTGCATAGAATTATATGTAGAAGTAGAACATAAACAGACTCTATGAAAGACATCTCTACTGCCCATGATGAGAAAACTGTTTGGAGTATACCTGAGCTCTCCTCTCACAGCAGTAATGTTGTGCTCTGTTTACTAGGGTGCAACCTGTAAATCATTTACTGCAGATCACAAGCTGAGACCACAGTCACTCTCGGAATCTTACTACAGCGTACCTAAACCTAAGGTGGTAAGCAGTTTCAAACATCTTTTTGATAAAGAAATGTTTCATCTGTTTTTATAACTCCCCCCAGAACAAATGGGCCTGGCTCCTCTTGTATACTGTGGCCAGGTCTAATTGTCAATCAGTCAATTAGAACCTGGACACATTCTGCACATGGCAGTCAGATCCTGGACACATTCAGCACATTATAATCAACCTGGACATATTCTGCACATGTAATTAGAACCTGGACACATTCTGCACATTATAATCAACCTGGACGTATTCTGCATTAATTAGAACCTGCACATTCTGCACATTATAATCAACCTAGACACCTGGACACATTCTGCACATTATAATCAACCTGGACACATTCTGCACATGTAATTAGAACCTGGACACATTCTGCACATTATAATCAACCTGGACACATTCTGCACATGTAATTAGAACCTGGACACATTCTGCACATTATAATCAACCTGGACACATTCTGCACATGTAATTAGAACCTGGACACATTCTGCACATTATAATCAACCTGGACACATTCTGCACATGTAATTAGAACCTGGACATATTCTGCACATTATAATCAACCTGGACACATTCTGCACATGTAATTAGAACCTGGACACATTCTGCACATTGTAATCAACCTGGACACATTCTGCACATTATAATCAACCTGGACACATTCTGCACATGTTTTTAACCACATCTGTGCCAAATTTTATTTCAAGTACTGTATGTAAAACTTGAATTACAAACAGCAACAAAAACAGAAACACACACAATATTTACAGTTGCACTGGTCCCTGACCTGCCACACCTTATTATAAACATGTCCTAACATACCCATAGCAGACCAATAATAATAATGACAATTGCTTCCAGTGTAAAATGTATGTCACATAGACTTATTATTTACCAATAACAAATTTACTATATATATATATTATTATCATATAGTATTATTATATTATATATATTATATATATATATATAATATCTATATATAATCAAGTTTATGCCCATGAATACAGCTAAAAACATTTTGTGGACACGGACCTTGTCCCAAAAAGAGTAGTCTTATGACCCCATTTGTTTTCTTCATCATAAAAAAATAATCAGTGTTGTTTTTTTTTTCTTTCTAGGGCCCACCACCTAAACCGGAGCCAACTGAAAACCCTAATCTGTACATGCCTATGACTTCAGTGTAAGTTCAATTCAATTAGATTCTGCTGCTATATAATAATATCCAACACAATCTATGTTACAAGAGATCAAGCCCTGGTCATAGTATAGATTCACCTCAGAAAGCATAGTGATTTTCATGCTACCTTTGTACCTTTTACCATATACCACCACCCACATTCAATGAAACGTTGCTTTGCACTTTGTTTTTACAATACGTTATTATACTACAGTATAAATGAAGGGCATGGGGACTAATGTGTGGTAAAGTATAGCCAAGCTGGACAAAGGGACATAAAGCAAAAAGAGGCATTGTATAAGTGGAAAATGGCACAGTGTTGAAATGATATCTATACCCTTTACCTTCAAACACCATCATAAAAGTGGAGTAAAGAATACTTGGAAAATAAGGCAGTTGGATTTACCACACAACAAACCCCAGAGGTCCCCTGCATAAGGCATGACGTGTCAGTCTCCTGTCTGTTTTGCTGTCTTGCAGGCTAAGAGTAGTGGAGGAAGCACAGTCTGACCAAAACAGGGTCTCCACACCTCCTGCTTCAGGGTAAGTGTGCATCTATATTTAAACTGCATGGATTTATCTAAACGAGATACATGTTTCACAGCCTGATACTAACAACCCAGATGGCAGAGTCACCAGAGCTTAATGAGGGCGGAAGCCTGCTTCCATTATTTGTCAGTACATTTAGTTCCCACTTGAAATTGAATAAGGAAAAATACAAGCACACACTGACCTAAGTGCAAGCAATGTGCTGGTCTGTGTGGAGTACTAGGACAATGTGATTTGAAAATTAGCCTACTTTCCATTGCATTATATGTTTTTCATTAAAAAAATAAGAAGAAAATAATAACCCCATTCCATCTCTGAAAGGGAAATAAACTAATCAAATCACACCAAAAACATCCTTGAGCATTCCAGAACATGTTCCCCCCAGAGAGCATTTTTCTTTATCTTGTTAAGAAATGACGATATACACAAAGAGAACCGTCCAATCTGGTATGCAGCTGGAAGATCTGTAGAGCTCGTTAATCAGACAAAAGAAAGAGAAAATAGCCAAGGGCTTTAATCTCTAAAATTCCAGAAGCGAGTGACAGACTATGTAAATGGAACTCTGCATTACAGGTTATACAGCCCAAACTGAATGCCAGCTTTCAGAGTTTAAATATGCAGCTTCCTTATGTAATTCCCACTGCTTACAAACTATGGGACCCAGTTACATTGGTCAACAGTTTTATTATTATTAGCTATCTAAACTTTTCTATCAATAATTCAATGTTAATGCAGTGACCAACAGTAACCTGGATAAATAAATAACCAATGCCAGCATTACTGCTAAACTAATATGACACACACACACACACACAGACACAACATAAATATATTCATATGATAGAATCCATATGTATAAAGGCAATACCCTATAGCACAGATTTTCTTTTGTGAAAGCATTGTTTCTGCATCAAAGCCTTTTCATTTTAGTTTTAATAATAAGAACATATTTGGTCTGCAAGGGTCAAAGAAAGTACTACTACTTTCACTGTTAGTAGTAAAAACTGTGCAGTTTCATACTGGGGATTTCTCTGCTCCTCCTGTGAAGACACCACTGACCGAAGCTCTCAATTGGTATTTGATGGTTCTTTCTAGGAAGCAAAGGGACCCTTCTGGGAGCTTAAGTTACAGCTTTGCACATTTAATTGACTGCAGGCCTACTCCAAAACTAGCCTCAGGTGTCACAAGTGCAGAAGTTGCAAATGAAACAAACACAAAAAAACAGCCCTTCCACCTGAAACATAGAATCAAAGCTGAACAATTACAGAAATAGGATTGTGTTGTTGGCAGTAACACAACAAGAATTAAAAACCTTTTAAATACAGACTCATGCAGTACGCTTACCAAGACAGAAATAAACAACACAGACAATTAAGGGTAGCTGTTTCTTATTCAATTTAGAATGTAGGTTTGTCCGTGCTGAATTCATGGTTTTGAGTAAATGGTTTTGGGAGTCTAGCCCAATGGGGTGACAGCTCAGTTAAATCTCAGATTTTACTGTGATGGCGTCTTTCCCAGCTATGAATAACATTCATATTCATATAAACTATGAACACACTCTGATCTGCACATCAGACCACAATGTATAAACATTCAGTGACACAGGACGTGGATATTAAGAGGTTTCATTCGTTTTTGTTTTTCAGAAACATTGCTGATATCAGAAAACCACATGACTTTCACTTCGTTAAGAGAGAGGTATATGTAATTGAAGAAAATCTGAAGAATCACCTGACCCTTGGAAAACCTTGGTAAGCATTTAAGAACAAGAGGTGGCTTGTCTTTTCCTTCCTTCTTTAAAAGTATATATATATATATATATACAAACACACACACAAATTATGAAATCAGAAGTAGCATGGGCAGTAAACTGAAGAGCAATTATCATCTTAATGTCTCCGAAGTGAATGAGAAATGAAGCTACAGTGAAACATGGAGTTCTCATAATGCTAATGGTAGCTATTACAGTACATTCCTGGACTGGTCTGCACATTGACCTCCTTATTCCTCTACAGTGTTGCCCACTGGCTGAGTTCTCTAGATGATGGATATGTTCTCTATGAAGGAGACCAGATTATTGCTGTTAATGATCTTGGGACTAACAGTACTCCGGAAGTTCAAACATGCTTGAGTAAGTTGTTAAAAAAAGATTTAAGTGGGGAGTATATTTTGTGGGTCTGTTTCTAAAAGTCAATCACGCTCAGTTTTTTTTTTTGCCTTGCATTTGAAATGCCAGCACTGTTTAATGAAGCGATAACTGCATTGCTGTGGCGTGTTACAAAGTAATAAAGAAACTCCACAAAGACTCCACAGTCACAAAGCCATTACGTGAATGAGGGGAGTTTCATTTGTACAAGGAACATGCCACAGCAATGCTGTACCACCATTATACGCGGTTTCTTTGTAAAAGCAGGGTCGAGGATTCCCTGAGCGGCGTTTCAGCAGTGAGCAGGGTCGAGGATTCCCTGAGCGGCGTTTCAGCAGTGAGCAGGGTCGAGGATTCCCTGAGCGGCGTTTCAGCAGTGAGCAGGGTCGAGGATTCCCTGAGCGGCGTTTCAGCAGTGAGCAGGGTCGAGGATTCCCTGAGCGGCGTTTCAGCAGTGAGCAGGGTCGAGGATTCCCTGAGCGGCGTTTCAGCAGTGAGCAGGGTCGAGGATTCCCTGAGCGGCGTTTCAGCAGTGAGCAGGGTCGAGGATTCCCTGAGCGGCGTTTCAGCAGTGAGCAGGGTCGAAGACTTTTTAATAACCCATAACAAATGCAGGGTTTATTCTTTAAAAAAAATGCACCCTCGAGCTGAAGATTACACTTATGCACCCTCGAGCTGAAGATTACCGAGCAGCTCATGGCTGACAATGTTATGTTGTAGAATTTATGTTCAATTTCTATCTCCAATTTTTTTTTTTTCTTAGGTAAAAATAACAATGAAGAGACCCAGAGCATCTGAATCTTTTAGTGTCGAGCAATGCTCTTGTGAATAAACTGAAGGACCGTACCTGACATGGTAAACAGCCCTTACAGGACATTGGGTTAAGACTTTCATTACAATGTTATCTACACCTCACAGGGCACTGAACAGATTGTATGCCACACCAAAAACAAATACAAGACCTACACAAATACCAGTGGAGAAAAAAAATAAACAAAAACAGACAGAACTTTTCAATGAAGGGCAATGTTATTGGGACAGTCCTTACACACTCTAACACTTCAAATCTAACTTCGAATCTATTGTGTACTAAACAGCCTTTCAAATATCAAATGACCTGTAAATCAAGTATAAACAAAAATATATAGATCAATCATACATTTTTATTGACATAATATTTTACAAGAGAGTTTTACCCTATAGGCCTTAATACTGCAGTTTTAAGTTCAAGCCATCTGTTAATCACATAATATATATGTGTGTGTGTGTGTGTGTGTGTGTGTGTGTGTGTGTGTGTTTTGACTAGCCTTAACATGTGTAATTTTATATACAGATTGTACATAACCCACTCGATAGATCGCGGGTGTCGGGGTCCAGTATAAATCCTCTGTATATCGAGGGCCGCGATATAGCGAGAGAACCACGGAAAAACAAATACTGTACAAGCACCCCCTCGTTTCACCGGGGGCGTCAGGGTCCAGTACAAATCCTCTATGCAACCCGCTTTCTCGTATAAAAAGCAGCACACTGTTTTAATTCGTACAGCGGAGGGTAATTGCTTCTCATCAACTTCAGTCTCCAATGAATTTCTACAGAGCTGTCTTCTCCTTTCTCAAAGGCACAAACCCGCTGCATTGAAAGAATCCATTCCCAACATAAAAGGCTTGTTGCTAGGGGGCTGACGTCACTGCCTTGTGACTTTTGCTAGTGCACTGCTGCCGCACGCGAACACATCGTTGGCTAAAATACAAACCGCTTCATCACCTAGATATTTAATTAGCTCTGTGTTATTGTGCAATACGTGTGTATGTGATAACGGCACGATATTAATGCTTTGTTTTTAATTGTTTTGTATATTGTTGTTTGTGATGTGCAGTACGAAATAAACGAACAGTAATTCTAAGTGTATATGTTATATTGCAGCTAATGCAGTAGAACTGGAGCCAACTCCACGATCGTTATATACATGAGTCCGATGTAATCAATGTATGTAAATGTGTACATTTTCCAGTAGCATTATACAGTAGTTTAACTCTTTTGTACCTTGTTTTCTTTTGTATACATTGGATTAAACAAGCGTGTTGTTAAAATAACAATATACCAGTTCATGTGTCACAGTGTTTTTTTCCGTATGACCCAAGTGTTACAGCCCTTTGTCACGTTGCTGTCTCCCTTACCTGCTGCCACGTTGAAGATTCCTGTACTTTTAATTTTATTCAGCGCATATCAGAAAAGCATTGCTCAACACACTGAAATCTGTTTAACACCCCCCCGTCCCCCCGTCCCCCCTCAAAGTGACTGAAGCATGATGACACCGGCTCTTTTGGCGCATGGTTCTTGGGCTGTGTGATGATGGTTCAGCTGAAGATGTACTGACAGTAGAGACTAGCACAGCAGAAGAAGCCAGTTTTTGTTTTTGTTTTTGTTTTTGTTTTTGTGGTTCTGTGTAAAACATGTTAATCGAATAGATGTATACTCGAAACCCAGACTGCATGGCGTTCCGGTCCGGTGTGGCGTGAGTTTGCACAGTTACGAGGGGAAGCTTTGTTTCTAACTGTGGGCTGTTTTAAACATTCACTATTCTTCTGAATGAAATACAACTAGTTGCTACATGAATGAACAGTGTTCATAGCAAGCAAAATCCTGCAGTTCAACGGTCAATCACTGTTGTAGTACTACATGATGACCATGAGGTGGCCCTCTATGATTAAATAAGTGCAAGACACGATTTTAATTGTGCCCAGTGCAAAAATCAGTTTGTTATGGCTTTTTTATTATTATTATTATCATTTTTTTTTTTTTTATTTTAAACTGAAACACACACGTGCACTCCACAGTTCAGTTAGCATTACGGTAAACACATATAGTGTCATAAATATTGCTGAAAACTGGCATTTAAAATCTATTAAGATCAGTATTTGAAATGATTTAAAATATATGATATTAACACTGTTTTATATGAAGTATTTATTACTTTATTAACATTTCTGATATTACACTTGATTTATTATATTTGATAGTGCTTAATATTAAGCATCTATAAATCAAATATATCTGTGCACAAACTTGGCAATTTCCTACCGAATTTGTTAATCTATATATCGATTCCTGGTGTATGTTTTTCTTTATATTAAGCACTAACCCTGACGTTCCATTGAGAACAAACGAGTATTATTATTAATAAGTATTTAAATGGCCTGTTGATATAAGGTTTTTGTTTATTTATTTATGTTAAAATCAAAGTCCATGTATTGTAAGCACATTTAAATCATATTAGTGTTTATTTAAAAAAAAAGGTTTTTCAACCCCCCCCCCCCCCCCCCCCCCCCCCCCCCCAAAAAAAAAAAAAAAAAACACACCTTTTGGACAAACAGAAGAACAACAACACATACCTAACAATGATGCAATACGTGTTCTTGAACAAAGAGAAAGCTGCACACAGATATTTGGATGGATTCCTCTCACATTCAGCTGCTTTTTTTTTTGTTTGTTTGTTTGTTTGTTTGTTTTTTTTTTTGCACCAAGTCGCTTCTGGGGTTGGGGTCACAAAGACATTGACGGAGTGTTTGTATCAAACCCACCGACGTAAAGAGTATTGATACGGTATAAAGAGTCTGTGTAGAAAGGTGTTTAACAAATTTACACTGTTTTTGTTTGATTGGTCTGTATGATAAGTAGTTTTCATGTCAATAACTTTTTTTTTTTTTTTTTAACTTCTTAAGTGCCTAAAACAAAGATCGAAATAAGTCATAAATAGACTTGCTGAGTAAAGTATTTTAACAGCATCCTCTTATGACTAGTAGAAATGCTCTATTATTTTGCTAAATTTCCTATGTATTTCTGTTATTTTTTTTCATTTTATAAACCTAAAAAAAATAATAATAATTGTAGGACCACCTGACTGTCTAGATTTTATAGAATTGATGGGGGTGGGGGAGTCCAAATGATTCACATGAATAATTTAATTGGTCACATTTATGCAATTTAAAAATTCAATATGTACACTTCCTGGATCTAACGTCACTGAAGGACAGAGGAAATAATGATACGCATTGGAATGTCATTTATTATTCTTCGCTTTTACTGACGTTGCAGATCATTGGGAGGCTGTGTATTCCCATCTATTAATTCGGTTTTGTTCAGTAAGTGCTATGGAAATACAGGAGGCTAATTTGATATTTTAGCAACTAGTTTCTTTCAGAATAATACTCCTCATGGGCAGTTCATGCCTGATCTTCTCATTGTTTGGAGCTGTGTACCGCTAGTTGCTAGGATTTCAGATATTGAACTCTTTTTGGTTCTCAATGACACCTCGGCAGGCTCACGAAAAGAATCACGCAAGTCCTAATTGCCTGACATTATTCCAATGAGCATCATCACTCACCTCCTTAATCATCATAGACACAGCGGCTGAAAATGAATGAGGCACGCAACCCACGACAAAAACATTTCTTTAAGAAATAAAAAAAGCAGGACGTGGAACGCGATCAAAGTGTCTTCCAACAACGTAGCTCAAATTCGTTCTAATTAAAATGGTAACACTGACCGTGCTTTATTCCAGTTTGAAATACTGTTCATTTTGGTATTACCCTTTTTAAATGATCACCACCAATGAATTCATCCAAGAATTGACCCTGCACTTTAATAAACCAAAATATGTCCTGTTAGAGTATATACAATGCTTATGCTTCTACCATTAAATATGCCAGTATGTCTCTTGAGACCCTAACTTGTGCTATGTGGACAACTGAATAATAATTTAATCTCAATACTCCTGAAGTAAAATATTATCCCATATCAACTGAATTATTCCTGCTTTGTCTCAAAGGCTTAGGTAGAGTGAAAAATAATAATAATAAAAAAAAAAGAATTAGCCCTTCATAGTCGTATGTTGTTGAACGTGGTAGAAAATGCAAGCCATCTGTAGTGTTTGACTGGAATGGTTTGTGAGGAAACCTAACCTGCCTTGTCAAAGACGCCAGCTCCATGATTCATTTTTCAACGCCAAAGTTTTCTAGCAGACAGAACGTGCAAAGAAGTAAAATAAAAAAAGAAATAATTATTTCTAGTTCAAATTTTACTTTGACCAAACCGAAATATGGTTGTAATATATATATATATATATATATATATATATATATATATATATATATATATATATATATATATATACACACACACACACACACACACACACACACACACACACACACACAGTATATACAAATATCACCCTTTAAAATGTACTTATTTTAAATGGAAGAGTATGAACTTTTTTTTTTCTTTTTCTAAAGGTGTACAGAAAATGTGTACTGCCTCAAGTCCCCTCACTGGCGGGACGGATCTTTATCATATTACATAAATAATGCAGTGTTCAGTGGTGGCATGAAATTGGATTTCTACAGATTTCTATTGCTTATCAGACAAAATAATTTAAAGCTGACTAGTTCTTGCTTGCTGCACGGAACTCACAAAATCTATATTACTGTTCTAATAACAGTATTCACAGACAATTGCATGCAATTGGTATCCTTCAGTGAGTTCTCAACAGTTCTCAATATGCTGACCAGGGACTGGTGGACTGAAATGCGCAGAAGTGTTAGTGCAATGGTAATATGGCGCTGTATTTACCTGTCATTCACCCACACAACAATTAGTTGATTAGTTATTGTTGGTTTGGCTCCCATTCCCCCAGTGCATCTAGTTGAGTTTATTGAGTTGATTTGGGAGGGCATATCAAGATTAGTTGTGAACCTTAGAAGATGACCTGACTAGGATTGAGAGTATGTGTGTAAATCCCATTATATTAACTGAAATCAACAGTCCTGTGACAGAGATGGAATGACTCTTGGTGATAAATCTTCCTCCCAGTCTGTGAGGGAACTGTGTAATTGGAACAGAGTGTCTGGACTTGATGGCCATACAATTAATTCCTAGGGTTAGAAGGAAGGCGGTCATCTAGAAAGGGGAGCTACGATACACTAAATCATCGACCTGGAAGGGAAACAAAGTGGCAGGAGCAGTTTCACTAGTTAACAAAAGGGTCATGATTGACGATACAAAAGGGGGTGTAGCAAAGTGAGCTGTTCCTTTGTATGGTTAGAGCTGAACCGGAAGGAGGCCGTGTATTGTAATCGTGAGTGTTTTGTTTGTTTTGTCGTGTCTAAAGAATTACTGTTTGTTATTAGACTGCTGAACACGATCCAGAGCTGTTCATTCATTGGAATGCACTTGTATAATTATTAAACCTTAAACCTCCAGTAATATTATATTGGTACACCATGGCTACATTGTATAAAAAAACTGTAAATGTAGTTTTCTTAATTTTACAGACTATATATTCACTGACTGGCACAACACTTAAACACTGCTAAATTAATCTCCTCTGCAACAAGTATTACCCCCCCACCTGTGCCTCTCAGTCAAATTCTATGCAGCATAGACTATGTGTGCCTAGTGGCCCACATGCACATGAAATTCTTATACAGGGCAGTCAAAAGTAAATCAAATGTCTGGAGAAATTCTATAAAAATCAGAGGTTGCAGCTGTCAACAGGCATGATGTCACAGCCAGTGGTAAATAAAAAAAGTGGGTAAACTACACTGTTTCTTAGAGTCTAACAGACAAACAAAAAACAGATACATTGTTTTTGGCCCTCAGCCAACCAGAGCCACCCATACAGTCCATTACCCTTTCAGGTGCTGTTCACGTGTACAGTCACAGACCCGACGGTGCGCTTCACTGAACATTTCTGTGAGCGTCCTTTCGCAGGCTAGGATGAAGGCTATTAGCACCGCCCTGCAGGTCCAGTGTGCCTGACAGAACATTAACAGAACATAAACAACCAATCCTACTCACTCACACACAGACACAGAACACGCCCACACACCCCCTGTTCACACAACAGTTCTAACGGAGAGCCCTCAGCTGTCAGTCTCGCGCCCAGCAACGCAACACAGACGCTCACCGTTAAAATATCTTGCCTTTAACCAAGGATTTGCATATCACAGGAGAGTATAAGTGTGTAAACGCTGTATCCCTTATATGAGAAGAGGGTAAACGCTACATTGCCAAATAAAAAGTGGGTAAACACAGTTTACCTGCATATACCCTCAACTACATCACTGGCCATGCCACATCTGACATCTTAGTAAACTAAGGATTGTTTATTATGAACAAGGCTTAGGGAAGAAAATGGTTTCAGACAAAAAAACAATTCTCTAAAATTAAAAATGTACCTTTAAAAAAAAATCTCTGCCCATTTTAGCTCCAGATTGCCCTGAGCAGAAATGTGAAACCTCTAGATCTGGAGGGAAAACCTTTGATCTGGTAACACTGGTGCAACATGAGCACTGGAACATTAAAACAGGTAGTTGGATTCATGGATACCCATAAGCAAAAAAAACAAAAACATAAACAAAAAATCAGACGCAGTGGCGGAGATATAATTTACAGAAAGCAACAGCTCATTTTTCTTATTTTACAGCTGCTTTCATTTACTGTATTTACTTACTGGAGGAAATGACCTGTCCCTTGTGTATGCAGTTTTCTTTTGACTTAACGTAGATTAATGGGTGACGTCATTGAATAGGTACACACACACTGCAGTGATGGATACGATTTGCCTTCATATATTTTCATCCAAATGGCTCCACACATTATAAAATTGAGATGCTGTGGAAATAGAACTGGACCCATTGGTATAATATGCATTTTTGCCAGATTTACTATATTGTGCACTAGAACAGAGACATACCCATTTTATTGTAAAAGTGACCTTCACTCACTCGCTGCAGAGCCCCAGATGTTACAAAGAGTCAACTGATTACATTTGACAGAGTTTCAATAAAACTCAATCATTTTATACTATTTCCATGCGAAAGAAAAGCACTGCATGTTCACATATAAAAGGCTTAGGTCTTTGAGGACACTGGAAACAGGAAGCCTACAAAAGATAAAAAGAAAAAAGGAATGCGTCGTGCAAAGAAAACGCCTAAAAGATATTTTTCATTTTTTAATTCACCAGCAGACATTTTAATCATTTCTTCGGTATTTGAAGAACCTGCTTCTATACACGTACAACATTACAAATTGCATATTGAACTCAAGAAATCCGGTTTTAATAAAAGGTATTGGACTATTTAAAAGGTATGCGAGTATGGGTGGCTAGCCAAGTTTGCCTAAAGCTGTTTATCAAGTAGAACCATCTTGTAGTTTGTCTCAATTTGAAGTAAATAAGGCAAAGAAGAGCAGACAGAATAAAATTCACCCAAAATCATTTTTTAAAAAAGGCTAGAGAGAAATGGATTACAATCCAATTTGCCTTTTTTTTTGATGCAATCAAGATTTCCAGTTGCTCTTATTATTAACAAATTTTAATAAAAAAAAATAAAAAAATTAAATTAAAATTATATATATATATATATATATAATTACACGCTATATTTGATGTTGCTTACTGAATGTTTAGATGAGGAATAACACATTTGTTCCATGCCATGCAAAGTTCCACTTAGTCAGATAAGGACCAGTGTGTTCCGTTCATTCTGTGTGTAATACTCAACATTAATTAAACTAACTTGGTTGCAAGGAGGTTACTTGCACTTTCAAAGTTCAGGTCAAGCTCCTAAAGGCTTACCCGAAGATTAGTGCTGAAATGTGGCTTTCATTTCCACAACGATTAGGGAATTAGAAACTCAATTGTGTTGTTGTTTATTTTATTATTATTATTATTATTATTATTATTATTATTATATTATTATTATTATTATTATTAAACTTGGCACTTTATTGCTGTCTTAATGAAAAATGATAACTGCATTTCAATTACCAAAAGAACACCTAAATACTTGAATTATAAAACTAACATTTAAAATGAAGCACCTGTAAGAGAAGGGGAAATGAAAAAAAGTTATATTTGCAAAGTCTACACAATATTCTACCATTTTACACAGTCATCTTCTTAATTAACAGATTTCATAGATTGCAACTACTGCAGCTGCATTTGTAACTGATCCAAAAGACAAGCAAGCAAAGATTACAAATTATTTTCAGTGTTTTCAAGCCTCATTCATAAATACAGGAACATGCACCAACAATAGCAATCCGTTATATTTATCATAACACTACATTTTTTTTAATTATCTACACAATTTAAACATTAAAAATCCTATCACATTAAATAACCAGCATTCTTTTTTTTCCTTACCTGAAACAGTGGGGTTAAGACTTTAGCAAATATTTTAATATGTTTTTTTAACAACTTACCGTAAACAGTTCTATTTCCCTGACAAGTGTTCTAATATTTGCCACAGACTCACTGAAGCTTGAATGCCACAACCTGGTCATATTTTCCTGAAAACTTGTTGAGTGTCTGTAAACCCTGTAAATGACAAGTCACAAGTCAGCAGACTGTTTACACAGTAAGTGTAAGCCATAGTTAAGCGAGGTTCAATTTCTGCAAGGTCAGTTGCATGTAAAAACCAAGTGCAGAACAAGCTACAGTATGAACACAACATTCAATGGCACACATTCCAGGTTTTGTTTTTTTGGTTTTTTTAAATGGGGCATCTCGGGGAGAAATGTATACAGAATGTGATCTTCAGCATACTTACCACAGGAGGGTACAGGAGGCCTGAAGGGTGAAATACTGTACCATTCCAAAGTTCTGCAACAAAGTGGGTTTTGCAGCAGATAAGCAAAAAGGCTGTATTTTTGGAGATGTCAGAGGATACTTTTGCGACAGCTCAGCGTGAAGGGAAGATTAATGCTGCCACTCCAAGGGCAAAGAGTGGAACTGTCCAATTAACAGTGAGCGTTCTCAAAATCATGGTGGATGGTCGGGCTAGCCTGCTGGAATCAAATTTAAAAGATTACAAGTTAAAAGCATGACAGGCAGTTTCTTTAACATCAGTAGTTGTAATATTACATTCAATAATGTTATACACAGGTCGTAGAAAATAGGAGATTAAGCTAGTTTGCAATTTGATAACCTTTACTTCCAGTACCAGCATCTCAAAGCATGGATCTAACAAAGTCATCTCTGTGTGACAGTATGGTTCCAGTGCTGTCTCAAGTCCATTATGTATTGCACAAGAAAGCTATTGTTACCCCAAAATACTCAAACTGGATCGCAACGAAAAACAAGCTGTCGGGAACAGTCTGGCCACCTTCTTTAAGTTTTCCCCATCTGGTTTCATAAACTTTGCAAGGAATCATTTCAACCTATGCAACACTGGATCTTTTTGCCTCACCTAAGAAGATCTTTTCTTTCCCAATAGAGTAGGTTATGGGTCTGAGAGTTTGAGGTTAATGTTTCAAAGCCAGTGATAGCAGCAAAGGTGATGGCTTCTTGTTGCGTTGGAAAAGTATATTCAGGACTGCAGTACCTATCAAGAATGAACAGAGAGACTATTCTAAAATCGCTTTGCTGGGAGCTTAATAAATCCAAGGTTTCCGAATTTGGAACGGGTTTGTCTGTCTGGGAGGGTCGCGAATGCGCAGATATGTTAAGCACAGTTTAATCACCTCTAATTCAAATAGGGGTGAAAGCCATTTATATCCAAGTGAAAGCCATCAGGGTATAGAATACAAGGTAATGCACAGAAATACACAGAAAATGCATGACGGTCAATGAAATAAACAGCCAACAGTGTGTGCAGGCTTCAGGAGTCCTGGATATTAAAAGCTCCAGATATACCCTTTAGGACAAAAGGAAAGCCAAACATGTATTCTCCGGCACTGCACTTACTTTAGTGCAACAGATTGGTAATCTAAAGCACTTCTTCAGCCCCCCATAATGGTCAGTGAAAATGGGTAAGGAAGTGGGCAGTGCACCCCTCTACAGCTCCATACTGGAAGGCATCCACTACAAAACCAGTCTCTGTTAAAATTAAGGAAAACAGGGCACGTCAAAGCAAGTCGCTTTAAATGGTAGCACAAACATATATTAATACACAGAGAGACCAAATGTTTAAGAGCAGCGGCACGATTAAGAGCACTAGCCAGTGTGACTACAAGTACTGTAGGTAATCATCTCTGCACAAGTTTTAGTGACCAAGGATTAAAATGCTATTTCCGTGCCCCGGTTTCGAGAGTGGCTGTTGGCCATTCGTTTTCTGCTTAGACAATGAATGTTTTACACTGACTACCCCGTCGCTCTGGGAACAGTACCCCTGATAAATGAGATGCATCTTTGCGGGTGCTTCCTTCCAATACGACACCCCTTTGTTACTTGCACTTTCCTCATTCTCTATTGCACCACTCCACTTTAAGCAATCACTTGAGAAGCCTCTAAATACATCAGTATGTTAATTAACAAGTAATTGAAATTTCACCCTGCACCCCTAATTAGGACCTGGATTTGCATTTGCACTGGGCTAATTGTCTTTGTGTACTCAACAATTACAGAAAGCTCTCAATCAAATGCACTATCTATCTATCTATCTATCTATATATCTATCTATATATATATATATATATATATATATATATATATATATATATATATACACACACACACACACACACACACACACACACAGTGCCTATAGAAAGTCTACACCCCCTTTCAAAATTTTCACCTTTTGTTGCCTTATAGCCTGGAATTAAAAGTTTTTTTTCTTTCATTTATCTACACATAAGAACATAAAAAAGTTTACAAACGAGAGGAGGCCATTCAGCCCATCTTGCTCGTTTGGTTGTTAGTAGCTTATTGATCCCAAAATCTCATCAAGCAGCTTCTTGTAGGATCCCAGGGTGTCAGCTTCAACAACATTACTGGGGGGTTGATTCCAGACCCTCACAATTCTCTGTGTAAAAAAGTGCCTCCTATTTTCTGTTCTGAATGCCCCTTTGTCTAAACTCCATTTGTGACCCCTGGTCCTTGTTTCTTTTTTCAGGCTGAAAAAGTCCCTTGGGTCGATACTGTCAATACCTTTTAGAATTTTGAATGCTTGAATTAGGTCGCCACGTAGCCTTCTTTGTTCAAGACTGAACAGATTCAATTCTTTTAGCCTGTCTGCATATGACATGCCTTTTAAGCCCGGAATAATTCTGGTCGCTCTTCTTTGCACTCTTTCTAGAGCAGCAATATCTTTTTGTAGCGAGGTGACCAGAACTGAACACAATATTCAAGATGAGGTCTTACTAGTGCATTGTACAGTTTTAACATTACTTCCCTTGATTTAAATTCAACACTTTTCACAATGTATCCGAGCATCTTGTTAGCCTTTTTTATAGCTTCCCCACATTGTCTAGATGAAGACATTTCTGAGTCAACAAAAACTCCTAGGTCTTTTTCATAGATTCCTTCTCCAATTTCAGTATCTCCCATATGATATTTATAATGTACATTTTTATTTCCTGCGTGCAGTACCTTACACTTTTCTCTATTAAATGTCATTTGCCATGTGTCTGCCCAGTTCTGAATCTTGTCTAGATCATTTTGAATGACCTTTGCTGCTGCAACAGTGTTTGCCACTCCTCCTACTTTTGTGTCGTCTGCAAATTTAACAAGTTTGCTTACTATACCAGAATCTAAATCATTAATGTAGATTAGGAATAGCAGAGGACCTAATACTGATCCCTGTGGTACACCGCTGGTTACCACACTCCATTCTGAGGTTTTTCCTCTAATCAGTACTTTCTGTTTTCTACATGTTAACCACTCCCTAATCCATGTACATGTGTTTCCTTGAATCCCAACTGCGTTCAGTTTGAGAATTAATCTTTTGTGCGGGACTTTGTCAAAAGCTTTCTGGAAATCTAAATAAATAAACCATGTCATATGCTTTGCAATTATCCATTATCGATGTTGCATCCTCAAAAAAATCAAGCAAGTTAGTTAGACACGATCTCCCTTTCCTAAAACCATGTTGACTGTCTCCCAGGACCCTGTTACCATATAGGTAATTTTCCATTTTGGATCTTATTATAGTTTCCATAAGTTTGCATATAATAGAAGTCAGGCTTACTGGTCTGTAGTTACCTGGTTCAGTTTTTTTTCCCTTTTTGTGGATCGGTATTACGTTTGCAATTTTCCAGTCTGTCGGTACCACCCCTGTGTCAAGAGACTGCTGCATGATCTTGGTTAGCGGTTTGTAAATTACTTCTTTCATTTCTTTGAGTACTACTGGGAGGATCTCATCCGGCCCAGGGGATTTGTTTATTTTAAGAGCTCCTAGTCCCTTTAACACTTCTGCCTCAGTTATGCTAAAGTTATTTAAAACTGGATAGGAACTGGATGACATGTGGGGCATGTTGTCAGTATCTTCCTTTGTAAAAACTTGTGAAAAGTAATCATTTAATATATTTGCTATTTTTTTTTTCTTCATCTACGATTTTGCCATTTGTATCTCTTAAACATTTAATCTCCTCTTTGAATGTTCTCTTGCTGTTGTAATATTGGAAAAACATTTTGGAATTGGTTTTAGCTCCCTTAGCAATGTTCATTTCTATTTCTCTCTTGGCCTTTCTAACTTCCTTTTTGACTTGCGTTTGCAGTTCCATGTACTCTTTCTGCGTACTTTCTTTTTGGTCCTTTTTTAATGCTCTATAAAGTGCCTTTTTTCGCTGAATATTTTTTTTAATTGATCTATTAAACCATTTTGGCAATTTAGTTTTACATTTAGATTTGTCTACTTTAGGGATATAATTGTTTTGCGCCTCTAGTACTACATTTTTGAAGAACAACCATCCTTCTTCTGTGGGTGTTTTCTCTATTTTACTCCAATCTACTTCTGTTAGTCTCTGTTTCATACCTTCATAGTTTGCTTTTCTAAAATTGTAAACCTTAGCTTTAGTCATTACTTTTGGGGATTTAAAAAACACTTCAAATGAGACCATGTTGTGGTCTGAGTTTGCCAGTGGTTCTCTGACCTCTGTTTTAGTTATTCTATCTTCGTTATTTGAAAAGACTAAATCAAGGCATGCCTCCCCTCTAGTGGGTGCCTTCACAAATTGTGTTAGGAAGCAGTCATTTGTCATTTCCACCATTTCTATTTCATCCTTCGCGCTACCCATCGGGTTTTCCCATTTTATTTGGGGGAAGTTGAAATCCCCCATTAGTATGGCTTCTCCTTTGCTACACGCATTTCTAATGTCATTGTATAACAGATTATTGTGCTCACCGTCTGAATCTGGCGGTCTATAGCATGCTTCTATTATTATGCCCTTTGAATTTTTGTCCGTTATTCTTACCCATATTGATTCGGTTTTATTTTCTTTGTCCAGGTTTAACACCTGGGCTTCAAGACTGTTTCTTATGTATAGCGCTACCCCTCCTCCTCTTCTGTCCTGCCTGTCTTTCCTATACAGTGTATACCCACAAATATTATATTCGTCCCCATCACTCTCAGACAACCACGTTTCTGTAACACCTATCACATCATAGTTATCTGTTAGTGCAGTAGCTTCAAGTTCTAGAATTTTGTTTCTGATACTTCTAGCATTTAGATAAATACATTTAATGGTTGTCTTGCCTGAGTTGTTGTTCTTGTTTTGACGCGGTCTCCCTTCTGTTTTTTTGTTGATTTCTCCCCTCTTCCTTTCTAGTTTACTTCCAAGTTAAAAAAATATTCTAGAAATTTGTACAAAATTATTTAAAAATAAAAACTGAAATAGCTTGGTTGGATAAGTGTCCACCCCCCTTGTAATAGTAATCCTAAATTATCTCAGGTGAAAGTTTACCTTTCAGCAGGACAACAACCCAAAGCACACAGCCAAATGTAGGTGTGCAAAGTTGGTAGAGACCTATCCCATTAGACTCACAGCTGCAATTGCTGTCGAAGGTGCTTCCACCAAGTATTCACTCAGGGGGTGGAGACTTATCCAATTATGATCTTTCAGTTTAGTATTTTTAACATATGTTTTTTTTCTCAATAAAAGCTTTTTTCCCCGTAACAGTGTGGAGTATGGTGTGTAGAGAAGTGGAAAAAATCCTCATTTAATGCATGAAACTCTGAGGCACTGACACAACAAAATGTGAAAAAAAGTTCAAGGGGGTGTAAACTTTCTATAGGCACTGTATATAGCAAATAACTTAATGCACAGAATTTCAGTTGATCATTTTCATTGCATATGTACTAGGCATTAATGCAAATTAAACAGCAGTTATTTAAAGCAAAAGCCAAAGAGTGTTTGGCATTATTCAATGTATTAACTGTGCTTTAAATAAATGCCTGGTGTTAAATGGTGCTGGCTTTGGATTTATTGGTGCACAAAATCAATTAGTGTAAACAGCATCTCTGTACTTAAAGCATTTATGTATTCATTCACTCATTACAAAATTTCTGAATACTCTACAAAAAGATCATACAGTAGAAGTAACCCTGCACATACAGTAGTCATTGCTTTACCTTTGTTTAGGCTTTATATACCTTTATTATTTAAATAACCAAGCTCCATTTCTGCTGTTCTCCCTTTCAACAGGGGTCTTCAAAAGCAAGCCTGACCATTTAGATTTTATCATTTTAAATTGACTTTAGACGCGTATCTGGAACGTTCTTGTAGAAAAGGCATTGTCCGGCGGTAGGAGCATCGCCAATTTTTCCATTAGGAGGCTGTGTGGTCCAGTGGTTAAAAAAAACTGGCTTGTAACCAGGAGGTCCCTGGTTCAAATCTCAGCTCAGCCACTGACTCATTGTGTGACCCTGAGCAAGTCACTTAACCTCCTTGTGCTCCGTCTTTTGGGCGAGACCTTCTTGTAAGTGACCCTGCAGCTGATGCATAGTTCACACACCCTAGTCTCGTATCTTGTAAAGCGCTTTGTGATGGTGGTCCACTATGAAAGGTGCTATATAAAGATTATTATTATTATCTTCAGGTTCTTTTGCAGAGCCTCCTTTAACCAACCCTCTTCTCCTTGGTCGGCTTCCCTTTCCTTTTGGGGCGAGTGCTTCATTATTATTAGACCCATCCACAGCTTCCTGTTCTGCAGAATCTCTGATTGAACTTATAGCTTTTCTCTTCCTTTGCCTTGGCTTTCTTTTGCTAAAGTGGACTTCAGAGTTAAATTCACCTGTTGCAGCTTGCATAGTCTTGTTGGGTTGCTTCTCTTTTACCTCTGCCTCCTTCTCTTTCAAGGGCTTCAGTCCAAAAAACACTCGTTACCTATGTCCCGCATTTGAAGACTTGTTTCTTGACAGGAGTAACCTTTTCGGAGCCATGTTTCGACAGTGTGGCGCTTTCAGTTAAAGACCTTTCTTGTTTTATATGAAGTGAATGTAAAACATCAGAATGTAAACTGTTTCTACCACCAGAGCAGGTCAAACAGTTCCTTAAACGCTCTAAAGCTACACTTTGTGGGGAATGAAAGAAGCCACTGCCTTTATCTTAGCATGTAAAGAGTCTACCAAAGTGCTGCTCCTGTCCTGAGTAAAACAATAACTTGTGCCACCTGAATCCACCAAATCCTCTTTTAGGATCTCATTCCAGGTGAAGTCAATTTGTGCAACTGACACTCTGTATTATTGATCCCATAACTGTACTGGCGCTCAGGCTGTGATCTCTCGGACCCGCATGTCTGAACTGTCTGTGTGGAGTGATCCACTTTTATTGCTGTCAATCCCATTTAGTGGAGACTCGTCAAAATAATCAGAAAAAAAGGTCTGTATCACTTAAGTCACTCACAAAAGACTTCTCTGGGACCCTACCAAAGATTGCTTTGTATCCAAATTCTTAGGGGAGCTGGATATCTTTCCAGTTGCTGCTCTGGGAGACTGAGTTTTCTTTGACCTTTTCTTAATCTCAAGAGCAGCAGTGCATTCGGCTTGCTGCCGGCAGTGTTCTCTTGCTGTGAAGTTGGGGAAGCTCGCGTGGGACTGGGATCAATATTTTGGCTATGGCAGGTGGAAGTACTGGCTGGCCAAGTTTTCCTGAGAGGTATTAAAGCTGCACTAGTCTTGGTCACCTGTGGCCCTGCTCTGTGCCAGCAGGAAGTGAGGGTAGCACTTGTTCAGAGCTGCAATGCAGGCCGTCGGGGTACTCTGTAAAAATAAATACAACAATGCAGCATAATACAAGTTAGATATTAGGGTTATTTTAATGCTCAGTATGAAGTGTTCAGACTACTTCATTCACTTGAATCCAGGGATGCTCCATCATTTTATTTACCTGTAAACCAAAGCAACAGCAAAACAATTCATGCTTTAATAAACGCCTGTCCCTGAAATTATAAACTTTATATTTACCAGTGCCAGCATGTCACACACACAGTACACTACCTAAAATCTGCCACATTGTGGAGTAAATATCTGCCAACATAAGCAGTGCTTTGCGGTGAAGTTGAGAGATGAGACTGACTAGAATCTCACTAACTGTTCCAACTGAAACAGCCCTTCTGATCACAGACATAACCATCAAAAGAAAAAAAAAAAACACATATCTGCATATCAAAGGCAAATTTGTGTTTCAAATAAATACGATTTTAAAACACATTTGCGCATAATCTGCAAATTAATCCATCTGTTCCAATAATTGAAACATTTGCACAATAAAGCCTTCCAAATTAAGTGGAAAGATGAATGCCCATTTTTCTTTTTTCTATAAATAACCCAGGGGAGAGGACAGCTTTTAATCTATTTAATTTGTGCTATGCCTAATAAGTCTCCATGGCAATTAAAAGCAAATGGCTTTAGTCAGTATATAAATGGAGTTTGGGGAAAGAAAGACAAGTGTCCAATTGACTCTGTACTGTACTGTGAGCTGTTCAAGCAGCCATTGGCAGCCAACCCCCACTACTGTGTCTTGAGGTGGGTGAGCGATTTGCTGGATTTAGAAATACTCCACCAGGTGTGGTTGTTTGAAGACCCTTTTGTATTTGAATAACCCCCTGCCCATCCTCTGACCTGGGCTTTACTGCTGCATCATGGCACATACAGTACACTCTAATGTCATCTCTGTTCAAAAGTTTACATTACATAAGCCAGACGATTCCGCTTGGTAAATTTCCATTTTATAGAATAGTACTGTACACAAGCTAAAACAAAGATACACAAACAGAATCCATGCTATTCTTATACAGCAATCATGATAACATAAACACAGGAACACACTATCCTAACTGAGAGAGCCAGGGAACACCAGAGCGTTTCACCCTTAGCTGTAAAGAAAACCAAAACCAAGAGAAACGTATGCCAAGCAGTGCACCTCACTTGCTCATGGTCTATGTTTGAAGAGAAAGATTGTGCAGCGGACAGTTTGTCCATTTGACAGCCAGAGCAGCGCCCCCTTGTGGGCCTGTCTGTCCATTTGACAGCCAGGGCAGCGGCCCCTCGTGGGACAGTCTGTCCTTTTGACAGCCAGGGCAGCGCCCCCTCGTGGGACAGTCTGTCCATTTGACAGCCAGGGCAGAGCCCCCTCGTGGGACAGTCTGTCCATTTGACCGCCAGAGCAGCGCCCCCTCGTGGGACAGTCTGTCCATTTGACAGCCAGGGCAGCGCCCCCTCGTGGGACAGTCTGTCCTTTTGACAGCCAGGACAGTGCCCCTCATGGGACAGTCTGTCCATTTGTGGCTGTTTGTTTTTCTGCATTGCTTTGAACTCTCTTGTGTTGTTTAATAGGGGTGCTTGGATTGTGGTGCAGGAAGTAAACATTAGGTGTGGTCTCTTCTTCAAGGCTGCTGGCTTTTGAATTGTCTATTTTTTTTTTCTTGTCTAATTGTCTATAATTCTTTTTTCCTATACTTTGCCTCCTTGTTTTATTACCATCTAGTTTAGCCTTTTCCTTAATTTTTTTTAGTATTGCGTTCAACTATTTCTGGGGGTTTTCTTATAGGCTTGTATTCCCATATGTCATCCTTAGACCTTGTCTGACATGGCAGGTTTTTTTTTTTTCCGTTATTGTTTTTTTATACTGCTCCCTTCATTCCTGGGTTTAATTACAAAATATGACAAGCACTGATCATGCTACATCTTCACGATATGCACATTTTACTTTTTAAACTCAAAACAAAAGTTTCACCAAACAGTAGTAAACAATCATCTTTCTTGCTCGCGTTTATTTTTTTATTTGTATAATGATTCTAATATTTGTTACTACATATTAACCTAGAGTAGGTTGAGTTACTGTTTCCACCGAACACAATATACTAACCTGATGTGTTGTTTATGAAATGTCATGAATCTATAGTACAATTACCTTGCAATATTTTACACTGTACGTTTATGCTGGAAACTAACTGTGTTACATAAAAAAATAATAATAAAACGCCCTTTGATTTTGCCTTGTTCACTGCTGTTTATTGTGTGTATTAAGTTACTTAACCGAAACACAATCTGAATGTATTTAACACATAAGATATAGTTAAACCACTCCATACTGTACACACCGCAAGTAGTAATAAGTAACACAGTTCTCACATTCATTTAAGCATATTCCGTCAAACTTAATTTTATTTATTTATTTAAATTACATATGGGACTTTTTAATCTGTATATTTAAAATATTGAAAAGACATTTAGATTAAAAACTTCCCCATACATACCTTAATTCTTACTACAGTACTACCGGGGAATGGAATCTGCAACTATGAATAGAAAACAGTGCCGTAAATATGTGAAAAAAGGTAAATGTAGCTGTAGCCGAGTCCGAAAATCGAAATAAATAAAAAAGCGATTCAAGCGGTTGTTTCGATAGCAGTAGTAATATAATTATTATAACACTGAATTATTGATTTACCCTGTAATATGTAAACAATGATGTTAGTTAAGTGGAATGTCACGTGATTTCACCCAAGCACTGTGTTGTTGTGAACATGGCGGCTGGGTGCAGCCTCTCCTCACTCTTACCCATTCAGACTCAGCTGGATCACTCCCTGCAGGACGTGGTCTCCACCGAACAAAAAGAGAACATCGTTTACGAGTACCTGAAAAAGCTGGACGGCAGGGAACAGGACTTGAAAGTACCTGAATTTGAAGACGGTAAGGTAGCGAGAACATGGTATAAAGCATAGCCCTACACACACACGGTACAGACAGACACAGTGCAGGCTAGGGAACCTGTTGAATGAGGGGACTGGAATTGTTGGTAACGGGTGCGTAGTAACTGTCTTTTCGTTTGGTAACATCTCATATTTATGTGAAGAATTGTTACCAAAATAGAGACATATTTCTAACTTTTTCGAAGCCAGACTGGTGCAGTGCAGTCAGTTCCGTTTTGGTTGGTCGGCGAGACAGTGTGTACATTTGTAGCAAAAGCGGCCCTGTTTTTGGCAGCTAGTACAATTGATTAACAAACATGTACATCATTATACCTAAACAAACGTGGAAATAAAATGATTTATTCACAAGTCTTCTGTAACAGAATAGGGACCAAGCAAAGCAGAGAACACTACAGACACACACACAAAAAAAAAAACATTATCGCTGAAAGCATTTCTGTGACACCACCATTTGATCGTTTTCATTAATGATACGAATCTTTTAAGTGGCTTTGAAGAGCAGGGGAGTGCTGATATACTGATTTAACGAAAATTGGATTCGTCAGCGAAACAGAACAATTAAACAGAAAAGCGAATACCATTCTATTATTCAACAATTAGTTAATTATTATTTACACATTTTAAACGTAACACTTTGAAAAGCTCTTGTGATTTCAGTTTAGCATGTCATATTGCTTGCTAAAAGTAATACAAATATACATTAACAATGAAAAAAACTGATTATTGCAAATTGTGACAAAGCTTATTTATTTTCAGTATAACTCTGAACACCTGGCACCTGCATGTTTGTTTGTTCTGTGCTGTCCCTTTTCCAGAGGTAACATGGCTGCTTTTAATAATCAACCCAAAAGAAAACTAAATCCTACTGCCTGTTTTAGAGCGCTACCTTGCTCGCCTTGAATTATTATTTTTTTTTTCCCACAGAGTCAGTATTCTTTATTTTAACAAGCATCATATCCAGGTCCTTACCTTTCCACAGACATCTACTGTCTTTAAAAACACGTTCTTTTACACCTGCCTGACTTCTTAATTTACAAACAGGTGTGTTAGTTAAACTGATTGCCAGTCACCAGTGTTCTTGGATAGCTAGGCATTCTGGGAGATGTAGTTTTTCACTGGGGCTAATCAAGAGCATTTTAAAACCTAGAATGGGTAAAACCGCTTTGTAGGAGTCTTCTTTCCATCCGTAGACTGCAGAAGGCCAATTATCATTTGATGGACTGTAACTCTCATACACTATATTGAATGTATGCAAAGGGCAGAGAAATGCCTCCCATATTTATATTCATGTGCCACTCAACAAGTTTTACTCTGTTACAGTTCACAATTCATCCTTCAAACAAGACATATTGCTTCATTAAGTAAACACTTTTCTTACTTTTGTCTAGAGACTGCAGGAAAGTGCTTACATTGGAAAAGGGAGAGGGTTGTAAAATGGGGGGGGGGGGGTCGACGACGACGACCTGAAAACTTTCCCCTTGTGATTTTGAGGACCTTAGCTGCAGTAATGTTGTCGGAGGGTTGCAATGTACTGTCCTTGATGCCAGTGTTCTTGTGGTTTCAGGATTGGAATGGTTGAACACCAAGAGCCCGCTGTCGCTGTCAAAACACCTTTCAGGCAAAGTGGTTGTGCTGGATTTTTTCACCTATTGCTGCATCAATTGTATGCACCTGCTTCCTGACCTTCACAAACTGGAGCATGAGCATTCTGATAAAGGTATACAGGCTCCTAGGTTTTTATTCCATAACTATAGCATGACTTATTGGTAGTGAACAGGCAAAGCTGCCTTTTTAAGTGGTTTAGTAGTACATTTTAGCTTCCATTGATGCAAAGTAGGTTATGTGCTGAACCAGACTGATGCATTAGTTTAAAATATATTGTGTACATGGTAACATTTTGCTGTTTTAGAACAGGGGTTCTCAAATTGTGTGGTGTGCCTCACTAGGGGGAAGTGTGTTTCTGTGTCAGTATTCAGTTTGTCCCTTGGATTTGCTGCATTATGACCCATGGAACGCACCAGACTGCCGCTGGCCTACCCACTCCATTTCCAGAATCTAGATAAGTATAGTGTGACGTCATCAAAATTCTGGAAAAGAACGTTCCAGTCTGGGAGCCAAGTCGTCGTAAACATTATCTTTTCTGTTATAAATCTACAGGTAATACGAATGAAAAACCGAAAGACTATATTACTTACAGTATAAAGCACAAGTGCACTTATGATACGAGCAGTACTGTGGGCTAGTGCTTGCTTTAGCTTCATCAGTTATTTGTCAGTATTTATTTATCTTTAGCTTTATCAATTTATTTACTTATTTATTTCTTAAGACACCCTTACCCAGGGAGACTTAGAGTTGTATACAGAAATACATGTCAAGAATTACAGTACAATTAAGAGCAAGATACAAAATACAATGACTTCAGTCCTAGTAAGAGCAAATACAAAACACAGCATGATTTGATATCGGGGCAGTTCAAGAGCAGATAACAGTGTTGAGAGTTACACCAGGGTTAGATACGAGTGCAAATGAAATACAAGATACTGCAGATTGGGTTAAGTGCAGGATTATATACAGTAAAATAGGGAGCAGATAAGCACATTAAAGGCAGAGTGTTATATTGTCAAGAAGGGAAGAGTTGACTTTTACAGGAGTTGGGGAGGCGCCGGAAGGTGGTTAGGGACTGGGCAATCCTGACATCCATAGGAAGGTCGTTCCACTACTGCGGAGCAAGGGTGGAGAAGGAGCGGGCTCTGGAGGCAGGGGAGTGTAGCGGAGGTACAGCCAGTCTTCTAGTGCAGATGGAGTGGAGAGGTCGGGTGGGGGTGTAGGGAGAGATGAGGGTCTTGAGGTAGTCGAGTACAGTCTGGTCAAGGCATTGGTAGGCGAGTACAAGAGTCTTGAACAGGGTGCAAGTAGTGATCGGGAGCCAGTGGAGTAGCATGGCAGAGAGAACACCAGGCGAGCAGTGGAGTTCTGGATGAGCTGGAGCGGACGCAGGGAGGCCGGCCAGGAGGGAGTTGCAGTAGTCAAGGAGGGAGAGTACCAGGGCCTGGACGAGGAGTTGCGTGGAGTAGTTGGTGAGGAAGGGTTGGATTCTTTGTATGTTGCTCAGGAAGAAATGATAGGTGCGTGCTAGAGTGGAGATGTGCTGGGAGTAGGAGAGGCAGGGGTCCAGGGTTATTCTGAGGTTCTTGGCATGGTAGATACCAGAGGAATAGAGATAGATCAGAGGAGGGGAAGAAAAGGAGGTCAGATTTAGAGAGATTGAGTTTGAGGTGATGCAAGTGCATCCAGGAGGAGATAAGACAGAGGTAGAGATACAGGAGGGGATTGTGGGGGGAAGAGAGGAAGATCTGAGCATCATCAGCATAGACATGGTATGAGAAACCATAGGATGTGATGAGGGGGCCCAGTGAACGGCTGTAGAGAGACAACGAGAGCACCCAAGAGTGATCCTTGGGGGACGCCTGTTGAGAAAGGGTGGGGTGTGGAGGTTGAGTCGCGCCAGGTTACCAGGTAGGTGCGGTCGGAGAGGTCGGAGGAGAACCAGGCCAGAGCAGTGCCAGAGATTCCCAGGTCAGCAAGAGAGGATAGGAGAATAGAGTGATCGACAGTGTCAAAGGCAGCAAAGAGTTCAAGGAGAATTAGGACGGAGGGAGGCAGCACGGGCAGAGTTTAGTGAGTTAGTGACAGAGAGGAGAGCAGTTTCAGTGGAGTGAGCAAAGCAGAACCCAGATTGGAGAGAGTTGAGCAGAGAGTGGTTAGACAGGAAAGCAGAGAGCTGGCGGTGTACTGCCTGCTTGCGGGTTTTAGAGAGGAAGGGATAAAGAGAGAGACAGAACGGTAGTTCTGGAGTTAATAAATAAACTTATTTTGAATCAAAGCAAATTTAGTGGTACGGTAACAAAAATATAGACAATAATCTGAAGGGTAGACTTGCAAGAGCTCAAAATATGTTGAACTATTGATCTAAGTGACCCTTTTACCTCTGGGTGATAGTTACTCAGTTGCTTAATTTAACCCAGCATGCTAATAGAAAATGTCACAGCTGTCATTGACTATCTTTAGTTTAAATGGGATCATCTGTGAAAATGGAGCACAGTCTGAAATTACATTCCAGCCAACCTCTTTTATCTGATACTTTTCTAATGCTTATCTTTGGCAGTTCTGTTTGTACATTCCAAGTGATGTGCAGCTGCCTGTTTTAAATTCCGTTAGATATGCATTTACTATTATCAGTGAACCAAAATGGTTCAACAGTAGTCACTGACTTTATATGAGGTGAACCGCGTAAGAAAAAATAGTTTGGATGAGTGGCCGCTCTTTCATAACTACTGTGTTTAGCAATTGCTGTTTGATTCACTTGAGAATTTCAACAGCAGTGTCCTGGCAGGGGAACCTAAGTCAGGCTGTGGTACGTAGTGGAAAACAAAAGAACTAGACAGAAAAAGAACTAGACAGTAATTAGACAAGTTAAGATGTTAACGTCTCTATGCAAGTCACACTTCAGTGTTTTATTGTTCTGCAGAACTGTGTGTCCAATGGTCATGAAACATGTGGTATTAATATTATTTTGCATAAGCTATTGAGAGTGTCAGATTGTAGGGATAATGAGGGTTTCAATCTACTTGTACATCCATCTGTGTATCGCAGTTATATTTTTGCATATACAGTCTGGAAAATTTATTTTTCATATTCTGTGCTAGTCTGTGCATACTGTTCACTTATACAGTATCATAGTGCTCAACTTTTGCATCTCACTAAAAGCTCTAGTTTTTAATTTACAGCTGGGGCAGGGAATGTCGTTAAGCATGCTTTTTAAAACCTGAATAGATTCTGAGGAGCCAAAGAATTACATTGCTGATTTGAGCAGTTTGTTGTTTTAACTATGTATTGTAGTTAAGTGACAATACATAGGGAAGTCTTGTGGAGACTGGCATTTCCAGCTGATCTAGCTGTATGTTAACCACAGTCCATCAAATATACTGGTGCAACTGGAAGAATAAAAAAAAACAGTTCAAACTGTTATGGCTTTTCCTAAGACTGCCATTGAGTAGTTGGTCTTACAGCCATTTGGATTATAATACATCTATCACTTTGCAGTTTCCCTCAAAAGACTCCGAACCTCACAAAATAATGCAAACCCTGGGGAACTAAAATACAGAAATGACAAGTCTTAGAAGAACAGTTGACATTTAATATAAACCAGAGAAATAGGACTGAAAACTGAATCCATAACAAAATTAAATTTAATCAAATCACAAGACCAGTCTGCAAAGTTGCGGGGCTCTTATTAAAAAGCAGATCAATCACTGAAAAAATATTACAGTTAATTTATACACCGTCACAGTTTTGAATTTTTTAACTTTTAATTAAATTCTGAATTCAGTTTTTCTAGTGTATTGTCCAGTCGCTCTACATATTAATTATATTAATAACTGCATGTTACCAAATAACTACATCATTAATGTTGTACCATGCTTGGACATAAATGCTATCATTAGCAAATTTATGATCAATCACACTGGGCAGCTTACTAATAGGGCTATATTTACTGAAGTCGCATTCACCTCGTACAGTCAGATCACTGGCTTCCGACTGTATTTATTGTTTATCTCTAGTAGATTTAGGCTGATGTGAACTTGGTGTGTTTGCAAAATTTCAGTGAAAGGTAAATGGGCTCAGTTTTGGAAAACAGCATGGCTTTCCATGTAAAAAAAGCTATTTTGTGTTCAAACACTGCAGCGCCCACACAAAGAAAAAAATAATCTATTTATTTTTCAAACTGAACTGGGATCTTAATGCAAACAAGTGCATGCTCTGTTACCTAATAAAGGGAAACGAGAAGAACAGTCAGAATTCTTTTCATATATTACATGTGACGCGCAGTATAAGAGGAATACAAATAAACTAAATTCAAAAGTAGTCGATGGCCTCCATCAATCTTGCATTTCAAATAAAATCTGTTTTGCTTCACAAGTGCAAGATTGATTCGGAGAGGATTGCGGTTTGACAGTGTTCTGGAGCGTCCATTCAACTGAGTTACAGGACCTTCGAAGTAAAATAAATGTGCACAGTTTTTAAAACATGATGTCAACTTTGAGCACTGAGGCTATTTTCCATATCAGAATACATTGAACCCTTTCTAAAGACGTTGCCCATCTTCATTTTCTATTGTATGGAAATGGCTGGAGGTACAGTAACTCGCAGAATGTCTCAGATTGTGACCTGTTTAGTAGGCTTATTAAGGCACTGCTTTGGTTAAAAGGTAAGTGTAGCCTAAACAATGAATTGTAACCTCTTTAGTCAGAGATGTCTTTTGCTACTAAGCAATGATTCGCCTGGTTTGAAATTATTTTTTCTTTCCTCCCACAAACTTCTCTATTGGAATCAAACTTAAATGGCCTTTAGTGTTCAAGTAGACTGATGCAGCACATACTTTGCCAGTCACTTGAGTACAACATAAATGATCTTCCAAGGGCACCCAAGGCTCTGTGAATTACACTACACTTTCATACAGCGTTACTCTTCTGCAGCACTGTGAACCTTTTCAGACCTCGGGAGGAAATGTGAATGTAAAGAAATAGAACAGAAAATGCACGCGTTTCAGAACTGTGCGCTGGCCGTGTATCTGCTGTTAAAATGCTTCAAAGAGAACTTTGATTCAGACACTGTAATCGCCAGTCTTTAGCTTGGTATAATGTTCATAAATTGTTTTAAAAAATCAGCTCTGTATAAATTCCAGGCTGTTAGTAAAGAATGTCCATTCCTGAAATCATTAATGGTGCTGTTGGTACATGTGCATGCATTAATCACAATGCTACACACAGGTATGGGCCAGGTTGAAGAACGTTATGATGGGGGACTGCTTGAATGAAAGCCAATCACTTTACGTGATGGCTTACATGTACTGTGTCTAGATGTATTCCAGTTGTTTCCTGTACTTATTTCCTTGGCTGGCCAGTGTGATTAGGTAATACTGTTATGCTGCTAAAGCTGCTTTATAAGTGAAGCTAGATGTTGAGTAGTACAATACTGTGGGGCTGTCAAAAAATTTCTTCAGCTTTATGTCTATTAACCACTGTGGATCAAGATCGAGTTGAAAAGCCTGGATTGTCCCGGTATACATGATACATATGGTAACAGATTACATGTGTATACGTGGTAACCTAGTTAAACAAGAGTTTTCTTAATTTTGGTGTAAATAACGCAGCACTGTGTAACCACTGGACTAAGTTGGGTTGCTCTGGTTCCGTTCCGTGCCCTTGAAATACTGCATTTATTATCTAGACAATATAGGAGAGTCGACTTTGAAGGAAACCTTTCACCGGGAGGAGGATAAAAGAATATTGTGTACATCTGTGTGGCGGGGTGCCCCCACCCCTGTGCGTATTACTGTGTTTTATGTTGTATGTGGCGTGTTAATGTTGACTGCTTATTGTAGTGGTGCACAGAGTGTGGGTTATGTAGTGCAAGTGATGTAAAATGTATAATTGTATTTAGGCACGGGGATTACACATTCACTTAGTTCAAGTGCAGATGTACCGAGGTTCCAATTGAATGATTGAGTAGCAATCGAGTCTCAGTACAGCTGCATAAAAGAGGCTGTGCTTCCCTCACTCTGGGTTGCGTGTTCGGTGAGTGGAGAACAGGGAGAGCGAGAGAGGAGAGAAATAAAATATAAACAATTGCTGCACGTGCTAGTTTAAACTAGCACGATACTTGTTTGTATTAGTGTTTTGTTTGTCTGTTCGTTTGGCCACTGTGCCGTTTACTTTTGTATGTCTTTTATCTGTTCATTTATAATAAACTGACGCACTAGCGTGTTCCCTTCATTTCACTCGCAGTGCTGTGTGTGTGTTTCTCTCAGGTCTGATGTCACCCCTCAGGCCAGCTTGCCACAATTTGTTTCATTCCATGACTTATTAGATTTTTTTTTTTTTTTTTTTTTTTTTTAAATAAATATCTGATGCAAGTTGACAGCAAATAAACTTTGTAATGAACAATGATAAATTAAGCCTGAACATCACAGTGTAGTTGTAAAGATATTGTCACTCAAAATCTAATAAATCAAGAATAGCAATTAGACTTGTGATTTAAATCTGTTTGACAAACTCAATTTTATTATATTAGTTTCCAAAACTTAAAAGCTTATGAGCCATGTTAACAAAGGTTTTTTTGCACTGATTTTTAAATACATTTAAATATACACTTTATAATTAAACATAAAAAGAGAATGCTTTTATTATTATAGAAACATTTATTCTAGTCTAAAGCAAAATCTTTTAAGTCTGGCTGATAAACGAAAAGATTAACTCTAAGCTGTGGATGCCTGTTTTAAGCAATCAGTTACTCATCTGGTTATGGACACCATGTACAGAAGATGCAAACTGCATTTACTGTTTGAGAAACAGCCTTAACATTATAGCAGTAGCAGGCATTGGTTATGTTGTACAGCACTTTCTTGATAATTAAGTTACTGTACTTTTTTTCTTTAGATGGACTGGTTGTTGTTGGCGTTCATTCTGCTAAGTTCCCGAATGAGAAGGTCTTGGAGAACATTAAAAGTGCTGTCCTTCGTTACAACATTACTCACCCCGTGGTCAATGATGCTGATGCTAAGCTTTGGCAGGCGCTTGAAGTGTCCTGCTGGCCAACACTGGTCATCCTGGGGCCACGGGGAAACATGCTCTTCTCTCTGGTTGGAGAGGGGAACAAAGATAAGTTATTTTTATTTACTGCAGCTGCCTTAAAGTTCTACAAAGGGAAAAGCAAAGTGAAAAATAACAGCATAGGAATCAAGCTGTACAGGGACTCCCTCCCTCCCTCCATACTGTCATTTCCCAGTAAAGTAACAACAGACAGCACTGGAAATAGACTGGTGATCGCAGACACTGGGCATCACCGGATTCTGGTTGTCAAGAAAAATGGACAACTGCTTCACTCTATTGGAGGTAAGTCTGCACTCATTATCTCCTTAAATTGAGAGAAATTCAGAAAGAAAAGTTATCTTGCAGTTTGTATTTACTTTTAGCTGCTTTTCAAGCGCATCGATAAATAAAAGCTAAGAATGTTTTAGAAGACACTTTACATGGAGTGTCTAATTCAGTAGATTCACTCTTTTGCTGTTTTTCGACTGACGTCATTGCAGTATGGGATAGGCACATCTAGTCAGGAGTTATTACACTATTTGATGTTAGGCTTCCACTTTTTCCACATTGTAGAAACATTCTCAAATTACAGAGCTGCTTGATTAGGTGGCAGAGGCCCAGAGAATGTGCGGTACTGCTTGAACTTATCACAATACATGGATGACTTGTGCCATTAAAAACTGGATTTGTCAGTGCCCTATAGAGTCTAATGGGAGAGGTTATTTTGTTTGTTTAAATCAGCAGCCCATTTTTGACACGTAAGACTGTTTCAGTTCTGTATTTTTTGGAAAATACGTTGAAATTAAAACCAGCTGAGTTAAGGTTCTGTATTCAGTAGATTTCTGTAAAATAAACTGGCAGTTCCCCCCCTATTAAGCACTGCTTTTAATCTTCAGGTGGGAATTGAGTGCACTTTTTCCTTCACACACTCGCCTTTCTTTATAACTGTGGTCAGTCCTTGTATGGCAGATTTAGGCCAAGCATATGGCATAATAATAACTTGGCTTGCCCGGTTTAAAACCAGATCTGCAAAGTTTTTACTTGCTGAGAATACTTGGACCAAAAAGTCAAGTAATTCCTCCCTCTCTAGTGTATTGAGACTGAGTCCCTGCATGCATGCATGCTGTATGTTATGTTTTCCTAGTTATGAACTGACTCGATTTATGTTAAAAATATAATAATAATAATTACATTGTTTCTATCTCGCAGGTGTTCTAACAATTTCCTTTTATATCTAAAGGACCTAAAAGTGGATGGAAAGATGGAAGCTTTGAAGAGTCAGCTTTCCACTCCCCTCAAGGAGTAGCAATGAAGAACAACACCATCTATGTTGCGGATACAGAGAACCACCTGATACGAAAGGTACAGTGCAGTCTTCTCTGTGAAACTGCAGTCAGGCACAAATAAGTGGGTTTTGCATGTTTCTTTTTGTTTTGAAAACTAAGTCACTTGATAGTTAATCTGTATTGTAGGTAGATTGTATATATTATTATGATATTATTTTTAACCCCAAGACACATATAGTTATTTTTGTTGTTGTAAATACACTTCTTGCTGAAAATAGTTGAACAAGGCTTACAGCTGTGTTGGATACACAGATCGATCTATTGGAGGAAACGGTCAGCACTGTAGCTGGCATTGGAAGCCAAGGCACGGACAAAGAAGGTGGAGCAACGGGGCTGCAGCAGCAAATCAGCTCCCCGTGGGACCTCGCGCTGGGCACTGCAGGTATTGTTCTGTCCTGGATCATGGAAATTGGACTCCTTGTATATCTCTTTGATCCAATCCAGGTAGCCATGCCCAAATGCTGTTGAATAATATATAACCTTACAGTGAAGACCTGGCTGTGGTTAAACTGCTATGCAGTGGAAGTCTTTTTTCCATCCCTTGTGTGTTCATGTTAATGGCATGCAATCACAAGCATTCTACCTCGTAAACCACATTACGTTCAGTATATATATTATTCAGGGCTTGAATTTCAGCTCAGTATTGCTGGAATCGTACATTTTCCAAATTGCTCCCGCATATCTGAAACTTTCACAGCTTGAAAATACCACACAGATATTTTAAGTCACTAAGCTACTGTATTTTTCAACCAATTTAGAATGACTGAAACGCTATAACAAATCTCTAGAGAAGTGGGTGTCAGTGACGAAAGCACTATGAGCAGCATTCTGAGTAGTTCTGGTTAAAATAAATAAATAAACAAAGTGGTGCTGGATATTTTAAGTGCTGCGAGACCTTATTCTCTCGTACGTGATTCTCAGCCGCTGTCTTTAAGGATTACAGAAACTCAGCAGTACACTGCAGTAAGTAAACAGTTTTGAATAAAAAGACGATATTAAGTCTATCTAGGTGTTTTGCAAAGCAGTGACTTTCGCTTTATCTCTAAAGTCAGCCCCATTCATTTTGGACTGCCAGCGCACCTACCTGTTCTCTGGACTTCCCAAAGACGTATTCAGTGTGTGTATGCGCTACTTCTAGCCGAACTACGATCACCTGAAGCTAAGCCCCTCATCATGTGACAGAGTTCACAGCTTAGGTTAGGTTTCAATTTGAGTCTATTGCTTTCTATTGCTTTTTTGAGCCATCTGTGGTTATATATATATATAACGCAGGGACCAAACATGATTATTTTGGGAAAAGTTTTTTTTTGTTTTTTTTAAACATACATTCTCATCTCTAGCACATAGTACGCCTGATCCTGTAGCAACTTACATACTATGAAAGGACATTTTGTAGCCTTTCACTTGATATGTTACATGCAGTACAAACTATACAGTAGTTAAACATACATGAATGAAAACTGTGAAAAACAGACTGAAATAGGGCTGAGTGAAGAGAGTTAAAAAAATGAATGGAGCGCTGGTTAAAAAGAAAAGCACCTTTTTCTTCTGCTGCTGCAAAAACTTTACTTTGGGCAATGGCAAAAGCAATGGAGAGTCTCACAGCGATGAACAGCTGTTAGGTCTCCTGAAAGCAGCTTATTTTAAAGAAACACCAGTGTGAATGACGAGGCAATAAATATATATATATATATATATATATATATATATATATATATATATATATATATATATATATATATATATATATGTTAATGTTAATGTTCAAGTGCCTTTTTTGCCACGGTAAGGGGGGATTTTAGAATCTAATTTTAGAATCGGGGGAGGGGTAATCGCTGATCCCCCCACAACACACATGAAATTCAAGCCCTGATTATTAAAAATATATATATGTTTCTGCACAGTGTAATTATAACCACGCGAGAGGAATGACCATTCTTTCTTATCTCACAATGAAGATAGATATCTTTGCTTATGGGATATACTGTCTAGCACTGTCTTTCAGTGCCGGTGCCCATACATTTACATGCACTGAGTTTATTCCTCCTTTGCAGAATAAAACTTAAGAGCCCATGCAGGAGTAACATGTTTTGTGACTATTCTTGCAAAGCTGAAGTTTGCAAAGTGGATGGCATTTGGATGTGCTAGGTGATGGTTCTCTATACGCTGTGTAGATTGCTGCATAAATCCCAGACATGAACACAAGAATGCATTCATAGTGATTTTAGAACTTAAATAAATGTAACGTTTAAAAGGAATTGGGACACATCTGGTCTCAATATGTGCTTGCACAGTCTGGTTGCTGTGTTTTTCTTTTTACCCTTATCTTCCTTTTCAAGTGTTATAAGAGCTGTTCAATTTCAAATTCACATGGTGTGGTGGCTGCTATGTATAGGAAGAATGTTATAATCTGTGCTGCAATTTGTTACATTTTCTTTTGTAAACTAGAAACAGGTTTATTTACACAACACCGTATCTCCCCTGGTTTTCCAAAGTCAATCCGATTACAAGCCACCTCCAGGCACTGAGGGAGGTCTTACAGATGGGAATGCTGTGTGTGTTTTTATAATAATAATAATAATAATATTTTACGAGGTCACTCAGTAATTTAATAAAGATAATCTTCAGTACAAGGTGTTCCAAAATGTGCTGATACATTTGCTGCTTTCTACTGTGACACATTAAAAGAAATGTCTTTCAACAGTCCATGTGCATTAATAATCTTTACATAATTTTCTTTTATGGATAACAAACATTCTTGATGTTTACACTTCACTTCTGGTGGTGGTTGCAAGGGTTTGCTGTCAGTTAAATTATGATATTTACAGGTGCATTTAGAGTTTCCTGGCTCAAACTTTGCATTCAGGACCAAGTAACTTCAGAGAAGGACTACCCAAGATAACTAATTAACAAGTTATACAGCTGGTTTCATTATTACCGCTCATCTTGGACTACCTAATATTACATTTGAAAAGGTAGTCCAAAGTAGTGGAACTGTAATCAGGGTTAGGGCCTTGCACTGAAAATGCTTGGGCACAAATATACATATTGGTATATTTGATTTGTTGTGTGGCTCAATTTTATGTGGAGTTATCTTTTCTGGACCTGTTTACAGGTATGCAGTGTTGAAAGAGTTAAACGGGTTCACATTTGTTTTGGTTGAATGAACTAACATTACCAGCATGAAATTATAGAAATAAGGAGCTCTACTAGGCAGATTTCTTATTAATACACATGGGTACATTTTGTGACTTGTTTATTTGGCGCTCTCTCAATCGCATGTGAAAGGGTATCTTCAGCAGAATACCTTCCATTCCTTTATATCTCATTCCTACTGTCTAATCTTCAGTGAAAGACGATACAACCTCAAGAGGTTCCTTCAGCTATTGATAACTGCATCTTAATACCCCCCCCCCCCCCCCCCCCCCCCACACACACACACACACACACAGTTCTTTCTGTAACATCCTATACTGTTTCTTTTCCCTGTTTTAATCTTTTCAATGAATAGCTTCTAAAGAATACATATATTGAAAACCAAAAATAAACATACAGAACGGTTTATTTGATTAAGCAGTGCTTTGGAAAATGAGAATAAACTCCTCCCTTAAAGTTCTGTGAATAGGACACATCGTTCCAATAGTTGAATTGCACATACAGATGTTATGCAGAACAAGTTGATGACTGGCCTGCATTACAGACCACTTTTATTTGTACATTACCATAGAGTGTCATGGTGACCGTTGAAAACTAATTTATCATTGTGAGCTTCTATCTACTTTCCTAAAATATCTGATGTAAATGTATTGAACCCATCAAAAGTCTTAATAGAAGTGTTTCTTTTATATTACTTTTTGTCTACTTACTGCAGACATATTTTAATTGAATGTATGGCTTCAGGCAGAATTTCACTGCAACCCTTTTTATGTAAGAATTATTTATAAACAATGATTTATTAACTTGCAGTTTTGAAAACAAAATGTGTTGGGAAGGGCTGTGAGAAAGGACACATTAACACCATCAAAACCAGTGGCTGCCAACACGCATTCTTAACCATGAACAGCCATTGAGACGTCAGACTGGTTTCACCAACCCCGATCAGCACTAATCTTGGGCTTCCTTACCTATGGTAACATTAGATTGTCCAGGATTAGCTCCAAATCAGGCCCTGTGAAACCAAACTAAATGTATTTGCTTAAATGTTCATGCTAATACAGTACAATAAGTATAATAAATTATATTTAGACTATCTATTATATAGAGACAATGTATACAAGTGGTAAAGTCTGGTAAGCTATAATGGGGACAGTACTTTACCTGGCACCAAAGAACTGTTAATGCTAAAGAATTTGGAGCATAAAAATACTTCCTTCTACTCTAGTGCAGTGAAGCCTAAAGTGCAATGTTGATTTTTCATCCACAGTAAAATGCATTCAGGCCTTTTTGTATAAACGCATTTTGCAGTAATTATCTGTCGCTGTACGAGAGGTAAAGGCTATTTCTGCAGCATGGGCACATTTGTTTTATGCAAACTTCAAGCAAGTGCATTTACAGCATCAGGAAAAACATTTCTATACAAACTGGAAAATAATACAACATGTTGGGTAAACATTTTGAGGACCCTAAAGTAATATGTAAAATAACATACCAAGTTATTTAATCCACTCCTTAGATTTTGGGAACTAACGATTCATGGATTTCTACTTATAATCAACACCAAGTTGCTTATTGTTCTTGGCATTGAACAAGACATAAATATGTTTTTCTTGCCATAACCGGACTGGCATAGAAGAGGCATGTTCCTCTGCATTTCTTTCACTGGGGTTGGCAGGCATTCTATTGTAATTTGGGCTGAACAGTCTTTACTGAATATGGTTATGGACCAACATCTGTTGTAATCTAATCTGAAGTTTAAATGTGCACATGTGACTTCTGAGTTTCTGCTATTTCTCAGATCAGCTGAGATATTAATACTAATTGGACTAGGCTGCAAAGTAGTTGTTTTTTTCTTTCTTTCTTTGAACCACTGCTGTTTGATAGTTGCAGCGATAGTGTTTCAGAGCAATCATGCAGATCTTGTCAAGCTTGGTTTGTTACCCATTAGGGCTAGTCTGTTTTTCTTCAGTTGTATTAAACATTGTTTCTCCACAGCTTGTACAGTATGCAGCATGTTTGACATGATCATTTTAAAAGAAGTACCACTTTGAGTCTAAAAAAAAAAAAAATATCTAACTCACAAATTTCAAAAATATTATGAGCTATCTCCTTGCCAGTGGAGCCTAGAGCATGCAGTTCTGACTGCAAGTTTTATTAAAATAGAATTACAGGGGGCAATCATTGGTAGAAACAACATTGGTAGAAACAACTGGAAACTAAATCTGCTAGTAACTAACAGCACACCTGTAGTTATATTCAGATGAAAAGGGTTAAAGTATTATTTTTAAACATACAGATATCAGGGGTCAAGTGTTAACAGCTTCAGAGGATAAGCATTTTGACTTCAAATTGTTCTCAATGAGAACTGATGTCTATAAAGTACATTCTTTTACTAGTGTTGTACAGTAGCTTTTTCTAAATGAACACATGGGCCTTTAGTAAGTAAGATAAATCCATAAACGTATACAGGCAGTTTACAATTCCTATGAAAACTGACAGTCGCAGAACCTTAATTAAGTGAGAGTATTGCTGGGGCTGTGTTTCTTGCACAGTAGAAGAAAAATTATCATTATGGGTTTTCTCTTTCTGGAAAAATATTCAAGTGAAGTGAATGTAGCCCTCTAATATAGTGGTTAAATTGAAGCCTCTGTGAATATGGTCCAATATGTCTATCCCTTCCAAAAGCATTTACTACAGTGCGAAGTTAAAAATATATATATTTAAATTTAATATCTTTGGGAGGTTAAATTTCAGTGCTAGGAACACCAGATGAATCTTCACATGTATTTCACATTAGGTGAAACACCCATGGCTACATTTCATGTTCATTTAAACATGTTCATGTTATATAGATCTGTTTGAATAACAGTTTCTCAGGACATCTGGTTCTTGCTATTTTCTCAGAATAGTGGGTGTTTGCACATCACCAACTCTTTAAAAACTTTAATTTTATAGGGAACAGGTAAGCTGAGAGTTTATTGGACTCTTAATAAAGGAATACAGTTCTATTTTTTTATTATTATCATGCACGCTCTTTGATTTGTGCCCCCTGTCGTCAGTTTAAAAAGAAAGAAATGATCATTTTTTCTGTACTGACATTTGTATCCAGCTTGTTCTATGTAAGCATTACTGTTGCAGATAGGAGTCATGGCAGCTTCCAGTTAAAATGTCTATTGAAAGAAAAGCACTGTTGGTGCATTAAATGTTAAATATATATTTGTGTGTTCTAAAAAGGTTATTTTAAAAAGCAGCTGTTTACCGCAATTTAATGTATTTATTTTACCACAAAAAAAACATGTTTTAAAACTCAAAACTAGTTTCCTCATAAGGGTGAGCAGATGCAATTAAATTAACCGTGCCTTGCAGTGAAACAACATTTGTGTTTTTGTTTGAATTCTCTTGATCTGTAGGTGGAGTTGCATGTTCAGTGTGAATTCGTTAAAAGCTGCTTTAAAATGTTGTACCCCCTCTATTTTAAACCAGACTGGTTAGATTAGGTTAGCTGTATCTCTTTATTTTTGTCCCCACAAATAAAAAATATGACCTTCCTTTTTCTTTGTATATTTGAAGCAAAGACATGATTTGTTTGTTTTTCCAATATAAATTTATCTTTTGAACACTTTACCTTGTTTTTGAAAGACTAGTGTGCAAGCAATTCACATTTTATTTAAAAGTTTGAACCTAAGTAGCCCAATTGTATATGTAATACATGGGGTTCATGTTACATTTAAACGATGACAATGTATTAATAATATTTCTTCCTTTTATGGATTCATACCGAAGGAAGACGACTTTACTATAAAGCATAAGAGGAACAAAAAAAGGTGTTTATTACAATGCAGTGAACATCTTGAGAGTCCTTAGCATCTGGTTTAATCACGTCTTAAATCTGAATTGCTAGTGTGCAGTACACACAGCCTCACTGTGCCCTGGCCCTTTCTGACATGCTGTTAACATCCAATTAAATTGCAGGCGGTAATGAGGACAATGTTCTGTGGATTGCAATGGCTGGTACTCATCAGATCTGGGCTCTGTTCCTTGAAGATGGAAGCCTTCCAAAAGGAAGGTGAGAAGAGACGCTTATACAGTCATACAGTTAACCTGATCTTCAGTGTAACATGCTTTTGAAAAGCAGGTTATTCAAATCTTGCATTGACTTAAATGATATACAAACTGTTTTCTACAAGTAATAGCAACTATATATATATATATATAATATAATCTTTATTTGCTTTCCAGTATGGCAAAGAAAGGGACCTGCATTCGGTTTGCAGGCAGTGGGAATGAAGAAAATCGCAACAATTCCTATCCTCATAAAGCAGGCTTTGCTCAGCCCTCCGGCCTGTCCCTAGCCCCAGAAGAGCCCTGGAGCTGTGTGTTCATAGCGGACTCTGAGAGCAGCACTGTGCGGACAGTGTCTCTGAAGGATGGAGCAGTGAAGCATCTTGTAGGGGGAGAGAGAGATCCGCTGGTAATATGAACTCAATTCTGTTAATACTGATGGGATTTGACAATGGTTAGACTTGCTGAAACGTTTTATGGCTGCGTTTCTTTCACTACTACTGGACAATGCGAAGGTTGGTTCATCCATCTACTGATTTATTTATTTATTGAGAACAAAGCATCCTCAGAGGCATGAAGCAAGGGTTAATGGAATCTCTAATGCAAAAAAAAGTGTACAAATTATGAAGACAGTATCTCGGCCATTTGTATATGATTCCTAGGCAAACCTTTTATCATAACCCTGGCACTACATTTTCTTTTTGCAGACTAATGGCAAAGCATTTGCAGTCATCAAGATTTAATTGTAATTGCACAGCATTCATTAAACTAATACTGGATTATTATTATTATTATTATTATTATTATTATTATTATTATTATTATTATTATTATTATTATTATTATTATTATTATTGTTGTTGTTATTGTTGTTGTTATTTGTTTAAGTATGTTTACAGCAGTAGGCATTACAAAATGTCTCATCTGGGGAAGAAAAGAACAAAAAAAAAACAGAAAAACAGTATCTTAATTTAAATAAGGTGTTTAAGTGCCTGTAATTAAAATTTCCATTGGAGATTAGGCTATAAATACACACAGACGCACATTTTCTTGTAATTAAGCATCCCATTGTGGAATTTGTTTTATATATCCACTGTAGTGCATACTTATTTGCTTATAATCTCTGCTTATTTCTTCACATATCCATTTTACTTGATGCTTGCAAACCATTCTATCAGCAGCACCATTCCCCTCACGGTGCACCTGCGATGCCGTTCCCCTCACAGTGTGCCGACGGGGATGCTTTGTTTTTGTTCACAAACGCCCCATGCCTAGTTTGTACTGAATGTTTTTAAAAGATAACAGTTCTATAAAAACCTTTCAGCTTTTACCAGAGATGGCTGGTAGCCAGCTTTCCATGATTAAAATTGCTGTGCAGGGTCATAGTCGAGGTAACAGAGTTTAAGTGCCTTGTTTTGTCATGATGTGCACATACTGTTGCACAACTGCTTACACCTGTATGTGACCAACGCAGTGATCCAGTGGTATTCATTTAATCCAAGTTTACGAACACTATGTCTTGCATCAAATCAGCTGCAATGAGTATCCAAATTGTGCAGCAATCCAATGATCTAGGGTTTCTGTATTGGGGCTTTCGATTAACACAGTAGAAAAACCATATGCTCCGTGCAATTACATTTCTGTGGACAACAGCAACCAAAAGGCTGCTATTATGTCTTAGCCACTTCCTCATTCTTCCACTTTTAAATGACTTTCCCACAGAATATCTGTGCTTCAAAGTAATGTATAAAGCAGGTTTATAGGTAGTGGGACTGAAGTATTTCTTATTAAATAATCAAATTATAAAAATAATGATTAAATAGAAAAGCTACACAGACACGTTCATTGTTCTGCAACAGTGACTACATGGTGGTACTAGTTGTAAACTGACGGAATTCCCTTAGGACTTCACTCCAGCATTTTAAACAGTTCATTAAAACAATAGAAAAGGTCCGATTTAGACACCAGTTTTTTTTTTCTTTCTTTTCAGAATTTGTTTGCTTTTGGCGATGTGGATGGAGCAGGAATAAATGCAAAGCTACAGCATCCACTGGCTGTAGCTTGGAACAAGCAGAAAGGTTTGCTTTATGTAGCAGACTCCTATAACCACAAGGTGAGAAATAAATCTGTCTGCGGTAGTAAACATTTCTAAATCATAGATAAATATTTCCAAATCATTTTATACACTGTACATTAAAATACACCTTGCAAGTGAAGCATTTAAATGTATTGTGTACCACTCTTGCAATAAATATATACTTTACGTAGCTTTTATATAAAATCTATATACATAACTGCTTTCTAAAAGCACTGCATTTGTGTAAAGCACTACTGCTGTTCCTGCTCTCTGTATAATAACAAAAAAAAATCTATCTTGCTCTCATGACCCATGTAAATGTATTGGTGATCTGCTTTGCTAATGTGTGTTGCTCTTCTGTTTTCCTTCATAGATTAAAGTTGTAGAACCTAAAACCAAACAGTGTTGCACGATAGCAGGCATTGGAGAAGCCAGCAATGCACTGGGGCCAGCCTTCACTGAGTCTGCCTTCAACGAGCCGGGTGGGCTTGCTGTTGGAGAGAATGGGAGGGTTCTGTATGTAGCAGACAGCAACAACCATCATATTAAAGTTCTGGATTTAGAGACCCAAATGGTGTCTGTGGTAAGGGAGAGTTCTTTCATAAAGAAAGCTGAAACTTGCAGAAGCATTACTCTACCTTGCATTGCACGCAGAACGGGAAGACCAGGTGTTGATTTCATGAGGAAGAAATGTGAGAAGAAAAAAAACAACTAAAAAAACAAAGGTCTTTAAAGAAAGTGCTGTAATTTCAGTTTGAAGCAGCAATCACAAAAATAACAGTTAGTATAGCCAGGGTCAACAATGATGGCAACAAATGACCTCTGTTAGTTACATGTGGCTTTTGGATTTCTGTTTTATTTTTTGTTTGTTTTGCAGCTTCCTGTTACCATTGAAGATGCAGTTGTTGAATTAGACAGCTCGTTTGCAGCTCAAAGAAAGCTCCCCAAGCTGCCCAAGACCTCTCCCCAGGTTCTGATGTCCCCTGTAACAGTGTCCCCAGGGCAGGTTCTTCAGCTTGAGATTGCCTTGACACTACCAGGAGGGATACAACTGACGGAAGGGGCACCCAGTTACTGGGCTCTCGCAGCAGCAGAAGGTACAGTAACCAAGCAAACATTTCAAAGCCTTCGTTCTCACTCTCTCTGTGAAGCCCACTGCTCTTCTCTCAGTGTATACTCTTGTATACGCATCGCTGTGTACCGGCAGGTTTTCTTTATTATCTAATGTAATAAAGAATGTCATGAGAGAATGTATTGTGTTACAGCCTAAAATAAGCAAATATCTTATCTTCAGCAAATAATAGCACTAATAACCAGCTGTTTGATTGACAAGCAACCCTGAATGAAAGGAAACCTTTTCTTTAAGAATGTTTTTTTTTTCCCCCCCATAACTGCTTTCTTAAAAAATAATAGTAATTATTTTATTTACACAGTGGCAGGTGGAACTGATCTTTAACTCTTAATATAGTGGATTTAAACTTTGCGTTTTAATGACGAGCAACACAATAGATCAGCATAGAAGTTGTTTAACACGCATACATTTCTGAAGTTATGACATCGCATATACATAGGTATCCAGTATAAATTATAGCTTGGGCCAAACAAAACAATGCAGAGTGTATTTTTCGCAGTTCTAAAACATATCCAAGCAGGTAGTAAACAACAAGGTAATTACTTGACTGAATCCCATCATATCAGCCCTGACGTTATTTCGCCAGTCAGTGCAATAGTCTAAACATTGTGACCACATCGACAGATCATTTTCTTGTCAATTTTGTAGCATGGCTGTAATTTTCTTCATATCGGCTAATTCCCCCACAAAGTCACAGCCACATGGCTGTTGGGCACTCGGTCAGATTTCCAGAATTTTGTTATGCATTTTCTTTCTGCAGCCAAGAGGTAACCAATCAGTTTATTAGTGTTTAAGTTTAGAGTATTAGGAGGGGCGAGGCCACAGCAAATATAGGGGGTCCAGAGGAATAATGATTTAAGTAATTTTCTGTATCCAGAATGGCTGTATTTTTGAGCAGTAAGAAACGTTGTGCCTACTTGTCCACATATGGAGGGGATTGCTTTCTTTATTTTATTTTGTCAGGAGTTATGAAAGTAAATTAAAAAAAAAAAAAAAAAAAAAAATGAATTTCAACTGAAACTCTCTAGTTCTATTACAGTCAGTGGCTGAGTGGGCTATTTTCCACACACATTCTCCCATACCTCCTCTGGTATTGGTTTCTGCAGATCAGTCACCCAGTCTATCCTGATGTTCTCTCTATTTACAGGTTGCATTTAAGAAAGGTGTAATACAGATTAGAAGTACTGTCTCTTTCAGTTAGCTCATCAATAGGAGTAATAGGCTCTTGCAATTTTCTGTGTCAAGCCGTTCTTGGTTATAAAGTGTATGATCTGGAAATATCCAGAAGAGTTAACTTTTAACAATGTAAGAGTTAACTGTAACTATGCTAAATTCTGCAGATTGCTTCTTTTCATCTTCTCATTCCTTAAATCCCTGAGACATGGAGGCTGGGAGAAAGCCTGGATTGTGGAATATAGGTGGATGTCTAGAGAAATGTCCACAAAATTTAGACGAACGCCCCACTCCTTGCCAAGTTCTAAGTGTATGCATTATAACAGGGGTTGTCTTTAATTCTATCTATTGATTGGGGTTAATTATAAATGAGAAGTAATTGACTGACCATTTTTTTTCAGTTTGGATACGGTTTGATGAAGCCGAGTTAGAGCTTTGATCGGAATTTGAAGTGGAAGCATTGAGAATAGATATAAAAGACGTGGAAGGGCGTTCATTTTGACTGAAGCTATGCGAGCAGCTCATGAAAGAGGCAGTGGCATCAATCGTTCTATATCTTCGAGTATTACCTAATACTGTAGGGAAGTTAGCCGTATGTAATTTATCAGAATTTGGAGTTATATTAACACCTAGATGGCGAATAATTGAGGAAGTCATTCGAAAGGGAGTGTTTTCCCTATTGCTAGTAAGTACAGCTACTGTTTCGTTCGTATTTATTTGGTATCCAGACATTGCACCGTATTCCTCATTGTTTTGAGACGATCTTATTGCCTCTGCCAGTGGTTCTATACTAAGGGCAAATAAGAGGAGAAAGTGGACAACCCTGTCGCGTGCCTCTTTGCAGTGGAAAGGAGCCAGACATTCTTATTATTGGTGCACACAGAAGCTCTGGGACTTGAGTATGATTTGTATCCATTTTATAAATGGGTTACCAAACCCAAATTTGTGAAGTGTAATTATTAAAAAGTTCCGAAGTTATCTTTAATACATTCTGAGGGCTCACCTGTCTGTCTGGAAAGGGAATTCCCCTGTTTAGTAGCATTTATGGTTTCTTGCTTTACCAGCTACAGAACATTATCAGAGACAGAGTGCTTGCTGTACAGCTTTCTTCAGCCACTGGGGAACTTGAATACACACATTAGGCAAAACAGTCAAATTTGAGGCAGCAGTAAACAGGACAGCATGGGTGGTCTTGTAAATCAGATGTGGAATATCAGTCTAGCACTTGCAAATGTACATGGAGGACATCAGGCTTTTGTGTTTTGTAACCAAGATTTAATATGCAAATTCAATTCCACTGTACTACTTCTACCCTAAATGTCACTGTAGCTAAAACTACAGATATTAATAATAATAATAATAATAATAATAATAATAATAATAATAATAATCACTTTTTAAATGTGTTTTTTCTCTCTCTTCCTTCAGGCGGTGAATGGTTTCTGCAAGGCCAGTGTGTGTACGGTGACATTGTGGACCTTTCGAGGCCGCTAGTAATATCTGTAACTGTCCCAGCAAGCACACAAACACCAGACGTTGTGCTTTCTGTCGATGTGTGCCTCTATTTCTGCAGCAAGGACGACGGTGCTTGCATGATGAAGGCGGTCTCCTTCACGCAGCCTATGCAGATAGCTAAAACTAGCCAATTTAGCAGTGCCAAGGTGCTGTTCAGACATCACTTTTAACTGTTTCTGCTCTGGACAGGGTCTCTGAGGTGCTTTGTACTATTTTTAACCAAGGTGCTAGTCGGTTGCATGACAGACAAAAGTACAAGATCATGATGGTCCACACAGTGCAGACCAGTCAAAGCCATTAGTCTTAATTATGGGACTGTGTTTTTCATACCAGTTTTCACTGCTGCTGTTTTTCATTTGTCATCCCTTTCTGGTTTCATTAAAACCACTGTCATTTTCATGCGCATCAAGGGGAGGGAGAATATGTTCAAAACATGCTGGGTTTAGAGTTTCAGTGTGTTATTTATTTATTTTTTATTTAAAAGCAGCATCAGAACCAAAACACAAATGAGAGATTGGGACACTATGAGCCTCATTCACAAAGTCCTGAATTAAATCAGATATTTCGTAATAAAATTAAGTTGGATATGCAATTAACTTTAATAGTGTTGTTAAAGAAGCCAGACAAGGTTTTATTAATATAACCATAAAAACACTGGAAAAAAATAGCCATTAAATAGCTGAATAAAATCTTTGTGAAAGCACCCTGTAGAGTGTGCCATCTAAAGGGGATGCAGAATAGAGGAGCTGCAGTGTTTGCAGTCTTACTATTTTTGTATAACATAATTATGTATAAAGTTACATATGTGAACGATGAAATCGTTCATATATAAAAAGTTAAATTGGATACTAAGTTTTATATATTTATTTTTTTTTTTAGGTTTCAGGACCCTGTCCAGATAAAAAAAAAAAAAAAAAAGTGCCTATACCTGCAATATGCATAATGTTTTAGTCCTTGAATACCAACATTTAAACTGTTTTTTCATTTACATGAGGACTTCCAATGTCATTTCATTTTCTTTTAAAATATTATCTTCAAAAGAATAACTGCATTTACCAAAATATTAAGATTGCGGTTTTAAAGAGCAGTTTTAGAATTGCTTATTAAATGTACTGAAGATTATGGTGTTGAGGTTAATTGACTTGCTATTGCATGCATTGAAGCTGCACATTGAAGTGTGTGGTGATTTGACCATGATGTTAAGAATGAGCACAAAGCTGTTTCTGAAAGCCAGGGTGTAGTCGCACTGACTTTGCACATGCAGATTTCTCATATTTTTTTATAAGTATTTATGCAGTTTAATAAAGTATTATTATTGTAAGCCATTTTACAAATAAAAAAAACCTCACACATTATAGTTGTGAAAAGTCAAGACCCACAGTTGAAAGACTACGGGCTGTATTTTCAAAGCATTTACTCCAGTCTTTAAAGATAATTTTACAAATCTGAAACCCAACAAGTAAGCTCTATATTTCAAGTCCGTTAAAGCACTCTCAGTGTGTTTTGTTTTTCATTTTGTAATATTAGCATGATCACCTCCCCCCTTAATATATTAAAAAATGTTGGAAACACTTTGAGAATACGGCCCAATGTGCAGTGAAATGGCCTGAATTAGGGTTAGGGTTAGCACATGTCACAATGATTGTAATGGACACTGAGCAGTCTGTTTACAGGCTGTGGGGGTGGAACACATTGTTCTAACACTGCTGTCTCTGTATAGCGTGGATATAAATCACCCGGTTTACAATGTGCGCAATACCAACTAGCGTTGTTTTAATGTTAGCTACAAAAAATAAAATCCCAATTACTGTATTCATGTGGTGTTATTAAGCAGATGGAAAGGTTATGTATTAAAGATGTGAATCAATTGCACTTGACACTTGCTTAAACAAACTAACAATCAAAAATTCTAAAAATGCTTTCTAAAAACTTGTTTTGTTGGAGAGGGGAGTGTTTAGGAGGGGTTGGGGTATTGGTGTGAAATGTTCAGGAAGGAAAGTTAAAGATATTTTAACATGGTATAGTGGCTCTTGTGGGCAACAAATCAACATTATTGGCAATCATTGTTATGTTTTAATGCAATGAATCCGTGATTAAGTCAACTTATTTTCTTGTCATTTGGCAGATTTAAAACTACCAATTAATTACAGGTTGCATATTTCCATTAAATGATTTCTCTTCATTTAGACTTGCCTCCTATTTTAAGTTACACACACAAACAGAATTAGGTTGTTACAAAGTGCTTTACCTCTGTGGCGCAATTACAGAATTTCACTTCGGTTAAGTTTTATATAAAAGGAGGGTAGAAAACATCCAAAACTTAATAGAAAGTAGAAATCCATTCCAGCAGTTTTTTGTGTGTTGCCAATAGACTGCTTTCAAGGTGATTACTTAAACATATTGCAGAGGCCGTTTTCATATATGCAATTTAAAATGTGCCTGTGCCGATTTAATGGACTTGGTGGATCTTTTCCAGCTAAAGTAACCCCAACAAAGACTTATTTCTGATCAAGGGTCTTTAAAAGCAACTAAAATTGTAATTTCAAAATAATGTTCTCCATTTAACCCACCAGTGTATGCATGTTTTCTCATCCCCTTAGCTGTTCTGTAAAATCATTTGGCACTGACAAGCTTCCCTGTCAAACCGTTCCCTCGCTCCCAAAGGGGGGGGGGGCTCAAATACATGCTTTGTTCATTGGCCAGTGCTCCCAACCTAGCACCTTTTCCTACAGTTTAATCACAAAACTATAAAAATGATTAGCTGAAGGTGTGGCTGCTCTGCGTCGCACAGCCTGGACTGGGCAAGTTGCAACTAGCTGCAGGAAAAGATCCACCAGCAGTTTAATCTAATGGAAACCTTGTCGTCTCAAGCCTTTCAAGTGGCCTAAGTGGCATGGGAATAGATTGGAAGTTCAGCCCCACAGGAAAGATGTGAAGGTGCACATGTGCTTGCTTTTTCAGAGCAGGCATGCTTGTTTTTAAAAGCAGTGGCAGGTCAAGCCCAGGGCTCCATCTGCACATTCTTTCCACTACCAGACTATGTGAGGAGAATTTACTTAAGAAAACGCTCATGGAGACTGTTCACACAGTAAATACACACGCCAGGGAATACAATTAGCAATTTATTTTCAAATATCTACGACGTAAAGTCCAAGCTGCAGTGTGTCAAGGGCTGAAAGCAACAGTAAATAGAACCCAAGTCAAAGGAAGATCATTCTATTGAAAGCACCTCTGCACGGTCCCTGATGGAGAAAGGCACAATCTTGTTGCTGCAAATGTTTCAACCACTTTAGGAAAGGTTGTATTTTGTTTTTCAAAGTGTTTTCCGGTTGTCCGAGCTTCAACTTGACAAAACGATTACCCTTTACTGCCCTTTCGGGCTTTTACCAGTTTAAATGTTATCATCTGGGTCTTCAAAATTCAGACCTAAATTAAAATCTACTTTTGTGGACATGCGAGACAGGCACTATATATGTTGTTCACTACCTCAGTCGGTGTAATACTCATATTACATCTGTAAAATATTCAAAATAACATGCATTATGATGTAACACATAAATATACATTTATTAGCCCTTAATATAGGAATTTCATTTTTCACAGATTATTCTTTGTGCCTCATATTTATGATAACAAAAACATCTTTAAGTGTTTCACCAATGATAAATCAGCCTCACTTCTTAAATTTATACATATTGGTGCTTTGTATAAACAGTAATGTCTTTCTCAACACTGAGATTCCACTGTTTTGCCAAGCTACAGTGCTGCATTATAGCCTATAACGAGGAACAATATGCATCATGGGATTGACAGCTGCTGTATTAAATGAGGGTGCACAGTACTGCTGTAAATCTTGTTGTGTATATACAGCAATGTATGGGGCTTGCAAACACCTGCAGTTTATTTTCATCAGGGTAATACCCTATGATGAGCAAGTACAGAAATCCAAGTCCTGGCATGCATTCTTCGAAATAGATCATTCTGGGGTACATATCAACAGTACGGATGTGGAAGCACTTCCCTACCAATGAGAGATTACATTTTATTATATTTACCTTTTTAAAAAAATCTTTATTAATCATTAAATACTGGACTGAGTCAGAATAAAGAAGTTCTCTAGGCAAGAATATGTTCTGATGTCTTTCAATATTTGATATGGTAATAAAGAAATGACATGCACCCAATACAGGGAAATTCCTTTTTTTTGTTCTTACAAGGCTACCACTCATGAAGTCTTGTAGTTTGAATTGAAAAGTGGAAGCTTACTGCATCGTTTTGAAGGTGTGTTAAAAGGGGCAACGAAAAAACACCCCCACCCCTTTCTAACAAATTAGAGTGTAGACAATCTCTCCTGTACACTTCAGTTCATTTTTACAGTGTTTTTTTTTTATTATTTCTAAACAATTTTCTTCAAAAATCATCATCAAAATGTTATATCTAAAAAAAGGAAAAAGCATGTATATGCCTCAAAGCATATAAATCCAATTCAAAGTCAATGTTCCTGTAAATTATTCTCTAAAGGCAGATTTGTCAATTCCATTGTAGGCTGTGTTTCACCATAAAATGAATGGAATTAAGTGCTACATACTGTACTTGTCTAATGACGAGTGTAACTACAAGGGTGTCCCATCATTGTAACTATTTTCTTTGAATTACAACTTACTGTGATAAACTTCAGACTGTCTGGATCAGTATGAAAAACACCATTGCGATCCCCTTAAATTTTTTTTATAATTTCTTGGCGGCAACAGAGGTTGAATGAAGCTGTCTTTTTTTTAACCCTGCTACTGCAGGTCCGGACAGCGACCCAGGACATTGCTGCAAAGGGTATTTGTGGCTGTGTCAGACCAGCTGGCAATAGCGAGAGAACTTTAAATGACCTTGGGAGAAGTTGACAGCCTAGTGCACAAGCTGTCTGCTGTGTGATCAAAGCCAGACAGGCTGAACAAAAACAGGGCATACCGGTGTGGTGTGCCCTTTTCAGGTACGCTGTAAGAAGTGGTACGCAGCGCACTGCGCATGCCCAAACAACTTCCGCTAAGAAAACAGGGAAGCTTTTACATATTTAATTGAATTTATCATATTTTCCAGTCTTTTACATTGTTGTTAATGTAATTTATATTTTTCCACCATTAAGAACATAGCATGCAAATATTTATCTTGTACAAAACACTGGGTCTTGTATCTTTTTTTTTTCACTTGTGCAACTTTGCGGTGGACTTCTTGTTTGTTGTGAACTGTTTTTTTCTTTTTAGAGAAATGGATTGTTTCCAGTTTAAGTATGCAAAAGAATTATGTATAATTAATGGTAAATGCACCTCTGTTTGATAAAAGGAAAACACCCATCAGATTGGAATTGATTGCATCTGTACCAAAATCTGACGGCGTACCACTTTCAATGTGACAACATATCACTTTCTGATGTTACGCTGGTAAAGTTTTGGTACATGTACCACATTCTGATGATGTAACACTCCACCAGTAATAAACAAAGAAGTAACAGTAAGACTGATCAAACAAAACATATCCATATCAAAGAAAAACTCAATCTGTATTTGATCACAGCCCGTATTGCCTATGTAGAAACAACCCGGTGTCCCTCAGTTAGTGGCGTTTTTAGAATTGCAGCTGTTGCTGCGTTGTCGGGCATGCATTCCTTTTGTAGTGCAGTTCCTGGGAGTAGTGCATTATAACAAAGGGATTTAATGCAGCTGGGAGGACATCCCCGTGGTGTTTGAAAGGACAAAGGAGTTAGAGTTTGAGATATATTTACTGTCACTGATAAAACAACACTAGCCTTTTTCTTTTATTTGTGGTTTTCAGGGAATCTTTTTATTTTATTCCAAGCAAATCATTTAACTTATCTATCAGAGTTGTTGCTGGTTTTGTACTGGCTTTTTCAAGAAACGGAATTGGCTTAAAATAAACTGAAGCCTTTTTTAGGCATTATTTTGACAGAATAACAAAGTGTGGGTGGAGGCCATGGCAGCAAACCTGTTGTGTTGCAATTGATCTCCATGTGAGAGCACACAGAGGTAGCTAGACAGCGATACAGAAGCAAGAGAAACACAAAACCGCTGCATAAAACAAAGTGTTTAAAGAGATGGATAAGAGAGACATGCTTCATTAACACGTTAGCTACATAAACAGACAGAAGACTGATTAATATGGGACTCTACAAACAACTTGGTTTCAGTCAAAACTGAATACTGGGGATGGAACAAGCTGATAAAGCTGAAGCAGTGTGAGACCCATCACCCTTGGGATAGGCTGCAGCTTGTATTTATCTGTGGGAGAGTATTTTACTAACCAGTTCCACATGGGGAGTCAAAGCATCGGGCAGCAGTGTAGCTTTTATCTGAGCTACAAACAGGTCACAAAAACCAGAAAAACAAACAGCCAAGTTCCTACGACTATCTAGATGTTTGTCTTCCGGGACAAGACGTTAGCCTCTCTTTAAAACCAAAAGAAGTGCAACAAAAGGTGTAATATTGAGATATAGAAATGTCTCTAGAAACAGTCTCATTGTTTTAAGTTTAGGAACATTTTATTGGTTCAACAATATAGGTTCCTTGTTAGTAAAAAATCATCTCCCTTCTGGAGATTTTAGGGCATCATTGCAACCATACATTGGAGTTTAAAACAGTTAGGATTTGGCAACAGCTACCTGACAAATAAGCTGTAATTTTAAAAGACAACTCTCGCTTTCTTCTCTAAGCGCTTTTAATCAGATTCAGTTTAATTATCACGTTCTTCAGCTACAAATACAAAGTACAGTAAATTGTCCCATGCCATTATCAAATAAAAAGCCATTAATATTACACTGGGACACAAAAAACAAGCAAACCAAGGATTTTGCATGAGTATTGTACTAATAACAAAGGCATGAACACATTCCAGAGTGAGTTCCATAAAGGAAGCATCCTCACAGCCCACAGAGAAACTCAATGAGGAGAAACTGAAAGGGAACTAAATGAAAGAATCTGCTGTGTTATCTGAAGGTCACAGGCATTCAGAGGGATGAGTCAAACCTTCTCTTCGCTGATGGAGGTGCATGCTCTGATCAACACTCGCTACAGGAGAGCCATGTGTGTTTGGAGCGGTTTCTTTCATAACAGGGCAGTGGCACCATGTTTTGCAGGTTCAGTAATAAAGCTTCCCTTTTCAACACCCTTTGCAAACGTTTCTAAAGAATAGCACAGATGAGAAAACAAATGACATTACTGCATTGGTCACAGAATGTACGTCTGACGCATGTGTTTGTGAAACTGTAGATCTCCTTCAGCCACTGTGTAGAATTGTACAATGTTACATTTCCTATCTATGAATCTATTTTATAATGCAAGGTTTTGGCAGGCCATCATTATAGAATAATAGAGTATTTTATATGGGTAGACACTAGACAGATTAATAATGAGATTTTCATAAAACTCTTTATAGACTATCTTTAATTTGGTCTTAAACATGGTTTGCAATAGAAAGTATGAATAATGAAACCCATTACCACCATTATGAAATTGAGCAAGACACTTAAACTCCTTGTGCTCCATCTTTGGGGTGAGACGTTGTTGTAAGTGACTCTGCAGCTGATGCACAGTTCACACACTCTAGTCTCATATATTGTAAAGCACTTTGTGATGGTGGTCCACTAAGAAATGCGCAATATAAAGATTAATATTATAACCTTCCCTATTTAATTATTAGAAGTATGCATCATTTCAATACAACTAAAGCATAGTACAAATTGTTTTGGAAATAATAAGAATGCTTGTGTTGACCTATTAGTATCACCAATTAGAGAATTGCTTTTAATAACCAAAGATTTTTTTAAGACCCTTTTACATCACTCACACCTGTATTTGTGAATTCCAAAGAATACCTTTAAAACGATTTAAATACCCCTGTGTTTAGGTTTAAACAGTTTAAATTACTGTGTGTGTTGCTTTGGAAATGATATGTGCTTATAAAACATACTGTTTAACAACAAATGATTCATTCTTTGATAAAGAGGAACGGACAGCTGTCTGTGAAATCTTGCCACTTTGCTGTCAGCATGTTGTTTACAATTCCCAACACAAGGCTCGGGTCAAAACTGGTGGAGTAATGACTAAAGTGCAGTGAATAGCTGCCAACTGAATTATCAACGGTGACGTGGTCTGAAAAATCATCCTAGATTACAAGAATATAATGCAGTATTGCAGAAACTGTGCACAATATAAAGCTGCAATTCCAGTACTGGAGGGAGTTGTCTCTCAGATTGCTCTGGTTGCCACCTGTCCCTGTTCTCCCCAGATCATACAGGTTTTCAGGAAGGTGTCCCAGGAATTCAGCATGCCTTCCCAGGACGACAGGAATGCCAGTACCATAAACTGAGCACAAGTTAGATAAACCAGGACACGATATTACTGCAATAGAGGCACAATGTTAACTGGTTGCCAGTATTATAACAGTAGTAGTACTGTTTCTTATTAGATGGATATCTATTGGTTAAAAGTTTAGAGAGTAGAAACTTTGAACAACCCCTCTTCCTTTCGGCGGTCCTGTTTTTTGTTCCTCAGAGGTGGCAGCCCTAACTAGGACTCAGAGGTTTTAACAACGAAGATTGACTCACAGTGATTCTTACGTCGAGTTTCGGTGCTATTATGTTCACATTATTTTCTGATAGTACAACACTTGAGAGCTGCAGATGACGAGCTAGCTCTTACCTGTGTGGCTGTGTCAGAGCAGTTTGCTTACTCACCACAGCGTCAAGCTTGGACAGATTACCTTGCTTCAGCTGCCGTGTTACTTTGCGCATTTAAAGCACAATTACCAGCTCCACGGTGACACACCTAATTCGTATTTTAAAACAATCAACGTCGTTTTTATCACAGGTGTTTCATGTCCTGCACTCAGTTATTTTTATTTATGTTGTTTTAATTACAGCACAAGGTGCTCACGAGCAACCAAGTACTCACAACTTGTCCATATATATTATTTAGGTTTTTAGTAATAAACACAAGTATATTTTTGCAAAACTCTACCTGAACGCGATACATTAAAAACAAGAGCTCTCGCGTCCAACATCCAAATAACAATTATCCGACTCGTTCCATCCAAACATTTCTATAACTAGCCTTCTTGAAATGTAGTTCTGAATAATGCGTAAAAACACACACACACAAATATTTTCACGTGACAGGTCATTCTAAAATACAGTATGTGAATGTAAACGAACGGAAGCGGTACCTTTGCTATTTTATCGGTTTTTCAAGTGCGCACGATACTACATGTGTGTTCAGTTTACATTACATTAAAAAACACAAATCATGACTCATTTCAATAATGTTTTTACTAAAGAATCCATGTGCGCGTTGGACCCTCGATGCGCCGTGTCCGTCACACAGAGCTCAGGAGCGGAGGGGGGCCCGATGGAATGACTTCAATTGGTTCCAAAGCTCAGTGATGTCATCTGGATACATGAAGGCTTTGGCTCCGTTGCCGGAGTAAAACCTGAAAGGAGTTGCAGATCGCGGAGAGCCGAGCAGCGCGCACATCTGAGGAGGCGGCACAAAGCGCATTCATGAGCTCAGATTCGGTGCACCTTCACCCAGCGAGTGCCAGCCACCATGGGAGAGGGCTTATCTTCTTTAGATTGCAATAACGCATCGAATCATGAACATTTCAACCGCGTCCAGGGGGCAGCCGACCCCGGGCAGCCTGCCTCGGACCAGTGGATGGTTGGCATGGGGGCGCTTATGGCTGGGATAGTGGTGCTCATAGTCATTGGAAATGTATTGGTGATCGTTGCAGTAGCCAGGAACCAGAGGTTGCAGACCTTGACCAATGTATTTATTGTATCTTTGGCCTGTGCTGACTTAATAATGGGCTTGCTAGTTGTGCCCTTTGGTGCCGCTTTGGTGGTCCGAGGCACTTGGCTTTTCGGGTCGTTCTTCTGCGAATTATGGATTTCAGTGGATGTCCTGTGTGTGACTGCCAGCATTGAAACCTTGTGTGTGATTGCAATTGACAGATTCATCGCCATAACGTCTCCATTCCGTTACCAAAGCGTGCTCACTAAAGCCAGAGCAAAGGGGGTCGTATGTGTAGTTTGGGCTATATCGGCTCTCGTCTCATTTCTGCCCATTCTGATGCAGTGGTGGAGGGATGACAAGCCAGACGCCATCGACTGCTACAAAAACCCCAACTGCTGTGACTTTGTCACCAACCAGGCTTATGCCATAGCCTCGTCTATAATTTCCTTCTACATTCCTTTGGTGGTGATGATCTTTGTCTACGCCAGAGTTTTTAGAGAAGCTAAAAAACAAATGAAGAAGATCGATAAATGTGAAGGAAGGTTTCACAACAACCCCGTTCTCCCCAGTGGAAGACCTAGCAGGAGGAGGCCGTCAAAACTGTTAGCAGTAAAGGAACAGAAAGCGCTCAAGACGCTTGGGATTATCATGGGCACTTTTACTTTGTGCTGGCTGCCCTTCTTCTTGGTCAACGTCGTGAAGGTGTTCTGTACAGAGGTCGTGGACAGTCAGCTCTTCGTGTTTTTTAACTGGTTGGGGTATGCCAATTCTGCTTTTAACCCTATAATATACTGCAGAAGCCCCGACTTCAGGAACGCCTTTAAAAGGCTGTTGTGCTGCCCGAGGCAGGCAGACAGAAAGTTACATGTCAGTTCAGGGGATCTATCGCGCTGTTCCGGGGGCTTTAGGAATTCCCTGGACCCCAGCCTCATTGGGACGTGGTCTGATTGCAATGGACAGGATAGCAGTGACTGCAGTCTGGAAAAAAATGAGAAAATTCGGCATTCAGAGTCGGAATTCTAGTTACTGCAAGTGCAGTACCGGACCGGACCCGCACATGAAGATTCGCTTCAGTTCATCCAATTGCTCTACACAGCCTCTACACAGCGTCCGCCTGTATGTTGGGGGATTTATTTGTAATGCAGAAAAAAAAAAAAAATTAAAACAATTCTTTACTGTGGCGCGTAAGTAGTATTATCGAGTGTAACAAAGAAGCATTTATTAACCATTAACAAAATAACATCGTGTTTTTTGTGAAATTGATTTTCATGGTAATGATTATGTGTTGTGTTGGACAGACAATATCGACCAGACACAGTGCCTCGCATGTTTTTAAGCAGGCTCTTAATAATATACATTATTCTGCGCTTGGGAGAAGGTTAAGATGAACTGTAGCCTACAGTAGAACACCATAACAGTATTCAAGGGTCAGTAACAATTGTGCTTTAACAAATAGGCGCATCTTTGTAGACCCAGCAACTACAGCGTTCGTTTGCTCTACTCATGGTGTAAAATCCGCGCCGCTGTGTTAGTTACAGGTAGGGTTTTTTCAAAGCTGGTATCATTGAGATTTCTACCTCATATTGTACACATTGTACAGAAGTGTTTTTGTTTATATTAAACAATTTAATAGACATGGCCTAAAGCATTAAACAATGTATTTAAATGTGGGAGATGAGCTTCAGTACTTTATGAATTCAATATGAAGTAAGAATTCGTGGCACAGCACACAATACAGGGAAAGATATTCCAGAGAAGACAAATAATAGTTTGCTGTTTTTAAAACAACAAACTAATATTTGTGTAGGTTGTTGTGTAGTTTGTTGGTTCAAACAATATTCACGTGCATTATTTAACACACACACAGTACAGTACTGTAATTTATAAATAATTACGTGTTTTTTTCTGTGTAGCGTTTTACGTGCGGTTGGTACAATACTTTGTCATGTGGATATCGTGTATTTGGTCGAAGTGCAATAAATTGTTGCAGTACAATGCCATATCACGTGTATTTATTTACTATAATTTCAGAGGTCCAAATATCTAACAAACATTTCAATTATATTTTTGGATGTCATGTCAGTTTTTTTAGATGAAATACACAAGTAAATACATTACCTACTGTAGAGCTGCTGAAGTATTTCAAATGGTAGTTATAGAGGATTTGATCACAAACATTGATAATGCCAAACCGATCTGTTCAAAGTAGCATTTGTAAGGGAATTGCAGTGCTGCGGTGTTCACAGCGCCACAGGGATTCGAATCACTGCAAATAATTGCAAAGTTCAACGGAGGTGCTCCGTGTTGCATCATGAGACTGGCTCAATTTGGAGATAAAACGTGTGTACACTGAAATTGCAAATTGCAGATATATGTATTGTAGATCAGTGTCGGAGTTGTCGCACGGTGGTCCCATGCAAAGCTTGATTCCCGGGGCCCTATCCCATAATCTTACCAGTAATGCTGTGATACGACCATGACTTTCAAACAGCGCAACAACCATACCATACCTGTCAGCTCTCTCGGGTTTCCTGTATTTCTTACGGTTTTTTTTTTTTTTTTAATTTTCAAGTGTTACAAATCTAAATCTTATGTTCACTACAGACGGTGGTTATAATGTTGTTAAATATGTTAATAACGTTATATTGCATCACAATGTTAAATAGGTAAGAAAAGCCTCTCTCCCCTGATGCTACTGTCACAGGCACAGTCAAAAGCAGACACAAGTCAATCCTACTGAGGGTAGGATACAGGTCCAGCAAATGTCTTTCAGTTGTGGATAGTCCATCTTCACAAGAGGCGAGGGCGGTGCATAGGCTGGAGTTCTGATTTGTTTCCAGGTTCATTCAAACCGCAGCCCTGTGCGTGTGATACACCGACACGTGTTCACCTCAAGTCAGCAGCACAGTGACGCCACGTGCAAGCAAACTTTGTTTTCAGTGTGTCGAAACTACTTTTTTTTTTAGCTTAAATCGTGGATGATATGATTACGCGCCACATGGTCTACTGATATACCCTTGCGCACGGCTTTAAACCCCTACACTTTTGTTTGTTTGTTTTGTTTGTTTGTTTTTTTTGCACGGGCTGCGTGTGTTTGCCACTCCTGTGGTGAATCCTGTAAACCTGGCTGCTCTTTTAAGTCTGTAAATAGAATGAATGCAGTTTTATGAGCACAGTACGAGACACGCAATCGTATACAACGTTTGTGATAAAAAAAAATAGCACTCTTGGCTTTGACTACACCTGTAATCTGTTGATGCACTGTAACTTTACCAATTGGGGGTGGGGGTGGGGGGGTATTTTTGCCCCAAACTATGCCTGTTAGTTTCAAGAATTAACTGATTAAAAATGCATTTGCAAAACTGTTCTTATAGGAATAGCAAATATACGTAATGGAAAACACAAAGCCCATTTTGTTTAATTAAATCAAGTTTTCAGAGCACAAAATATTTTCAACGTTTTTACAGATGATCAGAAGTTTATTATCAGTTTACAAATAACTGTTTAAGGTAAGCCAATGTTTAAAAACATTACACTGAATCATGATAGCCCACTTTGTCTAGCAAAGCAAGTCAAATACACAACTGGAAGGAATAATCTAGTGCAAGGCTCGCCAATAAGGACAACAAAAGAAACGCAACTACAGCGTGTCTCAGTAAGCTGATCTGGTAGCTTCAGGTAGGAAGTGAAGTCCTGTGTATGTCTAGAAGACCTGCAGGGTGTTACTATTACATGGCTCCAATATAGGACCAATAAAAAACAGCATTGATCATTTTATATACTGTACAATACACATCGTTCTGACATTATACCCCTTTATACAAACATATGGTGCTCATAAATACCCCCCCCCCCCCCTTAGTAAATATGACCATGGAAACTTGTAGATGTTGGTTGCCAGAGCTATATAAAGATCTAAGGGGAAGCATTCTATTGTAACAGATCCACAGCGTTCTAGATTAGTATCCCAGCTCTGCAGAAACACTCAGGCTGTGTGCATAACTCTTTACTGGATACGTGTTGTAGAAGTCTGTGAAGTATTGCAGTTAAACAACTATTTAAGCTACTACTAATAATAATGATGACAATCTATTTATATATAGCGCCTTTCATAGTGGACCACCATCACAAAGCACTTTACAAGATACGAGAAATAGGGTGTGAACTATGCATCAGCTGCAGAGTCACTTACAACAACATCTCACCCGAAAGACAGAGCACAAGGAGGTTAAGTGACTTGCTCAGGGTCACACAATGAGTCAGTGGCTGAGCTGGGATTTGAACCCGGGACCTGCTGGTTACAAGCCTGTTTTAATAACACACAAGCTTTTTGGTAACTAATATAACAAGTCACATAAAGATCTGAATGTATAGTTGACATACATGTTTGTTCTGTATCTGCTGTCTTAAATCCTATTGAACATCTGCTCTGGGCAGGAGGATACACAGATTATAAACTACTCCAGCCACTGCAGGTGATTCAGGGAACAGGGGAACACCCACACCTTTAAACTAGACACATATAACAACAATATACATAAGCTTGTGGCAGCTTGACTCCTCATCAAAACCCAACACAGCACTAGGATCACGTTTTAGTTATGGAGCCACTATCCTGACAAGAGCACGTTAAAAACAAAAAGTACCAAATAACAAAAGCTTTAAAGAAACACACAGAGAGGCTTCTTCAGCACTTTTTAAAAGCCTTGATAAAATGTAATAGCAGAGTAAGTTTGTGGTGCTCTTGTACTTCTCCACAGCCTCTCCAGCTGATGAATCTTGAGTCACACATGGTTCTTTTGAAACCACACTAATGCTCTGCTGTAAATTAGATTATTACCTGTGTCAGTGTCCAGGCTTTCTCTTAGCATTTTGATTTGCTTTAGCAGTAGAGCAGTGCATCATTTTCTGTGTCCCTCACATCATCGGTATGGCTCTTTTCTGCAGGTCTGCTTTGCTTGTTTACGAATCTTCTTGGGGGATTATTATTCTTTGTTAAGGTGCAATAATGGACTCCTTGTAATGTACATCTGTGTATTTGATTTCTTTCCTGTGGGAGTCTGCAGAACCTCACATTTGATGTCAGCTAATAGATGCCATTAACGCCTCACTGTGTCTAGTGTTGCCTGACTCTTCAGAGATAACAAGACTGTCGGGGTGGGGGTGACAACAAGGCATTTCGATGAACTTGGGCTGACCTGTTCTGTTGCTTAAATTGAAATATGATACTGTACTGAAACACTGGACAGAACACCCACACAGATACATTAGTGATTCAATACAAAGATAATGGGATTGCTAGTGGAATCTTGTAACGCTTATCGTTTCTTAAGACGCACCCCACAGTGGTCCTTAATTTCCTTTCCTTTGCAGTTGCAGTATGGGATGCTTCAATTTTTATTAGATATTTTACACCATTGTACTCCAGTCAGTGTTATGACAGATAGATCGATAGGTAGATAGATAGTAAAATCAGTTATTAAGAGTATTCAAAAGGGTAAACTATGACAGTTGACATACACTACAGACAAGCTAAATTGTATTTCGCCCAATTTCACAACTGTTTTATCAACAATTTAAGACTGATTTCTTCAAGATAAGTGAAGCATGAAAACACCTTTATAGTAAGCCAATATATTTTTTTTATTGACACCAATAAATTGATCAACCCTGATAATGTTAAGATGTATTTCTGTTGGGGAACAACCAACCACTCGCCTACTCTATTTATTTATCAATACCCAGTGAGCTCTGTTCTGTTTGCATAACCAGTGAGCTCTGTTCTGTACTAGTAACCAGTGAGCTCTGTTCTGTACTAGTAACCTGTGAGCTCTGTTCTGTGCTCCTAACCAGTGAGCTCTGTTCTGTACTAGTAACCAGTGAGCTCTGTTCTGTACTCCTAACCAGTGAGCTCTGTTCTGTACTAGTAACCTGTGAGCTCTGTTCTGTGCTCCTAACCAGTGAGCTCTGTTCTGTGCTCCTAACCGGTGAGCTCTGTTCTGTGCTCCTAACCTGTGAGCTCTGTTCTGTGCTCCTAACCGGTGAGCTCTGTTCTGTGCTCCTAACCGGTGAGCTTTGTTCTGTGCGCCTAACCGGTGAGCTCTGTTCTGTGCTTCTAACCAGTGAGCTCTGTTCTGTGCTCCTAACCAGTGAGCTCTGTTCTGTGCTCCTAACCCGTGAGCTCTGTTCTGTGCTCCTAACCGGTGAGCTCTGTTCTGTGCTCCTAACCAATGAGCTCTGTTCTGTGCAGCTAACCGGTGAGCTCTGTTCTGTACTCCTAACCGGTGAGCTCTGTTCTGTGCTCCTAACCGGTGAGCTCTGTTCTGTGCAGCTAACCGGTGAGCTCTGTTCTGTGCTCCTAACCAGTGAGCTCTGTTCTGTGCTCCTAACCGGTGAGCTCTGTTCTGTGCTCCTAACCGGTGAGCTCTGTTCTGTGCTCCTAACCGGTGAGCTCTGTTCTGTGCTCCTAACCGGTGAGCTCTGTTCTGTGCTCCTAACCGGTGAGCTCTGTTCTGTGCTCCTAACCGGTGAGCTCTGTTCTGTGCAGCTCCACGACAAGCCCCTCATCAATACTATTATAGCTCTCCAGGCAGCTAGCCATGTCAAGGTCAAATGTCATAGAAAGGAGACATGACATTTTCACCTAATGGCAAAGTAAACTAAACAAATATGAGGAAACATTACTTTTAATAGAAATGCACAAGTTGTTTTGCAAAGTTTGAACCAGCAACAAAAAATTGGGATCTAAAGGGTTTGAAATAGATTCTGGCAGCAGTTTTTGTGGACTTTGAGCAAATGTTCTGACTGTTTTCCAGTATTACAGTTTTCAGTGTTTTGCAGTTTCACATTTTGAAAGTGTCTCTTACAACTTAAAAACTATGTCCATAAAAAAAACGGATTCATGCTAAAAATAGTATAATACATTGGGGAGGGCTGAAGTTAAGACACTCTGCAAGAGACATTCAGGCTGAGGAGATTATTGCTCTCCTGACTTAAGAGCTGAAGCAATCTTCTGATCCTGATGGGAATCAATGCTCAGCACCCTTTTGCTTTACAGTAAAGCTGATAAGGTAGTACAGTCTAGGAAATCATTTTCAGGCAGTGTCTTACCTCAGATGACCTGTCATAGTGGGCCACTTGTCCGTTGTGTATTTCGTCAAGAACAGTTTGCTCCGGGTTGCCTAATTATCAGTTATCTGGTCAAAAGGATCCGTGGCCATCAGGTGGCCTCAATCTACTTCCCTATAAATACATTTTTTAATAAACCATTTTGAAACCCATATATATTTGTGCCCTCTTTGCAAACTTTGAGGCATTTTACACAGACCTTGTGTTGATATTTGCAATAAACAACCGATCAGCAAGTCTAAAGGGCAGAGCTGAAGTGAATGAAAGTTGAACTGGTCAGCACCATCAGTAAGTCTGTGCGACTATAACAGATAAAAAGCCTGACCTATACTTGGCCTCAGAAGGAGCACAGCGAGGGAATCAGAATGCCAGCCCAGACCGTGACATCAGCAATGAAATGAGCTGAATGAAAGCCGTAGAGCAGTTACCGTCAGCCATGAAGGTATGATTGAGAGACAGGGAGATAGAGACCTGCTGTGGCTGATTAAAACACCTGTGCTGAATGCATTTGAGAAAAGAAAGATGTCTAGATAATGTGTTACAGTATATGCTACTATTACAAATAAAAAACAGATTCTTATCTGTTCTTAGAATGATTCGAGCCTCTTAATAGTTGTATGGTTTGGGAGACAGTGCCACCTATTGTACATGCATTGAAATTAAGCACCAGCCTAAATCCTTCTTCTCAAGGGCTTGTTATTGTTCCAGAACATATCATATTATGTAGTGTTTTTATTGGCTTTAAAAAAAAAGGTTTTATTATCAGAAAGACACACAGTAAGAACTCCTCTGTTGCACAGTCATTATTGTACAGGGTTGGACAAAAAATAAATAAAAAATAACACGCAATATGAAACTCAAATGGAATATAAACATTACATTTAAAAATAATTAAAAAAATGAAATATTACAGCTAAATAGCAATTTTGCCTATTTTAAAACCTGCAGTACTGGTACTTCTTAATTTTGGAAAACGTTAAAACCATGAAGAAACTTTGTAACTTTGTGAACCACACACACACACACACATATATATATATATATATATATATATATATATATATATATATATATATAGCATACATAGATAGATAGATAGATAGCTGTGTGTGTGTGTGTGTGTGTGCGGTGTGTGGCTTTCATAGAGATGATAAAACTGAAGTTATATTAAAAATGTCAAAATAAATACAAAATTCAGCCTCTGTCAATACTGTAATGAGCTGCCAGCAGCTTTACTGGTCTCTGCTCAGTAGAACAATAACATACAAATCATTTGTTTGCTGACCCAGCAGCCAAGACAGGTAATAAAGAAGAAAAATAGAAATATAATCCTCATTTTATTGTCCTGATCTTAGGAATACAGTAACAGAGCTACCGTGAAGGTGGAGTATTTCTAAGGGTACACAAGCATGATGATAGCTTTGTATAACGGGAGTATGCTTTAGGGTAAGGCTTTCATGCTTTATGTATACATGTATATTGTTTTTTGAGAACATATTAGTTTATGAGAAATCTAGATCACTATCATTTACTTCAAGTCCAGATTTTAAATAGCAGGCAAAAGGGGGAGTTGTATGATATTATCTCATCACTTTCAGAGAGATTGGATAGGAGATGATTATGAATGGGTAGCACACCATCACAGAACAAACATTTGACCTTTTCTGCAAAGGATGACCGAATGGTTCAGTCTCCAGCTCCAGGCACCATGTTGAGCAATGTGAAGAAGGAAAAAAAAAAAAGTTGGGGGGGTGGGGGGGGGGGGGGGGGGGGGGGGGGTTTACTGCAAAAATAGTCACTGCAAGTTAATTATTCAAAGTCTTATCAAGTGATCTTCCCAGTTTCTTAAAAAATATTAGCCACATAACATAAGCCACAATCAGATTAACAATCACAGGAATTAATGTCCCTGTACAGAATACTGTATTATTTAAAGCCTTCATTCAGAATGAGGATACTTTGACAGAACAAATAGTTGTAGATGTTTATTCACTTTAACTGCCATATATACAATCATATATCCTTAAAAACAGTTAACCATTTATACATAAACCTGTAACTGCAAAGTCCAAAATTACAATTTCATATTTCAATGGCCTAAAATAAATCTTCAAATTTAGAAAGGACATAACAAGAAAGAGACACAAATAGGCAAGATTAAAAACACTAAAACAAAAAAAAAAAAAAAAAAAAAAAATCACATAATTAGAGAGACAGAATAACTTTAAATCAGCAAGTCTTCATGGTTTTTTTGTTACCAGTAGTAATTGAATTGTGATTTTAAAAGCTTGTGGATAGGTTTTAATTTCCATACAGACTAGACCTAGTTGTGGAGTTGCATCTTCTGTGCGGAAACAGTATAAAAAGCAATGTGACCACTGCATTTAAAAAAAAAACCAAAAAACACACACACTAAAAGCGGTTGACTGTTTAATCAGCAATAATACAAGCAAACGCCCACACATTTTTCTGCGAGAGAATCTTTATCAAGGCCCTTTGTTTTATATTGTAATGTACCCATTCCATTTGTGGAACGACTAACCAGTAATAATGTCATGCCACACTACACCAGTTTAGAAATGTATTAAATAGTGGGCAAGCGTGACATTCAGGAACAGGGCATTGCATGCTTCCTGCCCGTGCTAAAGAGTGCTGTGGATTTGAAAGGAAGGTTAACACCCCCCCCGCACCGCACAGCAGCAGCAGGGGTGGCATGCTTCTTGTTATATTACTGGTGCTAATGCGAAATCTACACCTTTTCCACATCACTCCTTATGCAGAAACAACATACATTTTCATTTCTGTGCAAACATACATTTATCACAGTTTCACTCAGTTTTTAGTGTAATTAATGGTGCTACTTTACTGGCATGGAATTTGTTTAAATAAATAAATAAATAAATAAAAATGTAAGTGGCGATTGATATTATTTGTTACCTAACAGGCCCAGCTTCATACCGTTTTAAACAGAAGCATTTGCATATCCCCCACGAAGCATATCATTGAATATAGGCTAAGAAGATTGCACTAGTCTAAACAATGCAGATATGTTTGGCTTCTTTAGTAAAAGTCTGTCTTAAGCATGGTGTGTAGCATCACTTAAACAGGTTTTGGCAGAAACAGTGATGGATACAGTAGGTGGTCAATTTAGAGTCTTTTTAGAGCTGGGCTGTTGATAATCATGGATACTGTTTAAATTTCTGCATGCTACTCTGGAATTCTTAAATTACAGTCAGGCGGGTGAACGGATCTCTAGTATCCTAACAAGACGATCATGTTAAATAACGTGTTCACCCCCGAGGTATCCACACTTCATCACCAGATTATTAGTGTCTTTGTATTTGTATTGAAGGCAATAACATTGTGCATGCTTTAAAAGGCGCACATTCCAAGCGCACAATTGCACTTTAACCCTATTTCCAATGTCCACTTATTCAACTTCATACTACAGACATTACATTGTTACATTTCCCTTTTAAAATAAACACTTAAACATATATTAAATCAAATTTAGATTAGTTCATGAAATACCATTTTGCTGGAGGAAAACACACATACATACATACCCACACACACAGTATACAAAAGAGCCAATAAAACTCAATACACAAATAGCTTCGCTTTTCATTTGAAGGTGAGCTACAATGCCAGACACTTAAATAGGTCAAAAAAAGTTCTCAGCAAATAACACAAAACCAGGAGACCACATGAGTTTTCTATAGTAATAAGCCACTCACTGTTTCATATAGGAATAACTCCTACTGCACAGTGCAGATCCATAAGCAAGAGTGAACTATCTGCACTACAGGTAGAATCCAGTGAAAATAAACTGAATACACTATGCTGAGGAATCTGCTCGATAACAAAAACCAAGAGAAGAAACATGCATGTTTTAGGGAAAAAAAATCAAGAGCTCGAATCAGACACAATGTAAAAGAATACTGAAGGCTAGCTTTGATTTTAAATTGCAAGTGCACAGAACAAGAAAACAAGACTCCACTCAACACACACGGAGATCTAAAAACAGGGTTACAATCAGAGCTGTTGGAAGTATAGAAAAGCTGGAAGGTTCACTGTGCATGTGCATGCGAGATACACTGATTTCCATAAATCCTTCAACAAGAATGTTCAGTGTGGTGATTTGGTCTGCAAGCTTATGTTTAGTTTTTTATACTTTGCATTACACTCTATTTCAGTGGCTGGTAAAACTTTACCCCAATGCTTCCAAGTATTGTTAGAACACAGTCATGCCCTATTGACAAAGTACTTAAAAACCAACATGCAGTTTGTAGGTCTAATTAATTTTAAAAACATAAATGCAACTGGGCTCTTAAGAGATGCATTCTTTGGAAGAGGCTTTCTCATTAAATATTAGTTAAATAAATAGAGCTGTTTAAACTCTCACATCTCAGGCAACAAGTTATTTGCTTGTGCTGAAGGCGCGCAAGTGTGATTAAAAAAGGAACACATTTTTTGAGGATAAGTTTTAAAAGCAAGATTAAGTGAAATCCAAGAGACAAAGCACTCCCTGCATCTTACAGAGAACAATAAAAACAACCTAGTCCAGAAGGAAATATCAGCTTTGTATTTGGTTGACAAAAGGAAACGCCAGAGATCTTACTTTTGGTGTATTTTAGCATTTACAATTATTCAGTATCAGTTTGATCAAAAATACACACACACACACACACACACACACGCGCGCGCACTGTGCATTCATGTTGTCACCTGTTCATAACACTTAAACAGATATTACAGACTTTCTGCTACAGAGAAAACAAAATCATTTGCTGACTGGTGTTGGACATTGTGGAGCATCTCTTCATTTTATTTACATTCCTTGGTTAGCTGAACCTGGACAGATTCATTTCTTCTTTACCCGCTGCTCCTGTTCATGCTGGAGTTTTATTAGTCTTTCTATCTCTGATCCAAGCGTCTGAAGACTTTCCTAAAAACAGAAGAGAGAACAGTTAAAAAAAAAAAAAAAAAAAAAAAAAAAAACACACACACACACACACACACACACACATCTTAAAATGTCTGTGTGGTAGTGCCTTTTCCTGAATTTGTGTCCTTGTGTATATATGCATGTATGTATGTATACTTCAACTGGACAAGTAACAATAGCAATGAAACAGAGGGTCTTATCTACTGGCAATACTAAATCACTGGCAAATACTGATTCCCTGAAATGCTTTGATGCACAAGCAGTACTCTAGTATTAGTATTACAATCCGCTGCTCCTTCATTTCAGCTAGGAACCAAACGTGTTCATTCCTTGATCATTTAGAGATGCTCTCCAGGCTGGCATTGCTGTTGGTAACCGATTTCACAGATTTGCGCCAAAAAATAAATACATTCTAAAACCTACTGCAACACAAATCCTAACGCAATATAACGATAGTCAAAAACATGCACTTACCTTCAATGTAATGTTTTTCAGCAGCGTGTCTTCTAACACTGCCTGTAACTTCCTGTTTATTTCTAGAGACAGATCCAGTGTGAGGCCACTGTCTGCTGGGTGAGATGTGTAGAGGGAGGCCATGATTCCTCCTCGCCTGCTCAGATGAGCCTTGTTCAAATCCGAGGCCTCAGTAGACAGTGCTCCAGTCTCCTCCCGTAGAACATAACTCTGGAGAATTCTAAAAAACAGTTCAAAATCATGTGTTTCTTTATGGCTTCTTCATTACTTACTCCCTTCGGTGAAGCACATGGGTTCCCCACAAGCACTAAGGTACTCAACACTGAGCTTTCTAAAGTGACATTTAAAACACTAAATTCACTTCTTGCAGTTAAAAATACAATACTAATTTGATCCCAGTTTACAACGCTACCACCGGCGTCACTACAGCACACGTGTGTGTGTGTGTGTATATATATATATATATATATATATATATATATATATATATATATATATATATATATATATATATGAATAAGCAATGCTAGATTACACTTTGTTCACTTTTGTTTTTAATGTGTGTGCATTGATAACATGGACTACATAACCAATATCTTGATGCATTTATCAATATTCCAACGTGCTGACGTACTCTTTCAAAATTAAATTTAAAAAAACAATCATAAAACAGCTTAACCTTATATGGTACAGAAAAAGGGTATTTGAACATATACTAATATACATATGGCTTGTAGCAAGTTTTTTCTCAATAAGGTTAGTGTGGGTGGTTATGCATTATGATTAAAGTAGAAGCATCCTAATCCTATAATAAATATACAGAGGCTACCCTTTAGACCTTTTGCAGATGTTCCTAGTGGGAAAAGCTCTTTATTAAATGTTAAACAAGTTGCTCCTGCTAACTCCTGCACTTGCTGTCAGCATCCAAGCATAGCAACACTGCTAACTCCTGCACTTGCTGTCAGCATCCAAGCATAGCAACACTGCTAACTCCTGCACTTGCTGTCAGCATCCAAGCATAGCAACACTGCTAACTCCTGCACTTGCTGTCAGCATCCAAGCATAGCAACACTGCTAACTCCTGCACTTGCTGTCAGCATCCAAGCACAGCAACACTGCTAACTCCTGCACTTGCTGTCAGCATCCAAGCACAGCAACACTGCTAACTCCTGCACTTGCTGTCAGCATCCAAGCACAGCAACACTGCTAACTCCTGCACTTGCTGTCAGCATCCAAGCATAGCAACACTGCTAACTCCTGCACTTGCTGTCAGCATCCAAGCATAGCAACACTGCTAACTCCTGCACTTGCTGTCAGCATCCAAGCATAGCATCATGAAACCGCGGCTTGGTTACACAAAGAGATGCTCAGGCAACATGGTCACTTGCGTTATTATTTTTATAATCTTCAAGACATTTTCAAGTGGTAACATTTCCAATGACAAAGACAAAGAAGCGACATGAGCAAAACAGTCAGGTGTACTGTATCTGGAGTGCAAATTCTCCTTGCCTTACTAAATCACCCTGCAAGAAATTCAATATACTGGGTGCTGTGATGTAATGCAGTATCAGCAATAGGGCTGGATTATCGCCTGAAGTGGTTTCCTGAAAATAGAGCTCCGGTCGGCTGCTTGTTGGCAGTGTGTCTCAGGCAAGTCTCTTTTGCATTGCTGGCAAAAGTTACAGTACATGGTGCAATATCATCATGTGTCAGGAGACAAATGCTTCTTGAGCATTGCATTGTGTTACCAGACTACAGATATGAAAAAAATACTGTAGAGGCCCCAGAACCAAAAAGGAAAGACAAATGGCTAAAGCATAAAATATAGTGATACAAAAATGTTGCTAAAAGCTTAGAAACACTTTTTCAAGTTACTATCAGCCTGGCTTAACTGTGGAATAACTAATTTCATGAATGACAGTGTGACACTATATATACACATACATACATACATACATATATATATATATATATATATATATATATATATATATATATATATACACACACACACACACACACACACACACACACACACACACACACACATATATAACTAACAAAAACAATAAATGGAGGGCATTCGTGTGAAATAATTTGGGCAACTCAAACTTCTTTTTATAGCAAAAGTTAATTCAATCAACATGCTTATTAAAACCAGAAAATGATCAAAGCTTGCTTAATACACCATACTAAATTGATGGTTTAGCGTGGCAAGGAATAATCAACAAGGGATCAAGTCCAGACAATCACAAAAACAAGTTTTATTTGCTACTAGATAAAATGAAAATTTCAGAAGTGTGCTGGGACACCTAGTCCTCGGGCCCTGGCGTTGCTTTAAGCCCCACTGCCTAAGAGGGCAGGCTGTAAAACTCACTTTGTTTTCCTTCTAATTTCTTCCACCAGCTGTTTGATGTGGTCCTCCATAAACTCAATCTTTTCATTCTTTCGTGCGTGGGCTTTCTGTAGCCGCACAATCCTCTCGATCAGAACAGCTTTATCCACTTCAGGGAAGCTGTCCACTGCGACTGATGAGCCTGTGTTTTCTGGGGAGCGATCATCATTACTGCTCCGTGCATTTATAGAGCCTGAGCATTGCAAGCCAAAGAGAAGCATTACTCAAAGCAGACAAATTCAGAAGAAATTCAGCATGTCTTTGCACTTTATTAGGTGGTAAACTGGAAACAGACCAGTAGAGAGAGTCAATTATTCAAACTAATTGGGACCAATACTAGTTTGCATAATCGATTTGCATTGATAATTGAAACAGGTATTGCTAACAATTACTGTACCTTTAATGTATAGAATAAAGGTAACACACAAGTACTTTGTACACAAGTACCTACTGATGATGACTTATAGCTAGTAACCTATTCTATCACATTAAGCACACAAAATTGCAAAGCTTTACAAATCATTAAAATTAATGAAATGCAGTAAAACTTTAACACCTACTGCTAATGTAATGAAATACTGTAATTAAAAAACGTACCACTAAACTAAAACTTTGAAAATCAAAGAACACAGTTCAGTACAACTTTGACATGTTACAGAACTTTTGAATCATTAAGTTCAGTAAAGTGTTTCTATACTTTGATACTTGCTGTTTTAATAACGTGCCATTGAAATTAATAAAATAAAATAAGTTCTTAGCTGCTCAATAACAGAAAGAGGAGCTCCAGCCCTTACTGACGAAATAGAAGAAAAATCAAGAACGAGGCGACGGTTTTAATTTGCTTAACTGCAACAATTTAAAAGCCTGGCATGCCAACGTGAATGAAAAAAAAATGAAATAAAAATGCGGTCGCAGACAGATGAGATCCTGGTAAAACTTTTGGCTTTTACAAAAATAGCGTTGTTACCGTCACACAACAAGAGGATTGTTAAGTAGGCAGAGTGAGAACAATTTTTTTTTTTTTAAATGACGTTTTAAATCAAGAAAGCATTTGTTCAAATACAGACAAATGAATAAAAAACAACTGAAAACGATGCTTCCCATCTATGCAGTTTTTATGAAACAAATAAAAAACACATTCCAGTTAATTGTAGAACTGAAGGTATATACTGAATGTCTCCTCTGTTTACCATACGGGATTCCCAACCACTAAATACACCACACGGAAGTTATCACGTGATTACAGGTGCGTTTGGTTGATCAAAGATTGGATAATTGACTCTCTACTGTATTGGAAATCAAGTTAAAATTGTATTTACTGTTTAAGTAGATAGCACTGTTGTCTAAATGCTAGAACATTATTTTTAATAACACAAACATCACTTTCAAATGGAAAGCCAAGGATCTTTACAATTTAAAAGAAGATTTAAAAGTAAAAAACAGCCTTTTTTTTTTTTTTCTGCGAGATATACCTGATGAGCTAGAACGACTCCCCATGCTGCTGGCTTCTTTATCATTGTTGCCGTTTTCCATCTGATCAAGTTTTTTCCGTGCTTTAAAACGTGGATGAAAAATATATTAAACAACTGACAAAATCCAGTAACAAAACAAATTACTATAACACAATTAAATTGGATTTTGTTACTCACAAAAAAGGTATTAATTCATTTTGTTTGACTATTATATATCAACTCATTTTTAAATGGTTTAAATAATATATTTACACTCAGAAAAAAGGTTAAAATCAAGAGTATTAGTCTTAATTCACACGTTCCGCTCATTAAAAATAACATGCCCAAGCATTTATAAAACAGCATATATTTGACATCAGTACTTCAGATGTATTATACAGCTGTATTTGTGCATACATTAAAGTTTCTGTACCTGTGCTTATTTGTCACCCACAGTTAGGGTTCAACAGCATATGGAAAGGGAGTGGGATCATTTAAATTTTACTGACTCAATAAAATGCATCTTGGGTACTGCTTCAGAGAGACAGCTATTAGGAAGATTCATTCTGTCACTTTTTCTTGTTAAGCTTCTTTTAAGTAAGTCGTGTCTCACTGTTTTCAGTTGTTCTTGAAGCATCACATGGAGCACTACATGTATTCTCCTAATCTGCAGTATCCCAAGGCAATGCATTGCCAATTCAATGAAAAGTAAAGAAGAACATTTTTGTAAGGCACCAGTTGAAAGTTGTCTACTAATTGTTTTACCTTCGAATATAGGAGCCTTGCATAACTAAATTGTCATAAACACACATTTCACACGTGTCTTCTAGTTAATTCATTTTACACATTGTGAAGAGAAATTCAAAAAAGGTTCTTGGAACTTTGCATTTAAAAAAGAAGCAAAATGTAAAATAAACCTACAAAAATCTAAATGACAGTCTGAAAGGGTTAGGGATTACACAATTTGCTTAGAAATGTATTTCATGATCTACTCTAATGAATTTAACAGGTGCACTTCCACAGAAAAAGAAGCACTCTGCCAATAAGCTGAATGCCAACCAGCACACTCTACCTATTCTGTATGCATAATTAAATCTATTTGAGAGATGATGAAGGGGCTTTAGAAACTGAGCCAGAATAAAAAAGAAAAGAAAAAAGGATTTCCATTGAGTTGCTTTCTGGCAAAATCTATATTCTCTCTGTCTGTGAAGCACTGCAGTTTTCCAGTCCTATAACAAAGAAAACCTTCAGCCAGAGAATGGATCTGCCCCAGTTTAGAATAAGGACATGTTTCTTTTTAGATTACAAGCTACACACTTTAGACTTCAACATTAACCCAAATTAAAATATCAAATCAGATATACTCCTTTAAAATTTACACATGTGTAGTATATAGATATATATATATATTAATATCATATATATATATACACACACACACACACACACACACACATACGTGCTGGGACAATATATTCGGATATAAAAATCAGGATGTTCATATTGTGGTGTCAGTGTTCTGTACTATTCATTTTAGGAATAAACAAAACAAAGTTTAACTTGAACTGCTATTTGGCATCCTTTGTTTTGTAGTTAATTCACTGTTAACTAAAGTAAGCCCTACTCAACGTGTTCTTTACTCCTGGGATATTTTTCTGTTTTAATGTGTTACATATTGTAAGTTCTTGCTGTAAAATAAAGGCACAAACATAGGGATATGCCCCCCTTCCCCTGCTGCTATGCTGTCTCTGCCTGGAGAGAGAGAGAGAGATATACACACACTAGTTGTGAAATGTCTGTTGTCCCCAAATCACAATTTATGTCAGCATACTTGTATTGCGAGTTACTTGCCTATAAAAAAAAATCCCTTTTTTGATACTGCCTTTTGTTGTCCGAGTGTTTTATGAATAATAATAAAGGCTTTCTCACCTAGCAGGAGTTGTTTAGTAAGGTCCTTTAGATTTGCTATCTGCTTTCGTTTCTGCGTAGCGAGCTCATCGTTCAGTTCTTCGATACTAGTTCTAAGTCCAGCCATTTCTTTGCTCCGTGATGTTAGCTCACTTCGAAGAGTCTGGACTTCCTCCTGCCTCAACTGTTCCTCTTTCTGTAATCGATTTGTCTGCATTTAAAAAAGAAAACATATACATCATAAAATACAGTACCTGAACATGTTGAAAAGAATGGACCAATATAAACTGTAGCCTGCCCATCCCACCCACCTGCTCCAAACAAACCCTTCTAGCAGTAACAATCACACCACACTTTTATCCAAACACATCAATAGATTACAGTATGACCCTCCTTGACAACAGCACTTAGGCAGGATTGTGAATGACCTCACCAGCTCAGCATTGCTGAGGCCCTTCTCTTCTAACAGGGTCTCCAGCTCCCTCTCTCTGAAGGTCAGCTTGTCAAGCTGAATCTGCAGCGTGTTGGCTTCAGACTGCAGCTGAGCGTTCTTGCTGGTCAGTTTCTCTGTGAAGCCCAGCAGTTCAGACTCTCTTATTCGACTCCCTTCCACGTCTTTCTGTAGGTCTGTGATCACAGATTCCAGGTTCTCCATCTCCTCTTTCAAGGATACAATGCACTGCTCGTCTCTGTAATGAAATAAAATACATTACATTTATAAGTATGGCAGAGTAAGTATTAGATTACCGGGGTATAGTCCATTGATGTGAACAGTGGGGGATCTTAACACTGCCGTCATTTGAATTATTAAAAGGGGACTATGACAAAACCCACATTTCTACTAGTGTACATGGGTCTCCTGTTCATTTGTGTTATTAACAGCAAGCACAATGACAGGTTTGGTTCTGGTGTAATATTTAGATAGCCACTGTACTAATGTTTCTATGGCATGGACTAATCATATTTAAATACGCTGTGCTGGAAGCTTTCAGCAAACCTTTCAATTCATCCAAAGTGTGAAAACAAAAAGTGCAAAACGCGATTCAGAACTAGACTGCGATGTCAAATCAGCCTGTATTAATAGCACTGGTTAAACTGTCACTCTACAGAATATTATTATACAGTGCTGGCTGTTAATGTATCTGTGTGCTTTAATAAAATATGGACACCTGGACAACACAAAATAAATAAATAAATAATCTGGTTGTTCCAGTCAACCTGCAGTAAAACATGCTGGTCCCTTTGGAAACTATTTTTAAAATTTTACTAGGAGTGGAGTGATGAAATCAGTTAATAAAGCACAGCATTTTGCACGGTTTTTATCAAAGCTGCTACGAAACATGAAAATGCATCACGCCATTGTCACTAAATAAAAAAATAAAAAATAAAAAATCCACACCATGCACTATCTGTATAAAGGTGATACAGGATGCTTGCCGTGTACAACAATTTATTTCAAATTCTATTTTTTTTGTTTGTTTCAAAATCATTTTTGTAACCCAATACACTTTTTATAACCTCTGAAGACTTTACCTTTGATGCTGGTCTTCCAATCTCTGTACAACCTTAACTCGATCCAGTAGCTTCTGAAGTTCAGATTTCTGTCTGTTGATTATCTCTCTGTATTTTGATAATTCATCCTCTGTTCTTAACCTTTCATCCTCCAGGCACTTCACCTGCAAGACAGAGAAACTCATTCAGTAAACTGACAAAAGGCCAAATAAGGGTTGACTAAAGATGGACTTTTTGCTGACTAAAATATTCATTGTACATTCCCTTTTTGTACCAAAAAAACCTATAAACTGTTCCAAACCATAATGATCTTTTCCCACAGGTTACACATTGCCTCAGAACAGTAGTTCTTCTAAAGAACAGGCAGCTGTGAGCACACATGAATGCAAACCACTCTCATGGGAACTGTCAATGACACTATGCCCCATGTACTAAACTTAAGACAATTACCACTACTAATATTAGCACAAAACTTTTTATCATTCAGTTTCAATGTGATGGTAGAATGCAAATGCTATTTTATTTATGCAACATGTCTAATGATAATAATGAAAAAAAAATAATGCATGACATCTGGATGTTTGATTTAGTTTCTTATTTTGCCATCCATACATTTTGGAGCACAATACACTAATGACATTGTCTCATCATACAGTGTAATAACAAACTTTATAATTATAGTGACACCAACAATGAGCATTGATATCCCGTCCTATACTACACTCAGCCCTCATTACATGCACAGCATGCTCCGGTATAGTTCTCTCAGAAAGGGACTTGCTTATTGTAGAATACCTTAATTCCCTACTAAAGTGGTTGTCAAGGCGGCAGCATTTCTATAGATTAGTGACAAGGCTCTTGGCAAAACTGCTTCAACATGAAATGGTACGATTTGTGTCAAATGTCCTAGGAACTGACTTCCCCTTAGACTCACTACAACATCAGCCAGAAGTTTGCATCATAAGATCCTAGGACTACAAGAAGGACAAACAGACTTCCAGCTGGTGTCTGATGGAGTTTTTCTGTATCAGTAGAACTTGACACCTCAAAGGAACCCTACTTTATATCTCAATTCTCTTGTGTGTCTGAACTCTTTTTGAAGTTTGTGAAAGACTGCTGCAGTTCTCTGGGAGACCCACCTTGGTTCTCAAAGTATGCAGTTCATCCATCCCCTCTTTAAAGGTTCTCTTCAGGTCATCAAGCTCTTTGGCTTTAACGTGGTGCATCTAGACACACAAGAAATGTGTTAAAACTTTACCTGCTAGCCTTTAATAAAAATAAATAATACAACATGCCTTTCTTGCTCTATTACTGATTTCTCTTTTGGATTCCCCTAAAAATATATGGAGCAGACCCTTCACAGACATGTGACAGAGTACATTACTGACCTCTAACTGGTTCGTTCTTTCCTGCTTTTGCTTCTCTAGCTCTCCCTTGGTCTCTCGAAGCTTTGCATCAAGTTCCTTAGATTTAATTTCTTCAGATTCCTGGCAGAATTTAAAAAAAAAAAAAGAGAGAGAACAGCTCTTTTAGAAGTCTTGGTCAATGGAAACTCACAGAGGTTTATGCAGATTAAAACGTCAGTCATAAAAACTCATTACACATGGACGTACAGCTATGAACTGAATTCCACAGCATGGCAATTAGAGGGAGTTTACAACAACTGTGGATCTGTATACCAATGTCTCCGATGGATACCTCTAGGATGATTTGAACACCCTTTTGCCACTTCCAAAAACAGGTATTACAGTAGAAGACAAAAATGAAGCACAGATTCTGAGAAACGCTGACGCTGGTCTACACTGCCACCTGGTGGCTCATCATCATCAACATCCCAATTTATAACCAGAAAAAATCACAACGCTATACATACACCAGAACAATACATACATCCTCCCTAAACACAGTAACAGCAACACTCTTCAGGGACCCACTTGTACAGATTATCTTTTAAAACAAGCTGTTGCTGCGGGCATAGCTCCCACTATTGCTGTAACTATGTAAAATAATGAGAATGTATGTTTCTAAAATAGCCTAAAAAGGTTATCATCCAGTCAAACCCTCCTTTGTGTTCTGGGCAGTACTAACCTGATATGTTTTAATCATCTCCTGGCAATTTTTCCTTATCTGCTCGGCCTCTTCTTTAGCTTGGGTTAGTTTGCTGGTAGTATCTCGGAGTCTTTCCTTGGTTTCCTTGAGTAGAAAAAACAATAGCTTGATCATGTGCCCAAGGAGTAAATCAGAATCATACATCTTTTTGCACAAGCAACTCGACCATGGCATTTCAGTCTGCTTTCTCTGACAAACAAATCTGAAACTCGCACCATGTGGCATCGTCACCCCCTCCCTGGCCCGTCCCATCCTGACACCCCCAAATAAAAAGCCCTTTACTGCCGTTGCGTGTATACTGTGTACTAGGTTTGGTTTGGAAATGTAATAGTTTTTCAAACAATCATTCACCTGCACACATTAAAGCTTCTGTTTTCCTCATATGAAAAACTGCATCACTATATGCACTGGGTAGTAGATACAATTTTAAAACCACCAATATTTCCCTGTTCCATGATATTCAGAAACTGCAACACATGATAGGAGGATCATTGCAAAACATGCATGAACACTATACTCCCTTCATTTAGCACAGGATATATACAACCGCCACTGGGAAGCCTGAGTAAATGCTTCTATAGAAGACTGAAATTATGCTGGTGCTATATTTCTTCATTGAATTTTGTTTCCTGATCACAGGGAAGTAGGCTAGTCATTGTCCCTTATTGGTCCCCTATGCCTTTGGATTCCAAAGAACACATTAAGACTGATCTGCATATCTAACATCAGTTAAATATATCCCTACATGCGTTCTGGATACATTATCAATACTAACCTTGTGTGCATCCGATTCAGTTTTTAACTTGTTTTGGGCCCATTTCACTTTGATCACGTGGGAATTCACTTCTTCTTTTAGTTTTTCAATCTCCCGGTTCAGTCTGGCAGCTTCTCCTTCCTATAAAGTTAAGAGCATCAGCTATACAGTCTTCTATAGCGATAAGGTCTTGGCTATGCATGGTACTAAACCAAAGGATTTCTATGTTAACAGAATTGAATTATCCGCTTACCATTCATTCTGGATAATTCTGTGATTTCTAACTTGAATGGCTGCTAATTATGCAAATGTCCTGTACACTACGAAGTAACTGTTTTTCCATCACTAAATGTATGGCACGTAGTTTGTAGAAAACAGATTTATATCCCCTGTGACATGACCTAGATTATAACAGTCCCAGAGGCATGTTTTAAATCATACTTTCATAAGCGGTTCTCAAGTTATTGTATTTAAAACCGCTGACTATATGTACGGGCAACTCCATTACATACCAATCAGCAGGCATATTAAATGTTAACCTATTGAGTGTGGTTCACGTGGTGGTAGCAGGACTCCTCCATATCCTCTGAACGCCTATCAATCAAATCTACTGCCTATTTAAACCATTAGTCACACCCTATACCTTCATCGTGTTTTTTCGTTTCCTCTTCCTGCTCCTATGTAACTCAACTGCCTTTGCATTGGTCTCCTCTGGGGAGTTAGTGAGTCGCACTCACCCCCCCCCCCCCCCCCCCCCCCCCCCGACAGTTGTGCAAGCTATGCTTCCTTTACCTACACAAGGGACCACCGGCGAAACCCAACCTTTTAGGATCTCATGCGCCATCGCTCCCCTTGCAATCCGAGGATCTAAGCTTATTCTAGTTAACCTCACAGAACGAGCCCTTCCTTCGTAACATGAGGCAATCTTCTCGTTTCAGATTCTCTGGGGGTGCCTCTCCACCCCAGCTTTGGAAGTCTATAATGACTCCAATGACTCTCAAGCCGGGGTCCCCCCCCTTTCTATAAGTTATGTTGTGCCTTCAAACGGCAGGGCCCTCTCATACGTTTTCAGTCTTTGCTAACTCCACGTCCCTCAAGGTGCAGGGTGCCCACCCTTGGAGTTAGCCGCATCACAATGCAGTTAGCCACATCACAATGCAGCCCTCTCAATCTGTGGCGGTGACCTCACCACGATGCAGATCTCATCCTGCCGAGGGCTTGGTCCGAGAAGTCAGACGACATCACTACAGGTAGCCTGGCTCCCGCCCCGTGAATCTTAATATATAACACATCCATGGCTAATGCCCGGCTCAGGTTAGTTTACCAGCTATACCAAGGATAGAGGTTTTACTTTGAGTTAAGTGACATTCAGAAAACAGTTAAGTAAACCTCAAGCAGATTAATAAATAACCTTGGTCTCATAGAGCTGCTGCAGCCTCCCTTTCTCTTGAGAGAGCTGCTTGGCTCGGTTGGAGTTTTTCTCCATTTCTTTGTTTGCTTCACGGAGCTTCTTCTCAAGCACTTCCTTCTCTCTTCGAAGGTCGAGAGCCTCCTTCTCTCCCCGGACATACTTCATGACCATGGACTCTTTCTCCTGACGCGCCTCCTCACACTTCCTGTGAGCCTGGAAGCAAACAAACATACATACTGTACAACACACATTTTTGGGCTTGTTTTTATTGATTTATTTTTATGGTCCCATTTAAATCTGTATTCATAAAATAAAACAAAGACCATCAGCTAGCACACATTTAACAGAAAACTGAAAGATATAGCACAGTGAGAACAAAATGGATTTCTACTACATTTCAAAAACTGAACATGCATCTTGCTACATTATATATAAGGCTTAAACTAATTTCAACTCAGATAAGACAGCAGGGTCTTATTTGTAGAATATGTACAGTAAATGCTTTAATAAATAACAAATCAATTTTTTAAAAGGTGTAAGAGGACACCAAGAAATGAGGAAGAACTTTGAGGGAATAGTCAGGGCTTTCACTATTCAGAGAACACGCTGAGGACATACAGTTTGGAACACCAAAGTGCAGCAGAATTTGTTTTTAATTTGTTTGTTTTTAAATCTTTGGCTGCAGCTGTCTAGCTACAGTAGGAGTTGCCCTTTTCCTTTACTGTGGTGCACCAGCTAGACAATGGCTGATATCATTATTATAAGCAATTTCATTCAGCTCAATTCCTTCAGTTCACTCTTTTCAGATTCTATCTTGCATTCAATAGATACAAGTTATTGCACCATCCAGTGAAAACAACAACCAAAATGAAGAACTGACTCTGAAGACTGTCCATACTGTGAAAATATAGGTCCCTTTATTGAAGTCAAGATTGAAAACATATTTTTATGTTTTTTTTTTACTGTTCTCTCATATTTATGCACTATAGTTTTATTGCTGTTTTATGGTTTTTGCAGTTTTATTGTTGAGGTTTTGAACTGGTGTTTTCTGTTAAGCGTCTTGAGATGGTTCTGCCATGGAAAGCACTATAAGTGCTTTGACATACTGTAACACACACGCACAGAGTATGGAATGACAATGCATAGTTTATTCAAAGTGGGGGTTCTGAAGATATATGGAAATTACAGAAGGAACAAGTTTCTTTTTTCAGTCAGTTTAGCTGCATAATCTACACCACTATTGTTGCAGAAGAAACTGATAGGTCCATGGTTATGAAAAGATACTTTGTTATTCCCAGTCTAGAACACGGTTAGCTGCAGCGTGAGAATAACAGAATAGGGAGAATAGACAATTCACAGTAAAACATGTACTGCAACTTGATTTCTTTACCAGACAACCTTGACTTCTTGACTTAAATGGAAAACAAAACAGAACAATGGATACGTTTGCTGCCAAAACTTCAGGAAGGATTTGCTGTGCCAGTGAGAATTCATTTTAGACTCCAGGTAATGTCAATCTATGACTCATCCCTAGGATAAACACTTGGTTGGGTTTATCTCCTTGTGCACTAAACCAGTCCTAAAGCTATTACTTAAATCATGGAGTTTCACACCTATATTCTCATGTACATTTGTAACCTTTGATAAGAGGTGTCATTGTGCTGCCCTTTGTAACACAATAAAAGAATAAAACAGCTTTGAGGAAACAGTAACAAGCATGTTAGCTTTTGAACGAAATTCATTTTTGCATGCTATTTTTTCATTTTATGCATGCTATGTAACTATTAGTTTTATTATAAAGCTGAATCTATCCTTTAAATCTTTCAACAGAACAATTAAAAATCACTTCCTTTTTTTTTTTTTTAACTGTCCAAATACTTTTGTCTACGACTGTATATACCCTAAATCTGAGCTCTGGGCCATGTGAAGCTGCAGCTGTAAACACCCTAACTCTGAGCTCTGGGACACGTGAAGCTGCAGCTGTATATACCCTAACTCTGAGCTCTGGGACACGTGAAGCTGCAGCTGTATATACCCTAACACTGAGCTCTGGGCCATGTGAAGCTGTATATACCCTAACTCTGAGCTCTGGGCCATGTGAAGCTGTATATACCCTAACTCTGAGCTCTGGGAGATGTGAAGCTGCAGTTTTATACACTTACTTGGTCTAGCCTGAAGGCCATCTCTCTTTGTACCTGATGAATTGCATTCTTGGCAGCTGCATCTTGGGAAACCAGTTTGTCTTGTGAAGCTTTCAGTTCCTTTGTGAGCTCCTCCACTCTAGCCTCTATCTGTAAAGAAAAAAAGTAATGCATATAGTTCCATGCGAAAAAACATATAAGATACTGTGCTTTCCCTTTATAATGCTGTGGTTGGGAGCCATAGGAAAGAAACAGTGCTATTTGTATTGCGCCTTATAATGCAATGGCATTGGAGGCAATTGGGATCCACTTCCATACAGCCTTATAACCTGTTCCGCAGTATAAGGGGACGCCTTGTAACGAGGAAGCACTGGAAAAGCAAGATTTTCTTGACTCTGCACAATTTTTATATACTGCATGTCTGTGTTATTTTTATTTTTTTTTCCAGCCTTGTCAAAGGCATTGCTAGGCACAATGGAATATAAACGCAGTGGTTTGGCTGATGGGTTTGAGGTGTTGTTTAAAGATTACCACATACCAATTAACAACCTGACTGCTGCAATACCTGCGTGCTTTTCATCTTGTTAATAAACAACTGGCTCACTAGATCCATTTTAAGAATGTATATTGTCTGCTTAAATCAGTAACATAAATTACAAATTTACCTTTTTAATGGAACCAATGTGCTGTTTTTCAGTCTCAAAGCGCTTTTTCAACTCTTCTTTCATGTTGTCTTTTTCTGAACAGATTGCTAAAATAAGCTCCTGGTGCTTTTTATTGTCATCTAGCAACCTGCAACAGAAATAGACATAAACAGTAATATAATATAAGCTGTCCTAAAGTCAGGTATCATAGGCGCAATTGTTAAGATCCGCCGTCTCCCAAGTTCACATTTTCAGGTGTGTAATGTCTTTATACAGACAAACAAATTCAGATTATAACATTTGTTAAATTAAATTAGCCTGGCACTTAAAACAATTTAATTTGCCTGGCCTCTGAATTATATTGTTAACACAGTACCGTTGCAATTGTTTATGAAAAATTATAGAAAAGCACTGCATAGCTATCACAAAAACGTATAACAAGTGCACACAACTTCAGACTGTAACTTCAACCACTTACCTTCCGATTGTCTTTTCTTGTTGCAAGTATTTATTCTGTACACATCTGTCAAACATAACTAGAGATTCTTGATTCATTTTTATCCCATTAGGAAAAGTACGTTCAGTTGTAATTTGACAAGAAAGCAATTCAGATTCAATTTCATCTAACAAAGACTCTTGTGATAATGAACGCTGCATTTCAGAAATAAGCTTCTTGCTAAAGTCTGTGTCATAAGGACTTGTTGAGTTAAAGTTCTCAGAAGTCTGTGATACTGGCTCTGCATTGTTTATGGTGTCACCTTCTTCCAGAAATTGTGTTGCAGACTGTCTTGCAGACCCAAGGGAAGTTTCCACCTTTGCAATTCCATCCCCACCTGCCAAGCTGTCCACCAACAGGGCCTCCTCTTCCTGAGCAGAATCTGGGTAACACAGTTCTCCACTTCCACCATGATCTGGAGTGAGCACTTCATCTTCCATGGCACAATGTTCTGTGCAATCTGCAAGGCAAGGCTCTGTAACGGGACTGTCAGCCTTGTCCACCAGACAGTCCTCTTGTGGGTCAGTACAAGTGCTTCCAGCTCTGCTGGTTTCTTCTGAATCCTCAGGAGTCTTTTTGCTCACAGTACTGTCACAGTCGGGTGTTCCAGAACTCTCCTGGTTAGTTTTTGGCAGCTCATCCCTCACAGTCATGTCCTGTGCTTCTGGTGGAGTCTGATCCATCCTTTCCCCTTTGCTTACAGCCTACACAGAAGCAAAAACAAGAATAAAGCAATGTTGTGTTTTGTGAACATGGTTTCTTTTTTTAGCTCAAAAGTGTCTTTAAAAATTACCCTCCCTATACTGTATCTGTGTACCACACTTTCTGTACATTTTTGAATGGTGACTACACCATAGGTCATAGTGACATTCATCTTCATGGTACCAATTCTATATTTACAGCACATTGTGTTTTAGTGTTTGCCCCTGGGTGAGAGCTGTTAGGGGGCATACAATAGACTCAAAACACCACAAACAACTGAACACACACTAATAATCTATCTATCTATCTATCCACACATTACAAAAGCAGCCACTTTTTAGTTGTTGAGTACATTCCCGCAGGTTAGGTGTGGCATGATTCAGTTCAATTGTTTGGCTATACTGCATACCAGTGATAAATATGGGCAGGGAAACAGGGCAGGGAGCTAGAACAAAAAGATAGGGTGGGGAGTCCTATTTTAACCAATCAAGCACCAATGGTATTGGCAAACATATTCTTAAACTCATCAAGGGCAGAGGGAGGAATGTGCCCCGATCAGGTACTGTACAGTGGAATGTGTCGCTAACAGTGGAATGTTAAGGTGAGGCTCACCTTACCAATTCCTATACTGTTAGAGTCTGATAACCCATGCCTGTATGTCTTATGCTAAGATATCCCCCACCAGGCTGTTACTCTCGTGGCTCACTATACAGGGAAGGGAATGTGTGATAATTATAGAATATTCCTCTTTGGCAGATCAATTTGTTTATGTACATTGAGAAGGCAGGTCTTGTTTCAGACCCCACTCATGTATATACTGACTCCAACACATACTCGTGATAAACAGGAAGCGTACAATAAAAATAAAAAATAAATAAAATAAGAGTAGGCAAATGGTGTGTATACAGTCACTGAATCATGCAGCTCTTTAGTACAAAAACAAAACACTTCATATTAAACTTAAAAGGTGTGCACTTTTGTATTTCAAATGTATAAGTAGTCCCACTTACAGTTCATTATCCCCTTCGGTCACAACTTTTTATTTACATTTTTAAAACTGTGAACTCTATGGAGATGGAGATGTTACCCTGCCTGTTGGTCCCCACCAGAAACAAACAGTTTGACATCAAATGATTGTGGACTGGCAGAACTTGATCTCCCCAGCTCACAGTGACGAAGGGTGTTACTAATGAACGTTTACTGCAAAGGACACGAGGTGGGTTTTAAATTTTGGACTGTTAAAAAAATAACTCATGTGTTGCGTGATACAGTGCCATCACGGATTCTCTCGTGCAGGTAATACTGCCATCACTGGGGAAACTAGATGTCAGGAAATAGGGGCAGAACCTACTCAAAAAGAAATAACACCCCTCATGAAGCAGTATAGTTCAATTGTTTTTAAAATACCACAAAAACCTTTGTGTTGAACTTTGCAACCAAGTAGCCGTTAGATACAGTAGTACTGCAAGTGCTGGACTTTGAGCAGTAACACCATCCCGAGGCCTTGCTTACAGAGATTACATTATAATTGCAGAAAAAATTAAAAAGCAGTGGGCCAATGGGTTTAAAGCAAGGAAATTAAAGACGACAAAATTGTCTCATTTGCCAAGGATCTCGCAAGCCTATCTTTGCTGTGCTTATAGAAACCTAGATTCAACAAGAAGTAATAGGGTACTACCATATACAACCAATGCCTGTTGAGTCGTTACCAAGGAAGAATATACAGGCAGCGTGGAATATGGAAATCCCAGGTCCAGTCCAATTCTGCGTTGCAGCCATGTGTTTATCTCAGCTAACTGAATAACATACTCAATTAATTTATAAACGCACTGTACGTGTTCCTATCAATGTATTATACTAATATCAAATCTAATTGTGGTCATTTGTGCAAAAAAAAAAAAAAAAAGGTTGTGTACAAACTCTGAATATTACAGCATTTGTATAACTGCAATTTTGTACACATAGCTAACTTTATTGGGAGATAATAAAACAATATACAATAATAAAACATTCACTTGTATTCAGTATGTGATTATTTAGAATCGTCGTTATTGATTTGTTCATCTATTCCCTCTGCCTGCCACCTGTACTGTAGCTACAGGCACCAACAAGTTACCATCCCCTTTTTGACTTCACTCGGTTTGTGCTGGTAATACAAAAATAAATACGAGAGTACAAAGTTAAACCCTCGTAGATTTCTTCACAATTTTGAGCAGGAAGTAATACTGTAAGGGCTTAAACCTACAGAAACAGATCAATTAGCCTGGGTGAAACTAAAACAGAAGGGAAATGGTCATACGTGTAATGCATTGCCAATATCGATTATTTTCCATAGACTGAGTGATTACAGGAGAGCGGTAATTAAAACCACGCACATGAATGGCCTGGGGTTCAAGCCAGATTCACACTGTAAGACAAGAACCGCTCCATGCATTCACACATCATAAAGAAGGACTCGCACACCTTCCGCACAGTGTCAAACTGAGAAGCCAGCAGGGTTTTCCTTTCTCATTCCCACAAACGATGCAGCGAATGGCACAGCATTTCACACAACACACAAGCAAAATTGCAAGCCTTCACAAACACGGTGTCAATTGAGCTCACCTGTGTGTTGCTGCTCCTTCTTCGTTGTGTGATTTTGTTAATAATTCAAATTCAGGGGATCATCTTTTTTTTTTTTTTTTTTTAATCTACAGAGCCACTCGTACGTGACATACCAACAAAGATGGCCACAGTAGTGGAATCAGCTGCTGGATGTTCGGCCTATAGGAATGCAGCGTTAGTCTGACGTCATACACAGCACACTCTTAAAGGGCAAGGCAGCAGTATCGTATATCCAGGTCACTGGCACACCTGCAGACAGGTGCATGCTATTTATTGACACCTGCACAGCACAACCCAAAATATGTTTAGTCAAATGTCTTATTAATTAATTAATTAATTTAAAAAGGGATTATGTATGCGGTACAGTATATTAATAATCTATATTTAATTGCATTTGTTTTCACAGACCCTGATTAGCAATAATATTGTACTACAGTAGTACCTAATGCTGTTTTAGGTAAATTAGTAAATCATTAGTACCAGTAGTTTACATGTAATTAAATATGACACGGGTGACTTTTTAAAATGTATTTATTACATTTTTTTTTTTTTTTTGCACTATTTAATTTATTAAAATTGTATACCTCTGTAACTCATAGAAGTAAATATTTACATTTTCTTGTAACTAATACATCCCACACACTGACCTCACCTTGTTCAATCATGCTTTTGCTAAACGTTTTTATTTCAGATGTTCATGTGTGAGTTCATCGAACCGCGCATGTGCAAAAGATTAGCGTGGTAAATACGATGCAGAAAACGAGGCACACGTGCGTGAATGCTGAATTCAGGTATGTGAAGACATAATTGCACGCCTATTATTATTATTATTATTATTATTATTATTTGTGTCATTATCTTTTATGTAAACATTTAACGTGTAAGCACGTTGCTTTGCACGGAATCTCCTCGCTCCTCGTGAACTGTGTGCTGTTACTCGTAAACAAAATAAGAACTTTAGAAAATAACGTATTAATATAATTGTATTGTCTCACAACGACAAAAAACAGTAGTTGTTGTAAAATCAAGCATGCATATTAAAAAGTGCATGTGATTTAGCAAGATGACAGCTGAACTGTCACTGAACTGACAACCAAAGGGACAGAGTGAAGAAATGCACGAGGCCTTCCCCCCGAAATGTTTGAACCAGCACCGTGCGCGGTTAATTAAGTACATTTGCAAGACTCCTGGTGGTAAGTTAAATTGTACTGATACACCAATGTAGATTTTACAGAAAGTAATGTTTTTACACAATATACAGTTAACTAGGGTATATGCGTTGTCAGTTTGAGGTTGGAAATCACAGAGATTATGGCGTGAAATTAGCTACACGCCAGCATACGTACAAAAATAGCATTTTATTCTAGCTGTCAACTGGGCTGTTTTCATTAAACCAACAAGTACTGAGACTATTCTGTGCAGTGTAAATACAGTACCGTAGTGGTTATAGTAACATAGTCTGTACAAGTAAGAAATTGCCATGTCGAGTGAAAAAACAACATGAAGTGATAAAGTAACTTCCAAAGTAGCACTATAGCATTAAAATGTTCAATGCAAAATGGTGCCTGTTACAAGCTCTTGCATCTGAATTGTAGCGTAATAACAGGAAAGCATAATCAATCCGACTGCAGACTCTGTATCATCTGATCCAAAACCACCGTACTCCACGTCTTCATCGTCTGAACCGAAGATAACCATAACCCAGAATCATTCAACGCACAGAGCAACTACTTCTACACATTTTTTTTTTCTATTCACATGAGCTGCAATATTTCCGCTTGGGCATTTTGCACATGGTTATTAAAAACTGGAAATTAATGGTGAAAATTTGACCATCAGCTAAAAGTTGAGGTGGGGCGAGCCGGGGTGTTAACAGAATCCGGTATGTGTAATGACGATGAACCTGACGAAGACCTGCTGTGTCGAAACGCCTACTAGAACTACTACTTTTTTGCTTGTTTGTTTGCTCGGTTTAGTAAAAAACATATTTTAACTAATAAAATGAAGAAAATCTTTTTTAAAAGACTACAGTAAATCTTGTCCTGATTTTGAGTGTGTTACCAATTGGTCTTTTGTACTCCAGTCTATAAATCAAGGCTGGTGGATCGATTTGAGATATGAGATCCCCACAAAGCCTGCAGGAATGTGGCTCTCCAGGTCCACCCTGGCACTGGTGTGTTTTTGTACCAGTGTATCTTGGGCAGGCTGTGCAGTGCAGGGTTGCTCAGCTGGTTCCTGTCAGAGGCACATGGAGTGAAGAGTGCTGTAATTCAGCAAGACAGATGCTTCTGGGGCAAGCCTGCCAAATAAGCACTACGGAGATGTTGCATGGGGAGGCATCTTTCGCTGTTCATGTCACTCTCCCTAAAATAGGTATGTGCTACTGTCTTGTTTTTAATGAGCAGTTTTACCCTCACTTAAAAGTGAGATGTTAATGAAATACAAGGATATGTCAGCGTTGCCTAAATTGATGAAGCATTGCACGAACATGTGTTACAAGAACTTATTCCACATGGTAATAGATCACCTACCTCTTTAATCAGAGGCTGAAAGATTAAAAAAAGATATATATAAAATGTTGTAACTGTGATCAGGCTGTGCATGGGGCAGAGCCATTGGGCATGTGTGTACCATGTAAACAACAGCAACATGTTTTTGTGAAAACGTTGAAACAAAGATTCTTGGACAATGTCTCGTTTACAGCAAGGTCTTTAAACTTTGTTACAGGAAAACAGTTAGACAGTTATCTGATAGAACAAGGATATGCAGCGAAGGAGGAAGATGCAAGAAGAGCTAGGCTGAGTGTGATATTAGTAAGTTTCAGCTCCTAAGCTCCTGCTTATTTAAGAATGTGTCTCTTTTTAATAATGCCGGACATTAAGACTTGATTACATTTGTTTTACTGTAGATACCATTTTGAACACGGCTTTAGAAAACTATAAAAGCAACGTCCATGAAAGGAATGAGGAGAAGAACCAAACTTTGTTTCCTGAGCCAATTACCCTTTGCATTGATGAAACGTTTGTTTCTGTTGTTACACACGTGACTTCGCCGGATGATTTCATCCTTCAGCAGCTACAGAATGCAAGTTAGTATCAGGATCTATTGCTGATCTTACCCAACAGGTAAGAAGTGTATGTCTGTTCAAGAAGCTCTCTTTTTTAAATGCCTTTGCTTTGGAGGGGTTCAGTTGCTGCATTTTTTTTTTTTTAAGTCTGTTAATGGCTCTGAGATAAAGCTTTGTCAAAATACGTATCACATTTTTAAGATTTGTAGAATAGTTTAAAAAGACTTTAATTTTAACAGGTGTAATCCAGGAACTGCAGATAGGCCTGGAAAACATGGTCTGCAAACATCTGCTTCTGTGGATTTCAGGCCTGCCCGAGGAACCACTCGCTGTTCACAGTTTACAGGTAGTTTAACATGAAACAAGGGCCTGCACAGAAGTGGGATGTAGCATGTGTTATTTAAGGATAATAATTGACTGGATCCCCAGTGCTCATCCAATAAATGCACGTCTGTATAGTTACAGGGCGAGTCACATGACCAGGAGCTCGCTGGTTTGGATCTTGCTGATCTTGCCTGGGGGCCCATGTGGAGTGGCACTTCAGTGACATCTACCTTCTTATCAGGCACCTGACAAGTACAGCAAGAGACTACTAGACTGAGCCCATATTGTTATTCATAATGATGATAATTAATTTTGCACTGGGTTTTAATATTAATTTTAAACCCCAACTGGAGAGAGTGAATATTTTTACTCTACCACTAAATGCATGTTTTATTTATATATATATATATATAATAATAGCATTGCATATTCTGGTATCTTGACACTCATCTTAAAGCCAATATAGTCATAGCATCTGCACTGTGCATTGCGGTATGTGTATGAGGCTTCTTTTGTAGAGGACAACCAGTGGTACAGTGCCACTGTTTTAAGCTACACCTCGAAGGGCAAGGTTTGCGTGGGATACACTGATTTTGGAAATTGTGAAGAGCTGAGTGTGGATCAGATTCGTCTCTGAAAAGTTTTTGCAGTTACCTATTCAGGCAATCCCTTGTGCACTGGCAGGTTTGTTCGTTTGGTTAAGTGTCTGTATAAAGCACATTGCCTTGGTGTTTGAATGTTAAAATACCCTGCATTGTTACAGCTTTCGGCTTGTGTAAGAAAGTCTGTCAGTTTACTCAAGGGTTTTAGGTACGTTACATGTGTATCTCTTCTACTACCTGAATGAAACAGGCTTGGGTGTTAAGAGGAGGAACTCTTTGGACTTCCATGAATACTATAAGAATTAAATGTGATTTAATATTTTCTGCTGTATACCAGTAATGATTTTCTTTTCTCAAGGTGTAAAGCCAATATTGGGCGTTTGGACACCCAAAGCTGTTCTGATAATGAAGAAGTAGCAGTAAATTTCTTCAAGCCAAAGTGGCTGGCCGGAAAGAAAGAAAAGCGCTGGTTGAGCTGTGCGATGAGCACAGTGATCCGCAAGCTGGTATTGCTGAATTGCTCATAGCAACAGGATACGCTGCTGCTGCCGACGGAGGAGGAGGAGGAGGAGGAGTAAAAAACACAAAGCTGATTCAGTTGTGAAGCTTGTACATCCCTTTGCTGAGTGTCCTGTTATGTGACATGTTGCATTGCTGTCTTACCATAGAGCCAGGGTATATTGTACTTAAATCAGATTTCAAAAGTTTAAGCACCAGTATGCACAGAACTGTTTTTGGGGTCCTCGTTCTAAATGTGGACCTCCTATTAATTGATTGTGTTGAACACATAGACTTCTTACAGACTCCTGGTCTCCCGTAGACCTATCTGGTTACATTTGGGTTTAATACAAACTTTGCTTTTTATTTTTTATTTTTTTTGTGGTACTCTTTTGTATACAGTAAAGATATTCAAATGTTTTGAGAATAATAGAAAATGTATTGCTGGTATCTTTTTAGTCCTGCCGGCGCTGAATGAGTTGAGTGTGGAGTTATCACGACACTGCCGTGCAGAGAGCAAGCTATTCACACCTGCTGTCGGAGAACCTTGCTGTGCCGTTTTCCCAGGTAAATATCTACATACACCAGACCATAAAGAATATAGAGCATACAATAAACCGGTCATCAGTTATGGAAAAATTAAATACGTGATCTTTTTAAATTAAAATAAAATCTTTTTTTTTACAGGCCTAAGGTCTAAGTAATGTTTGCAAGCAACAACTTTGGTTTGCCCTTGTGGCTGCCTTCTGAGCCAAAGCAAAATGGGGAAGAAAAAGACTTGACTAACAACAGTGTCTTGAATTCCTGCAGGTGATAGTAACTGGTACCGTGCAATGGTAAAGGAAGTTGCAGCTAATGGGAAGGCAAAGGTTTACTTTGTGGATTATGGAAACGTGTGAGTTAGCAGCTGACCAGCTTCGTCCCATTGTTGCGAAATATTTGAAGCATCCGTTTCAAGCAGTCAAGTGCTGGCTGGCAGGTACTATAGTTTCTTATACAGAATGCAGTAGGGTTATAGAAAAGGAGCTATTCTTGACTGTTACAGGAGTACAATTTGGGACGAAGTTGTTGTAAAGAAGTAAATAGGTAACAGTGGTATCTACCTCATTTTAACAGTTTCCAGGGTCTTTCTTTAACATGTGGACCCCTGTGCACTGATTTGTGTCCTTAGACCTTTCAGATTGAATTGCTACACTGGTGTTTCTTCTTTTTTTTTTTACCAAACCAGAATCTTCTATTGACTGATGTGTTGAACTTTTTTATATATATAGTGCACAGTGTTTAGCTTGCAATATGTAATAATTTCAGGTATTAAACCTGTACAAAAAGACTGGACCAAGGATGCGATTGCGAGGTTCCAGGCCCTCACAAGGGGGACTCAGCCTGACGTTCAAGTAGTGTCCTAGAAGAAGAGTGGATTTGGCATTGAGATGAGGTGGAAGGAGCAGAGAATTGCCAGCATACTGGTTGCTGAAGAACTGGCTGTTACAGAGAATGCCAACATTGCTGAAACACCAGTGGCTGCACCACCAGCTACTCCTCACACAGGTGTGTAAGTCTTAAGGATTTTCAGTGACCTGCACTTTCAGAAACTTCCCACTGGGTGGTGTCGGATCATGTTTTTTAACTACGTGAAAGTTTCTGCAGTTTTCTTTAAAGTTCACGCCAGTGTCATGGCTAAAGTACTGTATTTCATGGCATAATAATCACCTCCAGTCCCGTTAGTAGGAGATATATCTTTAAGTCAGAGTGAGGTAGTAAAGTGTAGTTTGGTTTTCCGCACTAGGCTTTAATAGACTGGTGCCTAGAGTCTTGCATTTTCAGCTTGGGTTAATCTTCAGTAATCAGTTAATCGCACAAGTTACATTTAAATACAGAAACATTTCTTTATACTCAAGAATCTGATTCTCCTAGTCGTCATGTTTGAAGAGAAAAATGATGATGCCTCATGTTGTTAAGAGGTTATCTTTTGAATATGTAATTTGTAATGAATATGTAATTTTGTCATTTAAAAAACAAACAAAAAACATATTGTTTTAAAATGAGGGTTGCAATGCAATTAATTAAAAAAACAAATAGTCAAAGTCTGCATCGCCACTCGTTCTGTTAGAAACTCTAAGTTCTACCTGGTTCCTGTCTGGAATGATTCTGATCTGCTTTTCACTGGGTAAACCACTGCTTGTTCAAGTACCTGCACACCAGAAAGGTTCTGGTTACAAGTTCCACTAAACAGCAAGGGTTACATTTTCCAAAGTTGGAGAATGCACGCCTCATGGATGTGCAGTACAGTCTGTACACATTATTGGAATTTAGAAGCAGCTGGTAATTATATTTGTCTGTACCTTTTTAATTATATGTCATGAAGCAGTGTAACCGTAGCGTCTCCCTGTTCCCAGGGGGCGTGTTCATTCTGGTGGGCAAGCTGACACACAGCACTGTGTATCGTCTTTGCAAATTTGCTGTCTTTAGTGACTTGTAATCACAATAGGGTCCAGCTTAAGTAGATCACGGGGTTGGGAAGCCTTTGAAATAAGGGTTAAAATTATACTAAGGCTATGTGCCTAGGTCACCTCCACCCCCCATAACAAAGAAACTATCTTGGATTCAGTGATATATTAAGGTGACATTTGCTTCCATATTGTTGTAGTGCGACTGCTTATCTTTCAAAGAAGATGCTTGGTGACTAAAAGAGAATCTGAATACAATATGCTGGCTGCTTTGTGGTGTTAGGATGCCATCGCCACTCCAGGCTGGCAGACAAACCATTCCTTGGGTGGTTTTTACAATTAACTATCCTATGAGAGAAGCTGGAAAACCTTGTAATATTGTGTAGGCTTTCAGTAATGCCATACTGGCAGAGAGACCCTTCGCTAGTTAAATTTTAAACAACATTTAATCCAGGTGATTTAAATGTATTAAACTTGCATGCTTTTGTCTTTGCTATTAGGTGATAAGAACTGGTACAGAGCTATTGTTCTGGGGACATTTGACACTGCTGCAAGGGTTATTTATGCAGATTATGGAAATTCAGAAAGTGTTGAATGTTCCAGCATTCTCCCCATTCAAGAAAAGCACTTGGAGCTCCCTTTTCAAGTTGTGAAGTATGCACTTGCAGGTACTGTTAAAATGTTGAATACACATGTAAATTATATGCAACCACAGTATATTCTGTGTGTCTGTGTCTGTGTCTGTGTCTGTGTCTGTGTGACTTTTTTTTCTTTCTCCAAGCAGCACAAAGAGAGAGCCCTGGAGAGTGGCCACAGTCGTCTGTAGAGCACTTTAAAACACTGTTGCAAGGCAGGAAGGCATTTGCATCAGTGCAGGAGTTTCATGGGGATTTGCACACAGTTCACCAGAACAGCTGTGCAGAGGATGAGTCTGTTAATGTGGCTCAAATGATTGTGGAGGATTTATCAAAATCCAATCGTAGAAGTACTACTCCCAAGAGTGTAGCTCAGACGACTGTGGAGGATTTAACAAACTGCACTGCCGCTCCAACGACCACCGGTATATATACCTTATAAGATTTTATTTTCTTGATTTTTTAATACAAAAATCAAGCTTCAATGTGCCATATTGTAATCATTTTAAAAAAGAAAAGAAAACATAATGTTATTGTTATTGCAGACAAAGTGTTGCTGTGCACGCCTGAGCCAAAAAGTAAGGCAGTATTTTACCTTTCTTAAATATTTATAAATATTCTTTTGGTACAGTATGTGGAATCTCAAAGGTTTGTAAACCATGGTTCTAAATATATATATAATCTTTTTTTTTTTTTTTAAATGACCGCTTTTGTAATTTTTCAAAGTTGCTGCTGCCTCGTGTTCAGACCCTTCTAACTCGGACATCCTTCGAAGCAGCGACTGTTAAAGGGTTCAGTTAAACATGCACACTGAAGGTGTTGGTGGCCTACATGGCTGCCATGTTCAGGTGACTTTTTAGATGTCATGATTTTTCCACGTAATCCATTTACTGTCCTCTGGAGAGGGGGATTGGTCTGCGACTTGCCCATAGGTAAACATATATATATGACACACATACCATTGTCTTCCTATTTGGTACTCCGCTGTATTCTATGATTCCGTTTAGCCCGGGACAGACAGGCAGGCAGGCGCAGCACGCAAGGCATTTTGCTGCCTGTGTCGCTGCCATTGCTTTCATATGGTGCTGGACGGATCAGGCACCGGATGATGCTGCTAGTCCCGCGGTGACGCTGAGCGGTACCGCTCAGATCGGATCTAGAGCGCACAGTCAGTGCATTACCCAATCATAGCCAAGTGCTGACAAGACGTGCTTGCCAGGAAAAATCATGAATGAAACTCTTTTCTACAGAGGTGTCCAAGCACCCTGAAGTGTTTGATCCCTCCCATATTTCATAAAAAGGACAGGCAAGACAGTATTTTATACATCACCCCTGATAAGCATCCTTCCTGCCGTTCTGTAGTTCACTACTATTTTTACTAAATAACTTGCTGTGAAAGCATATATTTTCTAGCACGTTAGTAGGCTGTCAGCGTATTGTGTTTTGTTTGCTAAGCTCAGATCGTTCATTTGGTACACCTGCATATAGATGACAGAAAAAACATTGAAAAACAAACCAGTGTTTTTATTTAGTAGATTATGGGGGGGGGGCAAAAACTTTGTATCACATGCTGTAGAATTAATAATGTTACGTTGACATATTGAAATTACACACTGCTTTCTAGTTTTCCAAAAATTGAAAAATGTGGCATTTCAAAATCTAAGATGAAATGCTGTAATACTATTGTAGTTTCCGGTAGATTTTTGGAGATACCATTTTGTAGTTTCTTAGATTGCATGATGTTAAATAAAATATCGAAATTATGTTCATATAGGTTTTTTCATAATTATGTCTGCATCCTAATACTCTACTAGGAGATGCAAAACTTTTGGTCATATATGTAAATTATATTCAAGTACATAGCCTACGGTGTGGTAGAGACAACTACTGTACCCTGCAGTGCGTACCGCTCCTGTGTGTCCGAGTGCAGATTAGCAGTACCGCACGCTGGAAATGCAGTGTTGTCCAATGAAAGTCTTTTCATAGCCAACTTTAGCCACGTCAACAGTACAAATCATTTTGCTTCATGTTTACAAACCATGTGATCATAGATGCCATTCTCCTTTCACTATGTCCAGGGATGTTTTTGTTTCAGTTTAAACCCATTTCTGGTTTTATCTGAAAGTGGTCAGAGAATGTCTGAGCATGTAGCTTCTCTCTGCCTTTTATCTGAGAGAGGTCAGAGAAAGTCTGTGCATGTAGATTCTCTAAACCCTCTAGTGAACCTTCAGGGCAGGGTTAAGGAGCAATGGCAGCACAGCATGGAGGAGAAGTGCTTGTACAGCACACAATGTTTAGTTGCGGTTGTATTCTGCGAATGCTTTTATTTGGTGAGGTGTTTGTTCAGAATAAAAGTGCATTCTCAAAATGATATTTTCATTTATTGCTGAAAAATAAACAAGTACATCAGTGATTGAGCATTTAACAGAAGAGCAGTGTGTGCACGCTATTAGCAAATTCTGTAGAATCATACAGAAAGCAACGTAAAAACACAGGTGAATGGTAGTAAGTACTGTAGTGTTGACTTTCAGAACTAAAATGCTAAATCTAGATACAGCTCTAATCTCAGGTGGAAAACAAGGTATGCAATTATCGTCCTTTATCCACGATCTTGCAGAATTACACGTACAGGACAAAATGATCTGAATGTTATGGGTTTTGTTGTTGCAGTGTTAATAAAATATTCTTTCACTAGTAAGTGTGCGTTTGTTTGTTTTTTCCTATTTGTGTATCGGATTTTCAATTTAATTTTAATTTTTTCAGGTTGTCATCTAAAGCTAAGAGCTAGTTTATAACGATTGTTTACTGTGCATGATCAGTAATACCAGCAGTGAAGTTGTATTTGTTCTGCTGGTATCTCTGCCCTGAACGCAGCTGCCCCCATGCTTGTGCTCAGACCCGCTCCTGTGCATTTGAAACTGTCATGAATATTGCATGCATGCATTCTTGTATAGGGAGTGTCTGTCACGGTGAGATTGGAAAAAGGATTTCTGATATGGAGCCTGTTCTATATATTTTATGTTATTATTTTTAATAACTATAGTGTTGTCAGGTCTGCGGTTTTCCCGCGGACATGGGCTACTTTAAAAACACATTAAGGAGTCACGGATTGATAATGTAAGTAGATTGGTGGCATAGCTTTAAAAAATGTAAACTGTTTTCATGTTTACAATATTGTTGGGGATACAGTAGCAGCATTAGTATTTCAATAAAAGGATCACACTGTAATTCAGTCGCTAGCCAGGTACGAATGTTGATTTGTCCCTTCAGAGCTTCCGTACGAATTTGTTGCTAGTGACGTGTGGATGAGCTGGACTGGGGCTTGTAGTTTTTATCAAATTATATACCAAGTATCTTTTCTTACGAAAGCTTTTGATTGTTTGATTTTTTTTATGCATAGGCCTGCGTGTTAATAATAAGCTTGTTTTCAGTTAAAACAAGTAATTGGGCTATTTTTAAGTGACTTTTGGCGGTAAACCCAGCAGAAATCTGGCAACCCTGTATGTAATGCCTGTGTATTGAAGGGGAAGAGAGACAGGCACTTGAAGCAGAAACTTTCTTTTAATTTTAAAATTGTTTTTATTTTTTATTACTGTTCAAATAAACAGGGAACATTATGGTTTACACAAGAAACCAGGGGGGAGAGAGAATCATTTTACCAGAGGAGCTGGTTTTGTTCTGGGCAGGAGCTGACATGAACAAACAGCTGTTGGCACATAAAGCAGATCATAACACACAAATCTGTCACGTTTACAAGCTGTTTCAAAATAATTTTACTTACTCCTTATCCTTTGTTCAAGTGTCCTGAGGTGGCTGAGGGCTTGTCTCTGGATTATTTCTGTTCCAGTGAACCATCGCAGCTTCTCTTATTTAAGCAATAAAACTTGACTGCAGGTCAGACATGTTGACTTATTTGGGTTTTTTTTCCCAAAGCACCAGAACCCAATGATTTCCACTTGTACCCCACCCAGACTGTACTGTCTAACTTTTACCTCTATATATAGAAATTGGTGCTCAGAATCCGAAATTGACTGGAACTTCAGCTGTGTAATCTGCCACTTGTTTACAAAGTTGCACAAGTGTAAAAACAAGCAAACCTGCTTGAGACTGGCAGATGATTCTGGAGGATCAGAAGGGATCAGGTGTTGAATAACTTCAACTCAGCTCTTAAATGATTACAATTCACTGGAATTGTCTTTGCTGACCATCACAAATATATACTGTCCGCCTAATATCTCAGTAATTTAATTAGCTAAAATGTAACAAATTAAGCATAAGCAGACTTGTATTCTATCACACACAGCCCTGCTACAGCAAATACCCAGCATTTAGTATGTAGTAAATACAATGTCTTACTCATTTTTGTCTAACCCTAGCTACAGGCATGGCTAATCCTCTTGTGCTCTGTGTGGAATATTGGGTGAGAATTTGCCTGGGCTTATGTTCACCCCCTCTCACTGGGCTGACAATGAGCTGCTGTGGTTTGGAATTGCTAATACACTGGTATTACTAACAGCTCTGCCAATCGGACAAAATAATTTCTGCCCACCAGACACACTTCTAATTCTTACAGAGATGGTTATTGTGGTAATATTGTGTATTGATATTATCAACACATATTACAAGTATAAACAGCTTTCTTTATCATCAGTAATACACCAATAGCACTGCATTCACCAGTGTTTGTTATGGTGGCGGTCTATATATTTTGAAACCTAGGCTAACCAATGTGTTGACATGATTTATATAATAATAATAATGAAACTGTTGCAGCCTCTCCTACCAGCTAAAAGAAATATGAAAACTTGAAAAAAAAAATAAACATGTAGCTTGAATAAAAAAATAAATACATAAATAATGCAAACTTAAGTATACTTAAAATGTATAATTATTAATGAATTATATTCATTAATTATAACATAATTATGTTATAAAACAAACAACCACACGCGTTGGAGTAACACCAGAAAAGCAAACGCAGCGTTCTGCAGCTTACTGCTTTATAGACAAACACAACCTCGCTGAGACCCTTCATCCTTTAATTAAAAAAAAAAAAAAAAAAATTTGCAAAAAATACTTTAAACTTGACCTTCCCAGCAAGATCCGAGGAGCTTCTGCTGATGTCTTTGATCCCGGATTTCCGCGAAGATTAAGACTGACCGTGACAAATGTAGAGCCTTATCCTTCCAACAGTGAAAGCTATTTAAACAAAGATTTACTCGTCGTGATTCCCCCGGGAAATCCATCATGAAATCCAGTAAGAAGTAATAAGATTAGCGAGTCACAGAGCCGCATTCTCATTCACGGCTGGGGGTTCGGGACTCCATGAGGAAGTGCTCGGAGATGTCCGCTCTGCAACCCGTAATCTGATCCGAGCGCAGCATTATCAGGGGAGTTGCGGAGACAGCCAGCCAGCCATCAGAGAGCTCAGGTGCCGCTACAAGCCAGGCCAGTGTGTGGATGGTAGGTAAGAAATCTAAACTCACTTTTGCTAAATAATAATACATGCATTCTTAGCCAAATCAGCAAATATATTATTGTCATTGAAGACAGCACACTTCTGGAAATATGCTAATTGTTTTTGATCAACGGCGGCTAAACTTCATGTCGGTGTGCATGTTTTTGTACCATCTTTAACGTAACCTCAGCAGCTGAATGCTCGTGAATGGTGTATTTGTATAGTGTCAGGTTTTTGTCTTCTATTTATTATTGAATTACAGTATTACCATTGTGTAAAATTATTACTGGTAGTAGTCATATTTATTGACCAGCAGGGGGGCTACATCGGCTGTCAAACAGCACCTGGTTTTCTAGGTGTTAGTACTGTACTAACCAAGCCCAGCCTTGTTTAGCATATTTACTCAAGATGGTGTGGCCGATGTGATAACGCATGAAAAAAAAAAGTTTAGCACCCACTAAACAAACGGATGTGTTAACAAAGACTGTCCATTGACTAAATTTAAACAACGGTAAAGAGTATGTAAATTCAAAGTTCAGATGTAAAAACTAACCAAAGTAAACGTTACCGAGCACGCCACTTGGAACACATTGGTCAACAAAAGCTGCCATGTAGCCAGGGGACTCCGCGTTGGCGTGGTCGAAAACAACCCGGGCCGGTTGTTAGGCAGATTTCTGTAGCATTCCCCAAAGCATTCTGCATCCCCGCATGGTTCCGAGCCTGTGCAGATGCAGTTTTTCAAAGCTGGACGTGCACTCGCGATATTTCTGCAAGCCCTGTCATTGAGTTCTGCCGCAGTTTGCAACAAATATTGAAACCAAACTAATTCTGCAGCAAAATAAAACGGCATATAACACCGCTGATTTTCTGCAGTACGCTGAGCCTCCTGCGTTGCTCAATACACGAAACCATTGATTAAAAGTAACCTTTTAAAGCTGTTTTTTTTTATTATTTTTAAAGACACTTTCATTTTATTACATGTAAATACTGTTCAGAAACATCAATAGTTCACGTATAGCGATCTTGATCTACGCAGGCATCAAATTTAAAAATATATCAATAAAGCATAAAGTTCACCTGTGCAATAATCGCGTTCAATTTTACACTAATGAATTTTAATGCATCTCTTTGGTTAGCTGACTTAAAGATAACGCTTTTACTTGGCTATAAATGTAGTTGTTGCTGTGTGAAATCAATCCATATGGTGCATTGCGCTTTTAGTGTATACAAGCCCTTCTCAAAGGTGTTAAGATAACTTCTGCAAGTAAAGCTATTTGCTCAAGTAAACGTTTTACGTTTTTCTTTAGGCATGTCAAAATACAAGCTTCCAGATTTTCTTGAATCTTTATTTATTTATTTATTTTGATTTACCAACAGGCAAAGCCTCTGTGAACTGCATCAAAGACCTTGCAAATAAAACAAATCTAAACTTTGATTTCTGTTCTTGAGGTGATCTGTTAGTTTGTCAGTGCTGACTTCAAAGGGAACTACAGTTCAAAGTGACACTAGGTTGGAAGAACTCTGTGGTACAAAATGTTAATCACCCGCAGTTATGTGATTAACATTGTGGAGGAGCTGGCAGGCAGACTGGGTTCATTAAAAATAAGAAAAAACATGCTTTAACTTAACAAGGCCTTTATAAAATGTGCTAAACAATGTTTGCCTATAGGCAAAGTTGGTCTTGAATTTATCTCTGTCTGCAATATATATATATATATATATATATATATATATATATATATATATATATATATATATATATACATACACACACATACATACATACATATATATATAGTGAATATGGACTGGAGAGGAGGCTCATAGTAGAAAGTTATTGCCCTGAGGGAAGACCGTTGTTAGTGATGAGGCTATAATGCCCAAAGCCGCAGGCTGAGAGCATTGCACCCTGGAGGTATCATTAGTCTCCCCTTGGGGCAATAATTTTCCGCTAGGAGCCTTCTCTAATTTTCCACTATGAGCTGAGTCTGCAGTACATGCTTAATATATGAGTCAGTCAAAATAATAAGAGATTCAAAAAACATGTTATTGGAGCTCACAGTTGTCACAGTTTTATTTTTCTTTCTTTTGTAGTATGCTTTGTAATTCAAGTCGCAGAGTCACTGTTTTTTCGTTCAGCCATTTTCTCATGTTGTTCGGAGTGGAGGTGGAGGGCGCTCCTTTGAAAAGAGGCAGGACTGACAGTGATGTGAACCAATCACATGTCAGAGGGAGTCTATTTCCCAGTAGTGTAACGATGTTAGGGCAATAGTTCAATCTATTTTTGCTCCAATGATGAGGTTTTAACCAATTACAGGCCAGAATTTCCAAGCACTGACTCTGATATATAGTAGATCTATTTTACATTTAGTAGATGTTATATTTTTGCTCTGTTAACCCACTTTTATACATTATGTATTAATAGCCTTCTAGTATTCTGTAAAGTAACCTTTTCTAGGAAACAAGTACGATTGCCATATTTAAACATTAAAAAGAATGTGAATGAATATGAACCTTCTTGTCAAAGCAGTGTCCTTTCTGCTATTAATTTAGATTTGCTTTCCTGAGTTGTCACTGCTCATATCAAATCTTCAACCCTGTTGCTAGGACACAACACCACTGAGGAGGCAGTGTTCTGATGACAGACAAAACCTAAAGCACTACCAAGCCTGCACAACTGCCATGAACTCAAACAAAACAACCAGTATAACCGAATATCACATTGTAGTAAATGAACTGGGTTTTTATTATTATTATTATTATTATTATTATTATTATTATTATTATTATTATTATTATTATTATTATGTAGCAGGCAGTAGTGGCACACAGTGTCTGTTCCCATACCTATTTAATGCCTATGTCAAATATATTGGACACTGGGTAGCAAAGGGTTAAGCATAGCATTACATTTGAGATTTGTAATAACTCCTGACCTGACCAATCACAGTGCACAGCTTTACAGTAGCTTAAGGAACCAATATTACATCATTCCTGGAAGGGTTCCAAATGAGTCCCCCCCCCCCAATGGAGGCTGGTATAACCTGTTTGTTTTTAAATGGAAAGTTTTACAAAGCTATCAATTTACAGTTATTTGAAGTGATTTGTGGCAAAAACTCATTATTCTTGTTGCTCAGCAGCTTGCTTGTCACGAATACTAAATAGTTGAACCTGTTTTTTTTTTTTTTTTTTTTTTTTTTACATTATCAAGCCAGCACATACAGTATAAATTGCATTAATACTTTATTAAATGGTTCAGGTAGAGGTGCATTGTTCTCTGCTTGGTTCATTGAGTAAGTCAGGTTTCTGTTTAAAAGATCAGATGCACACAGTAGCTTTTTGATCTCTTTTTTTATGAACGCAGTCCTGTGTTTGTGAAGTTGTCTGAACTGAGTCCAGGTGCATCAGCAGCTCATTATTCTTGTTGCTCAGCAGCTTGCTTGTCACGAATACTAAATAGAAGGCTGTGTTAAGAAGCTGAGATGTTGTCCCAGTTTATTACACTGTAGATTCTTAGTTCTGCAGTTAATGTTTTCATGGGTTCTTGTTTTTAATACATGCCCGTAATTTTTTTTTTTTTTCAGGGGCACGTTGGCAGAAGTGCTGCTCCAGTCATGTATTCACTCCTATTTTTGAAATAAGAAAATTACACATGAATGTTTCAAGACTGAGAAACTAACCGGCTTGAGACTGCTTCAGAGAAATTAAATTATATTTCTTTTGAAAACAAACCTTTGTTTTTTCTCATTGTAGTTAATAAAGGTAATTCAAAGACTGGCATTTGAGAATGTGCCTTGCCGTCTCTTAGTTGTGTATTTACTTGTGCAGTTTTCTATAATTGCCATCATGGTTTAGTGGGTTTTTTTGCATGATGTCATTTAATTAGAAGGTATGTGCTTTGAGGCAGAGTTTTTCCAACAGTTTCTATTTCCTTGAAAGTGGATATTAAAAAAAAAAAAAAGTTATTCAATTAAGATGGTTATCACAAGATGTGGAAGTTGAGGCTTTTGAGCCCATTTTTAGTCCAAAGGATTCTAAGAAATGCTTCAAGGTCTTTATCAGGAACTGATGACGGGTGTAGGGTATTTTCAATACAATCTATCACAGGGGTGGCCAACCACAATCCTGGAGGGCCGTTCCACTCCAGGTTTAACAGGTAAAATTACTTCAGAGTCTGGGTGGAGGTTTAATTGGTTCAATTAAACAATTTAGAACAGTTCCCTTATTTGTTGCTACTCTACGCTGTAGGTTGATTACAAGCTGTGTTTAGTATGTGGTTTGAAGTGCCATTGAAGTGTCATTTAAATAATACCTTGTGTCTCCCAGCTATGCGACATTGCAAAAGAAACAGCTGAATATGTGGAACCCTCTAAGCACCGTTTTGAATGCTTTTTAAAACAGCAACTTCCGGCAAATCAACATTTATCTTTGTTTGATTTAATCCATGCAATCATGAAACAATTGCCATTGTTAATGTTACCTAATGCACTAATCACAAAGCCTGATTAATCATTCCTTTACGCTGGGTCGATAATCTGTAATGGAGTAGTTACCTAGCACATGCTCACTAAATAATCACAAAGCCTGAATAATCATGGAACCAGTCCTTTGTATAAAATAATCTTTACAAGCACACAAAACAGCAGTTTACTGTATCAGTGATGTACAGTCATTACTTCAAACCCTATAAACAAGGAGAAACTGGGTCGAACTTCTGTAATCAATGTTACCTAATCACTAATCACAATAAAAGTAAAAAAAGCTAGCCTGATTAATCAATAGGAGTTCCTTTACGTAAACATTTGTGATGGGTCGATGTATTTCTTCAGCCTGATCAATGTTACCTAATCACTGCATCACAAAACCTGATTTAATCATTCCTTTACATTCCTTTACGCTGGGTCGATAATCAATGTTACCTAATCACTAATCACAAAGCCTGATTAATCATTCCTTTACGCTGGGTCGATAATCAATGTTACCTAATCACTAATCACAAAGCCTGATTAATCATTCCTTTACACTGGGTCGATAATGAATGTTACCTAATCACTAATCACAAAGCCTGATTAATCATTCCTTTACGCTGGGTCGATAATCAATGTTACCTAATCACTAATCACAAAGCCTGATTAATCATTCCTTTACACTGGGTCGATAATCAATGTTACCTAATCACTAATCACAAAGCCTGATTAATCATTCCTTTACGCTGGGTCGATAATCAATGTTACCTAATCACTAATCACAAAGCCTGATTAATCATTCCTTTACGCTGGGTCGATAATCAATGTTACCTAATCACTAATCACAAAGCCTGATTAATCATTCCTTTACGCTGGGTCGATAATCAATGTTACCTATTCACTAATCACAAAGCCTGATTAATCATTCCTTTACGCTGGGTCGATAATCAATGTTACCTATTCACTAATCACAAAGCCTGATTAATCATTCCTTTACGCTGGGTCGATAATCAATGTTACCTAATCACTAATCACAAAGCCTGATTAATCATTCCTTTACGCTGGGTCGATAATCAATGTTACCTAATCACTAATCACAAAGCCTGATTAATCATTCCTTTACGCTGGGTCGATAATCAATGTTACCTAATCACTAATCACAAAGCCTGATTAATCATTCCTTTACGCTGGGTCGATAATGAATGTTACCTATTCACTAATCACAAAGCCTGATTAATCATTCCTTTACGCTGGGTCGATAATGAATGTTACCTATTCACTAATCACAAAGCCTGATTAATCATTCCTTTACGCTGGGTCGATAATCAATGTGTTAAATAGTCTTCCTGAAAAGCTCATTGGAATCCATTGCCGTGCACCTGCAATCACAGCCTTCCACAGCAGCAGCACTGGCTCCCTTGGGTTCACTTTGTTTTTTAATTTAGGAGATAATGAAGGATCCAAGCGAATAAGTGCCAGTATTGCAAATGATTTTTTTTGGTCTCTGATGACTGTTTTGATGGCCTGGCAAGAACAGATTAATTAAGTACAGCGTGGGAGGAGATTGAATATTTTTCTTTCATGGTGTAAAGCAGTTATAGTCAACAATTACTTAATCTGGTTCCCAAGAGAAGGCTTTAGTGAGCATTTGCCAGTTTAAAGTGCTCACTCTGTAATGGTTTCCATTGCCAAACACGAAGGTCTTCCCCAGTTTTCTTTAATTGATTAATTTATTGTATTCCCATTATTCAATTCAACATTTAAATATATGGTAATAAATTAAAACACGTGCGTTCTTCCCCATATTATATTATATAATATATATATCCAGTATACTATCATAAGTAATATTATATATATATATATATATATATCTGATAATATATATTTGTTTGGCAAGTTTTTTTTTTTTTTTTTTTTTTTTTTGTTTTTTTTTTTTTTTTTTGTAATCATGATAGTATATTAAAAAAAAACAGGAGCATTTTTTCCATTTATTTATAGATTGGGAACATAGTGTTTCTGTGGGGGTGGATGGTGCAGCCAATTGACAAAGGGGCATGTCGTGGGCCAGTTGGACTCCAGCCCAAGTTATCATTGTGTAAGACGATCTATGTTGTGAATCGAGATCTCAGCTTTGGAAAGTCAGCATCACAAAGCTCTAGAATCCTAAGGTAAACGCACGTGTTATCCAGGGAAATCCACTTGCTTAAATTTGTGCCAGGTCCCTACAGAATCACCTCTTGTACATTGTTCTTTCGGAGCTGTTTTAATTGTCAGAATACTAGAATTGCATTGATTGCTTCTTTTTTTCTTTTTAGGTTTGCCAGTATGGCCCTAGCAGTGTCACTGAGGCTCATCTGTACAGCCCTGTTGTTTCAAGGTATGTGCTTACTTTATATTGTTTTACATTTCAGTTTTACATTCCCTGAACCGGAAATAAAGAACAGTAAAATATACTTAAATCCGCTCCTATCCTATTGTGCTATGGGGCCATGACTTCTAACATCCTACTATCCATGCTGTTACCCGAGGTGTCTAGTCTATTGCCTCTTGGTTTTGCATATAAAGCATTCAGTTCCTCTGCATTGAAACTGGTTTTGTTGTGAAGCGGTCTGCAGTACCAGCTGGTATTGCATTTCTCACAGACTGGGTGTGTGAGCAGACAGCCTTGCATACCTGAGCATCATCAGGCAATCAACAAGCACGCTGTTAACCTTTAGACTGTCTGCATGAAAAAAAAAGTGCTCCTAACCAAATGCAATAAAAAAAATGCTATAATGTGTGTCTTCATAAGCGATTTACACCTTCTGAAACAGACAAACAAACAAAAATAAGCTCTACATTATTTTACAAAAGGGTAGTAAACAAAACACTGATATTGTTTGTTACCAGTAGCCTTTAATAGGATTGTAGCTAGTCTGAGCATTCTGGCACTATTTGAAATGAAGAAGTATATTCTCCTGAGGTTTTTCAAGTATTTTCTTCACCCCACAGACTCATCACTGCCCACGTGATTAAAGTACGTCGTTCCACACGTTCCCACTGACTCGTCACTGCTCACGTGATTAAAGTACATCGTTTCCACGCGTTCCCACTGACTCGTCACTGCTCACGTGATTAAAGTACATCGTTCCACGCGTTCCCACAGACTCGTCACTGCTCACGTGATTAAAGTACATCGTTCCACGCGTTCCCACAGACTCGTCACTGCTCACGTGATTAAAGTACATCGTTCCACGCGTTCCCACAGACTCGTCACTGCTCACGTGATTAAAGTACATCGTTCCACGCGTTCCCACAGACTCGTCACTGCTCACGTGATTAAAGTACATCGTTCCACGCGTTCCCACAGACTCGTCACTGCTCACGTGATTAAAGTACATCGTTCCACGCGTTCCCACAGACTCGTCACTGCTCACGTGATTAAAGTACATCGTTCCACGCGTTCCCACAGACTCGTCACTGCCCACGTGATTAAAGTACATCGTTCCACGCGTTCCCACAGACTCGTCACTGCCCACGTGATTAAAGTACATCGTTCCACGCGTTCCCACAGACTCGTCACTGCTCACGTGATTAAAGTACATCGTTCCACGCGTTCCCACAGACTCGTCACTGCTCACGTGATTAAAGTACATCGTTCCACACGTTCCCACAGACTCGTCACTGCTCACGTGATTAAAGTACATCGTTCCACGCGTTCCCACAGACTCGTCACTGCCCACGTGATTAAAGTACATCGTTCCACGCGTTCCCACAGACTCGTCACTGCTCACGTGATTAAAGTACATCGTTCCACGCGTTCCCACAGACTCGTCACTGCCCACGTGATTAAAGTACATCGTTCCACGCGTTCCCACAGACTCGTCACTGCATCACGTGATTAAAGTACATCGTTCCACGCGTTCCCACAGACTCGTCACTGCTCACGTGATTAAAGTACATCGTTCCACGCGTTCCCACAGACTCGTCACTGCTCACGTGATTAAAGTACATCGTTCCACGCGTTCCCACAGACTCGTCACTGCTCACGTGATTAAAGTACATCGTTCCACGCGTTCCCACAGACTCGTCACTGCTCACGTGATTAAAGTACATCGTTCCACGCGTTCCCACAGACTCGTCACTGCTCACGTGATTAAAGTACATCGTTCCACGCGTTCCCACAGACTCGTCACTGCTCACGTGATTAAAGTACATCGTTCCACGCGTTCCCACAGACTCGTCACTGCTCACGTGATTAAAGTACATCGTTCCACGCGTTCCCACAGACTCGTCACTGCCCACGTGATTAAAGTACATCGTTCCACGCGTTCCCACAGACTCGTCACTGCTCACGTGATTAAAGTACATCGTTCCACGCGTTCCCACAGACTCGTCACTGCTCACGTGATTAAAGTACATCGTTCCACGCGTTCCCACAGACTCGTCACTGCTCACGTGATTAAAGTACATCGTTCCACGCGTTCCCACAGACTCGTCACTGCTCACGTGATTAAAGTACATCGTTCCACGCGTTCCCACAGACTCGTCACTGCCCACGTGATTAAAGTACATCGTTCCACGCGTTCCCACGTTCCCACAGACTCGTCCACTGCTCGTCACTGCTCACGTGATTAAAGTACATCGTTCCACACGTTCCCACAGACTCGTCACTGCCCACGTGATTAAAGTACATCGTTCCACACGTTCCCACAGACTCGTCACTGCCCACGTGATTAAAGTACATCGTTCCACACGTTCCCACAGACTCGTCACTGCCCACGTGATTAAAGTACATCGTTCCACCCGTTCCCACAGACTCGTCACTGCTCACGTGATTAAAGTACATCGTTCCACACGTTCCCACAGACTCGTCACTGCTCACGTGATTAAAGTACATCGTTCCACGCGTTCCCACAGACTCGTCACTGCTCACGTGATTAAAGTACATCGTTCCACGCGTTCCCACAGACTCGTCACTGCTCACGTGATTAAAGTACATTGTTCCACGCGTTCCCACAGACTCGTCATTGCTCACGTGATTAAAGTACATCGTTCCACGCGTTCCCACAGACTCGTCATTGCTCACGTGATTAAAGTACATCGTTCCACGCGTTCCCACAGACTCGTCACTGCTCACGTGATTAAAGTACATCGTTCCACGCGTTCCCACAGACTCGTCACTGCTCACGTGATTAAAGTACATCGTTCCACGCGTTCCCACAGCGTCACTCCACACAGACTCGTCACTGCTCACGTGATTAAAGTACATCGTTCCACGCGTTCCCACAGACTCGTCACTGCTCACGTGATTAAAGTACATCGTTCCACGCGTTCCCACTCTCGTCACTGCTCACGTGATTAAAGTACATCGTTCCACGCGTTCCCACAGACTCGTCACTGCTCACGTGATTAAAGTACATCGTTCCACGCGTTCCCACAGACTCGTCACTGCTCACGTGATTAAAGTACATCGTTCCACGCGTTCCCACAGACTCGTCACTGCTCACGTGATTAAAGTACATCGTTCCACGCGTTCCCACAGACTCGTCACTGCTCACGTGATTAAAGTACATCGTTCCACGCGTTCCCACAGACTCGTCACTGCTCACGTGATTAAAGTACATCGTTCCACGCGTTCCCACAGACTCGTCACTGCTCACGTGATTAAAGTACATCGTTCCACGCGTTCCCACAGACTCGTCACTGCTCACGTGATTAAAGTACATCGTTCCACGCGTTCCCACAGACTCGTCACTGCTCACGTGATTAAAGTACAATCATGCAGCTGCAGCGGTACAGAAGTGGGATTTGGGAAAGTGTGCTTGTTTTGAGCCAAAGCTCTTCATGGTAGAAGGGATTACACACGACCCAGCTTAACTGCACCAGTGGCAGCAGGGTAAAATAAGCATGCTGTTCCTTCTGACTTTTCTGCATTACGAAAACAAAACTTTCCTCTGCTTGATGAGCTGCTGGCTTATTCATTTACTGCTGAGAACTCCAGGTTAATGTATTAGACCGAGTGTTAATTCAGTCCAATTAAACATTTGCTTGTCCGCATGTTTTCACATTCCAGTGTCTGGTCTAAATGGGAACTGCAAAATCTCATTTGTAACGCAGGGCCTTTACTGTTACTTTCTTTCACACTGTTTTGCTGGAACAGTCCCAACTGCCATGCCGTATGTATTGCTATTTGTTGATATTCCCAAGCAAGAAGGACAATTCAATCTAGCCCATTGTGTGTGTGTGTGTGTGTGTGTGTGTGTGTAAGGCTGAAATGGGGACTGGAATTAGGAGAAAGCTTTACTTTTATTTACTTGTAACCTTTACGCACTGACCAGATTCAGACCCTATCCCTGAGACCCTAGCCCCATAGTAATTACAGTGTACAAGTAAAGATTACATAGAGATTATCAACACAGATTATCAACACCCGTGGCAAACCCATAAAAAAATACTTTTGGTTATGACTGCAATGATTATTAAAGTAATGATTACACCGGTGAAGACAGCAGCCAAAACCGCTGCCTACTTGACAGAGTCGTTTGTACTGTAGACATAGCCTTATTATCCCTGTGCGCTTCCCGTCTCAAACTGGTGTTCCACAATAATGAAGTGACACAAGTAAGGCCGACGTTCGTTTAACAGTGTCATGTTCTATTAGAGGAATGCGTCTCAGAGTGTTTAATCTGCTCTTGTTTGGCCACTCGGCCTCAGGCAGTGGCTGTTCCTTTGGCATGTTCAGGGTTCAGTAGAAGTGACAACTAAAGGACAGCCTTCTGTGCTCATTTACAGTTGAAGAGACTGAATTAGTCTGATGTGATGACAATTTAATGACAGTAAATTGTTCTGGTTTTTATTCTGTCTGCTTGCATAGAGGTGTTGTGAAGGGGTAGATCATTTTCACACACAGGTCAGTGTTATGTGGATACCTATGTCCTACATGATCAATTACCTGCAGCTGTCACACTTGAAAGCTGATGAGCGTCAGAGGGTGAGTGCAATAAACCTGTTGGCTGGGGCTCCCGAGTGGCGCATCCAATCCGTGTGGAGTGCAGGATGCACCCTATAGTCTGGGTGTCGCTGGTTCGAGGACGGGAGCTCCCAGAGGGCGGTGCATAATTGACCGAGCGTCACCTGGGGGAGGGAGGGCTAGGTCGGCCCAGGTGTCTTCGTCTCACCACGCACCAGCGACCCCTGTGGTCTGGCCGGGCGCCTGTAAGCTGCCTAGGGCTTCGTTGTCCTCCAATGCTGTAGCTCTGGGTAGCTACATGGTGAGACTGCAGTGTGCAAAAAAAGTGGCCGGCTGATGGCACACGCTTCGGAGGACAGCATGTGTTCGTCTTCACCGCTCCCGAGTCAGCGCAGAGGTGGTAGCGGTGAGCTGAGCCTAAATAATTGGACACTACTAAATTGGGGAGAAAAACAATACAAATAATTGGTGACTACTACATTTATAAAAAGAAAAAAAATGAATAAATAAAAAAACTGAACCTGTTGCCTGAAACCACTGTCAAGGGGCCATGCCTAAGGGGGTGAGGTGAAGGGAGAATAACCAGAAGACTAATATGTTTGTTTGGTTTAAATGACATGTAATTTTGAGATGAGTCACCTACATTTTGACTTTCTCACTATTAGCCTGGTTATATCCTCGCATTTTCTAAATTTGAAGAGAACAGTTGCTTTGAGAATGGATCGAACTTTGGGACAGAAATGCCTGTTTGTTGTATCATTAGTCCGCCTCAGTCTGTGATAGATTGCAGTGATATCGGTTGTCTTTCTGTTCTTGTGTAACTAGTACGAGGAACACGTAGAACCACACATCTTCTCAGTGTTTACTCTGTTCCACAGCATTGCCTTCAGACTGTGTACAAGAACTCCATGCGAATCAGGAGACCATTGTGAAGATTAATACTGCCGGACTGTGTAAGTTATTTCAGCTTCTAGGTTTTTATTCCTATTTCTTTGTACTGATCTTATGGAATATTTACACAGTGAGGAATGCCATTTGGTTTTCCAGAGTGCCTTCAGAGATTGCAACCTCAAAGCAATGGGCACTCCTAAGATGATACGCACTACATTTGTGCCATAGCTGTGTTAAAGAAAATCTAAATCAAAACGAGTTAAGAACAGTATCAACCCTTACTGAAGTTTACTGTGGTATTCTATAAAATAAAATCGGAAATCATCGGAAAGCATAGTGAAAGTTTAGCAAAGCATAGGGAAGTGAGGTAAATCACAGGTAAGTATGGTAAAGCATAAAAAAAACAAAAAAAAACAAAACAAAATGCCAACATATGCCAAAATATGGGAAAAACAGTACAGAATGTCATGTAATTGTTTGAATGTTCGATGTTGCGTCTGTACTGTCAGTGCATGTGAGCATGGTATTACATACAGCAGACTACTGTATTCAGATGCATTACATTAGTTGGATAGTGACAGAACTGAGTGATTGTTGTATAAGATATAGCTATTGATGATTAATTTCCACCAAGATATTTTTTAAAGCACAAGTATATGCAAACAGTATCATCTTCCACCATGCAGGACCCCAAGAAGCAAACACACAATCGCAGAAATACCTCTGCTTTCGTGAAATAGGCTACCTGTTACATTCAAGTGTTGCTTTCATTACGGGACCTATGACAGATACAGTCTAGCAGGATTACAAACTGGCTTTCTCACTTCAACTACCCCAGCATTACTGATTTTCTATGTTATTTTTTATGGAGTTTGGGAAGCAGCAGTCTGAATGTGAGAGATGGAGACAGACTGTCTTCGAATCTGTTTCTAAACGTTAGGATCCTGCAAGAGCAGACATACAGTGCAGTTACCCTTCTGGCAAGTTAAAACACGGCAGCTTCCATAAAATTCACAGGCATCCACGTTTTTAACCCTATAACTCACAGGTATTGTAGTCCAGTAGAGGGGTGATATAATGATCAATGAATCTGTCGTTTTGTCCAATTTTGGTTTAAATCCTGTGTTTTTAAACTAAGACATTCTAGTTCACCCCTAATGGCTCCTGTCAGTTCAGTTCAATATATTTATTGGGACCGCACACGAGCATTGTGACTGTATGTCTCTAGGTATGCAGAAGCAGTGCTGTCGAGCTATAGTAATGAACTTGTATTTGGTACCAGGCAGAGATTTGGAGATGAGTAGCAGTGGTAGTGAAGTTTCCATTTCCTCAATGAAACTGGCTTGCAGTGGCATGACGGATCGAGTCACATGTTTTGTTGCAGCACCTTAAGTCTTTATCCAAATAAGCCCAAACTTCCAGTTTCGTTGTGTTCCAAGATTCTGGAATCCGCTACAGTAATTTACAGAATATAGGGAGAATTTCTGCTCGTTTTAGATAGATTGTGCATTAAGGTGCCCAGTATACATGGGTTACAGTATTGTATATACTGTGGTGTATTTGATAGGGTAGTATAAAAGAAGTGCGAGTTATACAAGAGGGTGCTCAGTCATGCATGTTGTACAAAGAGTGCATGTCATGTTGGAGTAATTAAGATAATGGCAAATTTGTAAGAGGGCTTTTTTAGGCATTTCTGGTGAGAGCAGATGCAAGCAAACAACTGGTGTTACTTAAACAGTGCTGTATTTAGATAGCAGTCAAATTATAGACAATATTTTTCTCTACCTAATGTTATTGAAAAATTGTTTCGCAGACATGCACTCACATCATCTAAACATGACACTGTTAGACAAGCTGTCTTTTTGTATACTAACCTAAAGGTTGTTTTATAAACACACTGTCTAACTACCATGTTGATGGGAGTCTGTCTTTAAATTCCAAGATTTAGTTAGCCTTTTAGGTTTAAATATCTTAATGATTTAATTGCGTGGGAACTATTTGATTATGTTACCTAGTTAAAAACAGAAAAATCATACCTCCCAAAACTGCTGTGCATACACAGTGGCTTACTTAAAAGTATAAACTTTTGCTGAGAACAACTTCCGGTGTAAAACACTTCAAAAATTCTGGCTTCATTCACAAAACATCTCAAGGGGATGGCTTTGAAAACCTTTTAATTTTAAAATCTTATTTGAAGTCAACTCCAGTAACTTTTTAAATGTTTATTACTTCCCAACCATATGAAAACGAAATATAAAGTATACCACAATTTACTGTATTTGGTCATTTCTGCATGGCAACACTTTTAAATGTTGTTTACAAATTCCTAAATAAAATATTGTTCCACTTGAATTAATTGTCAATTTGTGGCAAAGTTTGGTACTATAACATTCATTATAAAATAACTAGAGAGCATGTTTTTGTTACTTCTATGAAATGCTGTGCAATTCTGTTGAACTCCCTTAGCTGCTGAATTGGTTTGACACCCCATACCTGTGTATCAATCTTTTCTCCCCCAGTGATGCAGTGCTCTGCTGCTGTGGATGTGCTCTTCCTACTGGATGGCTCCTACAGCATTGGCAAAGGCAGCTTTGAGAGATCCAAGCACTTTGCATTCAAGCTTTGTGATGCCCTGGATATCAATCCAGAAAGGGTAAGAACAGGACTTGAGGAATACAGCTCTTTCGGAACCAAAGGTGTAATTACTGAGAGACATATGAAAGACTTGGCAAACAGCTTGTGTGTTTTTACATTACTATACACAAGGGACACATCTAGGCATGCTGCATGTTGAATTAACCAGGTAACTTACTCCATTAACCTTTCAACTCTGCCAGCCCTGCACACTTGACACATAACTATATACATATGGGCAGAGAGCATACATGAGGTCATATTCATATTGTCACATGATTTGAATGGAATGAGAAAGGCTGTTTATTCCTGGCAATTAGGATTCTCTAGATAAATGCAGTGTAAGCTCAAAAACAGATAAAGGCATATTAACAGAAAAATAAACACCTCGTCGCAACAGACCCACCACTCAATGATTAGAAACACCATGAAATAGAAGGGGATTTTAAAAAAGCAATACAAATGACATTTTAAACTACTTACTCTTGAATATAATCAATGCATAATGAATTCACTGGCTCATTATTATCGACAGAACATGTCTATCCTCCATGGTCCAAATTCCACACATTGGTAATTAACAAGAACCAAAAAGGAAATAACAGAATGGGGTTTGCTCCTTCAGTTTTAAAGCTTTTGAAGCTCAGTTTTGCCCAGCTTAGGTAAACATTTGATTTTATAACCCTTACCACTTGTGGTCTGTTTGATAAGCGCATGCTAGAGAATAAAAATAAACTTCTGTTTTTCTTGTATCAAATCCTGCTGCAACTTGTTCTTCAGTATCCAGATAAACCCTTAGATGATGTGGTATTATAGGAGCACTATTACTCTGCAAGGATTGCATTTGAAACATGCATTAATAAACAGAGAGTACAATTTCATCAGTGTATAATGAAATCCGAGGGCACAACTTGGGTAGACTTCACTAATTCAATGGGAACATTTTCAACAAACATTACTTTTCAATAACAACCTCAAATATAAGTCTGTTTGGATACAGAATGTGGCTTTCATATGACTGCTAGTGTAGCTGCATTTGGAATGCAGGTGAAACCTGATCTTTATATTATAGTGTGTGAAACATGAACAATCCCTATAAACCATGTGTATAAAGCTGCGAACACAACGCTGCAGTGTTGCTACTGTATTCCTTTGTGACCCTTGTCAACCTGCACACCTTCAAGTATATTGGTCTGTGCATGAGTTGTCTCGGAATGGCTGTTATTTTCCCTTTGCTCAATCCTATTGTTCGTACCGTTGTGACTTCTTGTAGCTCTTTAATCCGCACTCTCCTTTCTCTAAGGTGCGAGTAGGAGTTCTTCAATACAGCTCAACACCCAGGCTTGAGTTCTCCTTGAATTCCTACCCAACTAAAGACGAAGTGAAGGAGCGAATAAAGAAAATTTCATTCAAGTAAGTGTTTTGTGTGCGTGTGTGTTTTCTCCTTTAAGGTAACTGTAAAAATTCTTGAATGCAGTTTACACATGCTCTCTGGGTATTCAGCATGAAAGGACCAGTTCAGATCACACTGTAAAATTGTCAGCACTTCTCCATAGGGGCCCCTTCATATTGCTGAACAATTATGTGGACATGAGAATGAAGAACACACATGCTGGAATATTTCTGCATTATTCAGCAGAACTTCTATTCATAATTCCAGTCTGATTTAAGACCACGTGAAAACCACATGAAAGGGAACATGTTCAAGTGTCGAAGTAAAAGAAAAAAACAGGGTTAGATCGTAAATATGTTATAAAAGAAGCTCCTTTATTTAAGTGGCAAACACTGTACCCCCTGCAAACAGGTTTTATTATAGTTTTTACTCAGAACATATTAGTTTCATCTAAAAAAACTCAAAAGATAATGATTTCCCAGAGCAGTTATTGTCAAATAAGGGTGCGTAATACTGTAGTTTTAGTTGTTTTATATATATATATATATATATATATATATATATATATATATATACACACACACACACACACACACATTCTATACATTATGTTATATATATTTTATACATTAAAAATGAGACAGCTGCTTTTATTTTGAAATTGTGTCCCTGATACAAGCCGTGAGACTTGTTTGAAAGCATACGTATTCTAAGCATTGCTTAAGCATGACTGGAGATAGAATGAAGTTTAGACTCCCTAAGTAGTAAAGGCTAATAACCCCCTATACACTTTCATTTCTAAAAACGGCTGTTTAAAATCTAATTAATTCGAGATTAGCCCAGTGCCAGAGCCGAGGCAGCATTGGTACGTTTGGCAGTTCTAATGACTGCCTGTTAACAGAAGTGCTCAGGGATTGCTCGTGATTTCAAATTCATGCTTTATTCATGAGCCCTGCAGCTCAACATTCCATTTTCCTGCCTGCAAGTGAGCTGCACAGTGGAATAACGTAAATAAACTAAAACCATGTATTCTGTATTAGCTTTGAAACTCTTGAGAGAGTTTGCTTTTCAGTTCTGTCACTAAGTTAATGAACTTCAAAGGCCCCTATCTCTGGCTGCAGTGTTTTTTGAACAGCATGGAAAGCTAGATAATTCATCTCTATGGTGTCTAGACTTTTCCCATAGAAGTAACAAGAGCGTCCCTGTTTGTTGCTATCAGGGGCGGCAGCACACAGACTGGTCAGGTTCTGAAGTACATCCTTCGGAAAGGATTCCCAGGTGGAAGAAAGACCACGGTGCCTCGGATTCTCATTGTTCTCACAGACGGAAAATCCCAGGGAACTGTGCAGCCTGCCAGCCAGCTGAAAGAGGAAGGCATCACAATATTCGCTGTGGGGATCAAGTATCCCAGGTAAGGCAAAGCTAGAAACTCCCCGTCTGTCATCGATGGGTTGCCTTGGTACTGTAGTAATGCTAGTTTCCTTGAAAGAAAATTCATCAATCCCAGCCAGAACTGCATTTGTCATGATTGACATATGGACCTGACCAATCTCTTTGGGCAATGTGACTTCAATTACAACGTTGCACACTTGTTTGAGACTGTGGAATGGTCTCTGATACCTCAGGAGACCCTCCAGCATCTTGCCCTGCTGAGTTCAAACTGGCGTGGGTGAAATTGCTCCAGGTTTTGACCACTACAAAGGTTTCAAGGCATAATGGTACCATACACAAAGAAAACGTGTTTTACACCTATAGCCGGAGCATAACTCAGCTGCATTGTTTTCAATACAAGTGGATGAATGAGGTAATTATGTTTCATGTTCTCTCTTAGTCTCTCAGTATCGCAGTTTCTGTTTTGCTTGTTGCTATGGGGTCTATTCACAGTTGCGGGCAGCTCTTTTTCTGGGGTTTATCCCACTGCTATTGCCTGGCTTTTGTTAAGTGGGAGTTATGTGGCCAGAAAGCTGCAGTGGTCTCCATGGGTTTTCTTCACAGCTAGGATTAAACTCCGGTTAGGGAATTCAGCTAAGCCGGGAGGTCCTTGTAGAGGGGAATTCAGCTAGGCCGGGGAGGTCCTTGTAGAGGGGAATTCAGCTAGGCCGGGGAGGTCCTTGTAGACCCCTTTGATTGGCACATTTTTATGGGCTGCTGAGATATTAAGCAGCTGATACCTTCTGTCTAATCAGTACAAAACTGAATTGAATTGAATTGAGTTTTTTCTTCATATCATTTAACTGAGACATAATTTCAAAAGTGCTTGAAGGGTTTAGGTTGCTGTTGTTTCTATCTCATCTCGGGATCTTAAAGGGCACAACAGGACCTTTTTATTTTATTGTGTTGCATGTTCCCATGTGTTGCTACAACTGTTTACTTAAGGTGTGTGTGTGTTGTTTAATTATTTTTATTTTTACATTTTAACCACTATTTTAAACTTTTAAATTGCATTCCCTGCCTCAAGATGGATTTACCAATTAGCAGGAGGATGATGGGAAATGTAGTTCTGAGAGGTCTATGCAAGTACATGGGAAGCCATCTTGAGGCAGGTAATGCAGTTTAAAAAACATGTAACACAATGAAATAAAAAGGTCTTTATGTACCCTTTAAATTCTTATTATTGTTCCCCATTAAACTAATTATAATGAAGGCGCCGTGCTTGTTCAGTGACCAGACTAATGAGCTCCCAGTCCCAACTCCCAAGTCTTTCACTAGTAATAATGATGTGGGTGATGGGAGTTCTTTTTCATCCATAGTCACACTGTATGACAGTTTGGTAATTGTGGAAGAATCTTGAGTTCTTATTAAGCTCATTAGCATGCATACGTTTATATATGAGGTCACAAGACTATAAAAAAAGAAAAAGAGATTCATTACATCAAGTTTGCAGCTCCTGTTTTAGACAGGACTAGAAGCTTATTTTCGCTCTTGCTGAGGTACTGTTTATATTCCATGGTGCCTGAGATTCAGATCTGTGATCAGCTGTGGTTTGTATGTGCCTAGTCTGTAACTGAACAGTGAGCATGGTTCAGATCTCTGATCAGCTGTGGTTTATACCTGCCTGGTCTGTAACTGAACAGTAAGCACGGTTCAGATCTCTGATCAGCTGTGGTTTGTACCTGCCTGGTCTGTAACTGAACAGTGAGCACGGTTCAGATCTCTGATCAGCTGTGGTTTGTATCTGCCTGGTCTGTAACTGAACAGTGAGCACGGTTCAGATCTCTGATCAGCTGTGGTTTGTACCTGCCTGGTCTGTAACTGAACAGTGAGCACGGTTCAGATCTCTGATCAGCTGTGGTTTGTACCTGCCTGGTCTGTAACTGAACAGTGAGCACGGTTCAGATCTCTGATCAGCTGTGGTTTGTACCTGCCTGGTCTGTAACTGAACAGTGAGCATGGTTCAGATCTCTGATCAGCTGTGGTTTGTAAGTGCCTGGTCTGTAACTGGCCAATGCATCTTTATGTTCCAGGTGGGATGAGTTGCATACGTTGGCCAGCCTGCCCACAGAGCAGCACGTTCTGTTTGCTGAACATTTCAACGATGCAGTCAACGGCCTCTACACCACCCTCACATCTGCCACTGTCTGCACTGCAGTCCCTTCAGGTGAAACAGCTCTGCCAGTGATACCTTCTGCTCTTATTAAAAAATAATAATAATGAAGTGTTGATCTGGTAGAAGAGTGTAGCAGCTAAGTGCACCCCCCCAACTCCCCTCCCCGTGTTGTCTGTGTGATCTTTTCCGGAACATGAAAATGTTGCAGTAAGTAGAAAGCTGTTACCTTTCCCGATTTGAAGAGAAATGTGAAAGAAACAACTTACTTTACACTTCGAATTGGAAATAACAAATATTTTTTTTAGGCTGCAAAGTTGTATCTAGAACCTGCGAACGTAAAACCTTGGAGACAGCGAAAGAATTTAAGGGGACCTTCATGTGCTGGAAAGGATCCAAGGCAAGCATTGCGTCTCACGCAACATTATGCCCCTATTACAGGCAAGTACCTGCAATGAGCCTCCTCTAATATTGCTTCTGGTTTTTACTTATTTAAGGTACTTTACTTACACAACCTTTCCTAAAATGCATTTCATGAATGTTTACTCAGTACACCGCTATTCTTCAAATCGATTATTGTCATTTTCCATATAAAACATGCACCCAATTGCAAATATTGGGAGAAGCTTGGGTAATAGAAATCTGTACGGTGCACATGATACAAGGGAAGTAGCCCATGCAATGGCTGCTCAGTTATGTGCATCATATAAAAGGGGCGTGTTGCACACAGGTAATGCTTTATATTCATACTGTACAGTAAGGAACTTGGTATTCATTGAGAGAAGACCAGAACATGAATATGCTGAGAACATTCTTCTTTAGTCTTCCACTTCAGTATGGATGAGAACCAGAAACCTCTGTATTCTGTGAAGATTATATTCTGTTTATTTATTTGTGTATGTATTTCTTTATTTGTATATGTATTTTTTGTTGCAGTTCGACTAGAGTGTACAGAAAACATCAATCCACATGCTACAGAACTATATGCCCAGGTAGTGTCACTTTTTATTACTATAAACTTTTATATTAAACATTTGAAAATCATCAGTTATAAGTCAGTAATACCAAATTGAAAATGTAGTAGCATTGCCTAAATTACATTCAGCATTATTAGGATGTTAAAATTAAGCCACACAAGCAACCTTGGTTTTAATGCAAGAGCAAAGGCAGCTATTCAGAGAGGAATATAATCATTTTAAACAAACTCTTTGAAAGGTTGAGCCAGTGTTACTGGGTGTCCATTCTTTACGAGGGCAGTGTTACTGGGTGTCCACCCTTTACGAGGGCAGTGTTACTGGGTGTCCACCCTTTACAAGGGCAGTGTTACTGGGTGTCCACCCTTTACGAGGGCAGTGTTACTGGGTGTCCACCCTTTACGAGGGCAGTGTTACTGGGTGTCCACCCTTTACGAGGGCAGTGTTACTGGGTGTCCACCCTTTACGAGGGCAGTGTTACTGGGTGTCCACCCTTTACGAGGGCAGTGTTACTGGGTGTCCACCCTTTACGAGGGCAGTGTTACTGGGTGTCCACCCTTTACGAGGGCAGTGTTACTGGGTGTCCATCCTTTACGAGGGCAGTGTTACTGGGTGTCCACTCTTTACGAGGCAGTGTTACTGGGGGTCCACTCTTTATAAGGCAGTGTTACTGGGTGTCCATCCTTTATAAGGGCAGTGTTACTGGGTGTCCACTCTTTACAGAGCTCTCTTCCTGTGATAAGATTCCATGACAAGGCTGCCCCAAGCTGCTGCACCTAACTACCTAACTAACCCTTTGAGAGGTCAAACCCAAACCCCAGAGGGCAGGCTTTTCTTATGAAGAATAGGAAACTATGGTTAAACAATATTTGTTCATTGCTAGGGTAAAATGTCACGAGCAAATGTTTCAATTCAGTTAAAGAGTATGTGAGGTATTTTATACAGTGTTACAAAATAAACAACAATTCTATGACAAAAGTTTTGACTAGAAGTCTTTCTTTTTTTAACATTAATTAAACAGGATCTTGGTAAATGTTTTATGGGTAAAATGTTAAATCCTGTTAGTATTGTTTTAAAGAAGAAATGCATCTTCTTATACCTCACTCTTGATTAATCATATCTCTCAATGGGACCAAACTTGGACCTGCCTATCACTGTTTTCCAGTAAGCCCTTCTTCACAGCTGAGTTCACTTACTAACACCTTTGTGTGGTTGATCTTCATGAGCACGGTCTGATGAAAAACGAGTTCATAGGTTCTAATTCATCTGAATCCACTTAACAACATGAAAGCAGATATTTGTACCGTGTGTTAGGGAGAGATCTCACTCCATTCATCTTATCATTGTCTGCATCCCCCATGTAAAGCAGCAGCCGATGGGTTCGGGTTGAATTGTTCAATAACAGCAAGCATTACCTGTAGGCCACCCCAGGTGTGCAGACCCATGTGGTGTGCAGTGACTCTAATCCGTTACATCTCAGCATCTGAGCAGGGATCTGAAATGGTAATTGCTTTCATAATTCTTGATAATTCTTCCCTTCTGTGATCCTGTCTGCTGGTTTGTTCTTGCTTTTATCTGTGCCACGTGTCACGTTTCCTTCTCTCCAAGCACTTTTCCAAGACTTCAGTGCGCAGCCTGGCTTTGAGAATACACAGACATCTGTGATGTTTTGCTTTTCTTCTTTTCTCCAGATCCGTGCGATTCCCAGCCCTGCCGCAACGGAGGCACCTGTATCCCAGACGGATTAGAAAAGTACCGCTGTGTCTGTCCCGTGGGCTTAGGTGGAGACCCCAACTGTGGTACGATGCTCCCTAAACCTCTACTGAGATACCTGTCACATCCACAACAGCACGTAAAAGAGAAATGAGAGAACTTGTTATACTAAGAAATGCAATGAAAAGCATCAAGTCCCATCACATTATACTTTACACATCTAGACCCAGATTGACTTAACAACAAGACCAATCTCGTTTTTGTGTATGAAAGTATACAGCAGGGTGCCTGGGGTGTGTGATCACTCGTCCGTGAGATCTAATGGGAAAGAACAAAGGATTGAGCAGTGAGTCCCAGCTCAGCTGCTGACTCGCCCTTGGGCTGGTCTGTGAACTTCATTTTGAATGCAGGACCAATGGAAATGTTGAATTAACCAAACTGGGCAACCAGAGAAATCCACATCTAAAGAGAGCTAGAGCTGGGTTTATTATACTTGATTTGGAATATGTAATTATTGGTTTTAAGAAGCTAGACAAACATTTCAGCAAGTACCTTTGTCACTAACTGTTGAAGACACGCTTTGTTACGTAAATTTGATTGAGTGTTTTGCAAGTTACAGGTGAATATTCAGTTACCACAGTGTAGGTTGCACTGTGATTTTGCATGTATAAATACCCATATTTATCTGAATTCACACTTTTAAATAATGTGTCTTTCCTGCTTTTATTAAAGCTCCGAAGCTGAGTCTGGACTGCAGTGTGGATCTTCTCTTCTTGGTGGAGGGCTCTTCCAACGTCAGCCTGGAGGGGTTCCTCCGATACAAGTCCTTCGTGAGGCGATTTGTACAGGCAGTCCTTACTCCAGATTCCCCGGTTAACGTGGGCTTGGCTCAGTTCAGCGACGATGTGAGGATGGAACTGAAAATCGGGGAGTACAGAGATATTCCTGAGCTGCTTCAGTCCATCGACGGCATGAGATACAGGGGAGGGGGCACCAGGACCGGGAAAGCCCTGAGCTACGTCACGCAGTTCGGGTTCAAGAGCACCCCCGTGTTCGCTGACGTCCAGGATGACCTGCCCAGGGTTGTGGTTCTGATGACGGATTCCAGGTCCAAAGACTCTGTGACCGAGCCTGCCAAGTACACCAGGGACAAGGAGATCTTTATCATTGGGGTGGGTGGAGAATTCCTGCAGGAGGATCTTAATGAGATAACAGGAAATCCACAGCGAACCATAACTTACTCCAGCCCACAGGATCTCCTCAGCAGGATCCCAGAACTGAGATCCAAAATATGTAGCATGGATAGCCAAGGTATAATCTCAGTCTTCTGTTGTGTGACTTTAACTCCTGTCTCCGTAAAGGTTGCTGCAAATCAAAGCTCCTCTCTTATCTCACAACTGAGCCCACATGTGCAGTTGTACATATCTGAACAAAGGGGAACTGGCAGTTTTATTAGGTGTAGACTTCTCGTTGGGCATGAAGACTTGGGTTGCCAGTCAATTTAACAGTTAACACTCAAGATAATATAAAACAAGAACATGATATTAAAAATATCTTTGGTAAAGCCCCTTTCTCACTGATGATAAAATTGTCCTGTTTTATATTCTCATTTTAATTAACAGGACAGGAGCTCTACCTAATACAGCCTCTTCAAAACATATTTCACCTTTATTTAAACTTGACATGCAGTTTAATACAGTCCCATTTCCATCTTTACAGCATGCGAAAAGGAGCTTAACTGTGTGTAATGTACAGTGCAACCCAGCGATATGCAGATGTAATGTTAATCCATCAAAAAATATAGTACAATGGTCTTGATGGATGGATTACGCTATTCTTATCAGAAAGCAAAGATCCCTCATTAGTTACAAACAGCTTTAAGTCATCGATTTTTTAACCAGTTGTCTATCAGACATGGGAAATACATTTCAACACAATAAACTGCAGCTTTGTCTACATGTTTTATCCTCTTTTTTTTTCCTGATTTTATATAATCATACCAATTATAGTTAACAACATTAAAAGCTGATTTAATTCCTTCTCACCTGCTTGTTCCAGGGTGCCTTGCTCAGTCTCTGGATCTTGTGTTTGCCCTGGATGCCTCGGATGGTGTTGGGAATGAGAACTTTTATCGGCTGCGGGATTTCGTACGGAGCACCTCGGTTCAGTTCGACATCAACCGCGACGTGACTCAGATCGGGCTGGTTACCTACGGCAGGGAGCTGAGCACTGTGTTCGCCCTGGACACCTACGACTCTGGCACCAGCGTCGTGCAGGCCATCAACCAGGTGCCCTACATCGGGGGCAGGGCCTCCACCGGCAGCGCTCTGCTCCACATCCACGACAACGTCATGACGGTGCAGAAGGGAGCCAGGCCTGGAGTCAACAAGGCCGTGGTGGTGATCACTGACGGGGCTGGGGGCGACGACGCAGCCGTCCCATCTCAGAGAATCCGCAACAACGGCATCTCTGTGTTTGTGGTCGGGATAGGGGATGCTCAGAGAGATGCCCTGCTCAAGATCGCCGGCTCTGAGGACCACATGATCCCGGTCGCTTCCTATGAAGACCTGAAATATTTTGAAGATGTTCTTGTGCAGAAAGTGTGTGAAGGTAAATGTTTTTAGAAGAAATGCCAATGATTGCCATCACTGCGTCTTAAATCCAAGGTTCTGTTGTTTTCAGTTGCCGTTTGTGCTTGGTATGTTTACATTATAGAATGAGATTAAGCATGCAACATATATCAAGATTTAATTGAAGTGGGTAGAAGTGATGGCCAGATATAATTGCACTCTTATTGTTCATGGTTACAATGTACTTAATGTGGAAATCCTTTTGCCCGATGTATGTAAAAACACAATTGTATCAGAACAGAGTAAGGGTTAGAGTTAGGGATTGGGTTAGGGTTAAAGTTAGGGATAGGGTTAAGTACATTTTAACTATCCATAATAACATTTTAATTAAGTACACATGTATTTAACTGCTATGTAAAAACACAGTAATTAGAGACACATAATGTAAACAAACATGTAAAATGCAATTGACAAAAGTGTCAACTAAAAGTCTTTCTGAGTATCTTTGTAACAACCTAAAACATGTGACAGCAATCTTATATACCACCTGCTCTCTTTTTTTCCCCAGAGGCCAAGAAAGCAGTGAATCTGTGCAGACCGAGTCCGTGTATGAATGATGGGATCTGCGTACTGAGGAATGGGAGCTATCGCTGTGAGTGTCGAGGCTGGGAGGGACCGCACTGTGAAAACAGTACGTGCAGCTACGTTAGTTTATTTATATATAGAAAATTTATTTTTATTCCTATAAATTATAAAAAGTTGGTGTTTACATCTTCCTCTCCCATATCTGAACTTTTGGTTTCTGTTTGATTCTCAACAATCCTCCAGCTCTAATGAAATATTGCCAGGCCTCCTAACATGCTGTAATTCACTGGCAGTGTGTGGACAGAGACTCATTAAAATAGCTGAAGGCATTCGTCTGTATAATAACTGAATAAACTCCCATTAGCCAGCTGCAGTCTATTCATTTTCATGGGAGGGATCACTAAAACACCCTTTTTGTTTGCTGGGAAGCTCATATTTTTGCAGTTGACCTTGAAATGTTATCTCAGAACATGTATTCTAGAATCAGGGTTACCATAGGATTCCATGTACACTAAGACAATTTCAACTCGCATCGCAGTGCATTCTGGTAAGTGTAGTCCAGCTGTGAAAGGTACTTGAGACAGGTGAAATGTACCAGATGCGAGTTGAAAAGCCTGACCTGTCCCAAGCTGTCCCAGTGCACACAGAGTCATCTGGCAGCCCTAATTCTAGAGCAGTCAGATGGAAAGAGCTAATACGTACAGTATAACCACTGAAATGACTCAGGTGCCTCAAAAATGAAGGTCTATTTTGAGGAGAAAGCCTGAAATATAAATGTTGCTCAGTAGCTTGGCTTGTTCTTTTCATTTAGGAAGCACAAGACCTCCGATCAGAGGGGATCTCCCTGGACCCGCAGGCTTACGAATAAACAACAGCAGGCAACAGAAGCACAATGCACTTCATCAGCGCGTGAGAGTGTGGCAGAGGAGATGACACGCGGGTCACAAGCACTGAGACCGTGCACTGCGGGAGAAAGGACTCTGTACTTACCTGGTACAAGCTCACCTCATGGGAGAGGCTACGGTAATTCAGGCAGTCCGCAGGTAAGGAGGACAGTCTTATGACACTGAAGTCTGAAGTTCTATCAAGACAACTGATGAGCTTCAATGGAAAATAGTGTTTATTGAAAAAAAAAAAAAAAAAAAAAAAAAACTTACGTGATGTGTTAGAATTTATCACAGCTTGATGTCATATTTATTTCAACTGTGTTGTTAATATGGGTTATATTTTTAAAAAACCTAACATCTTATTATACCCTATTGAATTAGATGTTTTAAATATAACCTCAGCCTTGAGCTTCATTTCTTTTTACATTGTATCGTGTTTATATTGTGTATATATATAAAAAAAACAAAAAACCCCATTCCTTCCCAGTATTCAATTCATTGTAAATGTGGTTTAAACATTTCTGTTTCTTAATCTTGTTGGAATACTATTTATAACTAAGCAAGATATCAGAAATCAGGCATTAAGCTTTGCCAGCTACCCACCTTTTACTGCAGCTGCTTTTGACCTGAAATGTGTAGCCTGTGAAACATCACTAGCAGGTCATCCGAATGTAAAATTCATTAGCAGCCCAGCCGAAAGTAAAAATCATTAGCAGCCCAGCCGAAAGTAAAAATCATTAGCAGCCCAGCCGAAAGTAAAAATCATTAGCAGCCCAGCCGAAAGTAAAAATCATTAGCAGCCCAGCCGAAAGTAAAAATCATTAGCAGCCCAGCCGAAAGTAAAAATCATTAACAGCCCAGCCGAAAGTAAAAATCATTAGCAGCCCAGCTGAATGTAAAAGTCAGTAGCAGCCCAGCCGAAAGTAAAAATCATTAGCAGCCCAGCCGAAAGTAAAAGTCAGTAGCAGCCCAGCCGAATGTAAAAGTCAGTAGCAGCCCAGCCGAATTATGAGAATTGAGATGAATTCCCCTGCCTTGGCTGTGAAACCTTTCTTTAGCACCTCTGGTAAGAGCAGTTACTTCTAGGCTTGTGATTCATCAGTTGAAGTCTCCTCTGTCACTCGTGTATTAATGTCAGGAGACATTTCTCATTGGTTCTGAGCTCATACAGATGCTATTATGATAATACAGTATGTAGATCCTAGATATGAAGTAAGTATCCAAAATCTGCCTTCTCTAAACCCATCGGCTTCGTGTTCATGGTGGAATGACCCCTTTGTCTAGGGTTAAGGTAGGGTCCATATTTCTGCTTGAAATCTGGATTTTAGATTCATCATTTTTCTAAATAAATATCCATTACATTTTTTACATTTATAAAAAATATGCAACAGCGTTAGCTATTGTTCTGTGTCGACTGCCTTATCATGTCAAGTAATGTTGTTGCCAGCAAACTCTTTGCTTTTTTACTTTACTGCAATCGTGTTTTACAGCAATACATGTTTTTGTCATCATGTGTTCTGCTGTGTTATCACACATATCACCCGCTAGAATAAGCCACAGCTGGATTCTACTGAAGTGTTTTAGAGCACTGGGGAATCCCCCTGGAATGGGGTGTTGATGAAGTCAGTGGGATTCTCCAGCCAGTGCCCGAGGGGTGGTTTATCCTGTAGGGGTATTGGTCAATCAAATCAAATCAACCCCTTAGTATATAAATTAGGAAAACGATACCCACCTCACCCCCTCCCATGGCGTGACATATTAAGTAAGCCAAATGTGCAGTTTTTCATTTATACACTTATTGGAATAAATCTACTGGTGTAACTGGTACACATCAACATCTCAAAGTAATTGTTTAAACTATAGATGAGCTTATTTACAACCTTGCTGAAGACATACATAAAATACATACATATAAAATCTACATTGTGCTCATATAGTTCCAGAGCAGACCTTCTTTGGAGAAAGCGAGATGGCTAATGCATGCAATATTTTTATTAAATATTTTAGTTCTGATTCAAAACATATAGAAACGATTGATTTTTTTCCAGGCCAACATTTATCTTCAACTGCAGATTATTAAAATAAAACGACAAATACACCAGTGTTTAAGTTAACATTCAATCAATCAATCAGTCAATCAATCTTAATTTTATATATCGCCTTTCATAGTGGACCACCACTGTCCCTCTGTCTTCTGAAGGGCTGGGTTCCTGATTCTGTATTCAATATCCGGTTCCACACTTCTCACACGTAACACAACCTATCCTGCTTCTACTCTTAACAGCTGTTCGTGTTGAGGCAAAACTACAACCTTTTGAGCAAATGTACATTTGTACACAAAGAAATACCTTTACTCCACATGTCTGTTTACTTGTGTTTTTTATTTTATTTTATTTTTTGCATGTTGTAGATTTCTAACACTGCAATTAATTTTTTTTTACAAAATCAAAAAAAGATCTAAAAAAAAGATCTTAGCACAAAGGGGACTAAGTGCTCCTGGATATCACCAAGATTACCTGAACTCATGACCTCAAACCTTCCCCAACAATTACAAAATACTTTCAAGCTGTACATTTTTATTCGATGGGGCTTGATACCTTCTGGTCTCGGGATCATTATAAAATATTCTTTAAATAAACTAAAGACATTTCCTACTGTGCGAATAACACAACCACAGTGACACATTTCCAAAAGTACTAAATACCTAGCAAAGCTGGCAGCCTTGAAAGACAGAGTACAATAAAGAGTCAAATAAATAAGCAAACCCTTTGACTACCTGGACTAGCGCATCAATGAATCTTGTGCACAGAATTTAGAATGAGGCAACACAAAGTGAAGTCATACTGTAAGATAATGGTTCCACCAGCCTCCCAGTCCTCTGCTGTAACAAACTGCAGAACCTGCGTCTCGTGCTGTAGCAGAGAACCATGTGGATGCCAACATGGGGCATACAGTACCTATGACCCAAGTCCTGCCAGCCGATGGGTAGTTCCATGCGCTCAATTCTTAAACAGCCTAAATAATGCAGCAGTATGCTTTGTTTGGGGTTTTTTCTGCAGTAAACATACATAGAGTTCTTGTCCAGAAGAACAGGCCTGTAGCACTAACAATAAGATTATTTTGGCTGGTTGTCACTTGGGTTGGTTTAGTGGTACAGTAAAAGGAATGTTTTTTTTTTTTTTTAATGCAGGTTTTGGATTCCACAGTTCAGCTTTCTCCAGCCAGCCTGTCCGCAGGGTTCCAGTCTGTATTACAGGGCAGATCTCTCCAGAGCATCTCTCTCCAGCCAGCCTGTCCGCAGGGTTCCAGTTTGTATTACAGGGTGGATCTCTCCAGAGAAGCTCTCTCCAGCCAGCCTGTCCGCAGGGTTCCAGTCTGTATTACAGGGTAGATCTCTCCAGAGCAGCTCTCTCCAGCCAGCCTGTCCGCAGGGTTCCAGTCTGTATTACAGGGTGGATCTCTCCAGAGCAGCTCTCTCCAGCCAGCCTGTCCGCAGGGTTCCAGTCTGTATTACAGGGTAGATCTCTCCAGAGCAGCTTTCTCCAGCCAGCCTGTCCGCAGGGTTCCAGTCTGTATTACAGGGTAGATCTCTCCAGAGCAGCTCTCTCCAGCCAGCCTGTCCGCAGGGTTCCAGTCTGTATTACAGGGTAGATCTCTCCAGAGCAGCTCTCTCCAGCCAGCCTGTCCGCAGGGTTCCAGTCTGTATTACAGGGTAGATCTCTCCAGAGCAGCTCTCTCCAGCCAGCCTGTCCGCAGGGTTCCAGTCTGTATTACAGGGTAGATCTCTCCAGAGCAGCTCTCTCCAGCCAGCCTGTCCACAGGGTTCCAGTCTGTATTACAGGGTAGATCTCTCCAGAGCAGCTCTCTCCAGCCAGCCTGTCCGCAGGGTTCCAGTCTGTATTACAGGGTGGATCTCTCCAGAGCAGCTCTCTCCAGCCAGCCTGTCCGCAGGGTTCCAGTCTGTATTACAGGGTAGATCTCTCCAGAGCAGCTTTCTCCAGCCTGTCCACAGGGTTCCAGTCTGTATTACAGGGTAGATCTCTCCAGAGCAGCTCTCTCCAGCCAGCCTGTCCGCAGGGTTCCAGTCTGTATTACAGGGTAGATCTCTCCAGAGCAGCTCTCTCCAGCCAGCCTGTCCGCAGGGTTCCAGTCTGTATTACAGGGCGGATCTCTCCAGAGCAGCTCTCTCCAGCCAGCCTGTCCGCAGGGTTCCAGTCTGTATTACAGGGTGGATCTCTCCAGAGAAGCTCTCTCCAGCCAGCCTGTCCGCAGGGTTCCAGTCTGTATTACAGGGTAGATCTCTCCAGAGCAGCTCTCTCCAGCCAGCCTGTCCACAGGGTTCCAGTCTGTATTACAGGGCAGCTCTCTCCAGAGAAGTTCTCTCCAGCCAGCCTGTCCGCAGGGTTCCAGTCTGTATTACAGGGTAGATGTCTCCAGAGCAGCTCTCTCCAGCCAGCATGTCCACATATTACAGGGTAGATCTCTCCAGAGCAGCTCTCTCCACCCTGCCTTTCCGCAGGGTTCCTGTCTGTATTACAGGGTAGATCTCTCCAGAGCAGCTCTCTCTAGCCAGCCTGTCCGCAGGGTTCCAGTCTGTATTACAGGCCAGATCTCTCCAGAGCAGCTTTCTCCAGCCAGCCTGTCCACAGGGTTCCATTCTGTATTACAGGGTAGATCTCTCCAGAGTAGCTCTCTCTAGCCAGCCTGTCCGCAGGGTTCCAGTCTGTATTACAGGGCAGATCTCTCCAGAGCAGCTTTCTCCAGCCAGCCTGTCCACAGGGTTCCATTCTGTATTACAGGGTGGATCTCTCCAGAGCAGCTCTCTCCAGCCAGCCTGTCCGCAGGGTTCCAGTCTGTATTACAGCCCGTATAGGGGATGGTGATTTCTAACTATTGGCCTTCTTCTCCCATTCCTATGACACAAAAAACAAATAATCAGTGCTGCTTGCACCTATTAAACATGCTTGTGCAGGGGGCTCCCGAGTGGTGCATCTGGAAAAGGCAGTCCGAGTGGAGTGCAGGATGCGCCCTATAGCCTGGAGGTCACCGGTTTGAGTCCAGGCTATTCTATTGCTGACTGTAGACGGGAGCTCCCAGGGGGCGCCACACAATTGTCAGAGCACCGCTTGGGGGGGGGGGGGGGGGGCAGGGCTTAGGTCGAAATAATATTGCCGATTTACTAAATTAAAAAAAATAAATAATAAATGTAATGGGCAGTGTTGTGTGATGCCGTTACGGATTCTGTCCCCTGTCGGTGAGATGAGATGAGATGAGGTTAAAAGAATACAGACGAGCCCGGCTCTTTCCCTGCAGGGTTCCAGTCAGTTCATCGTTTTTAGCCCAGCCTCTGCCCTGTTACAATAGCAGCTGAGCCACTTTCACATTGCCCTTTCTTTGCGTCTGATCTCCACAATGAAGTATAATGCATTACCTGTGACAGCTGTGAGGCAGATCTACAGCAGATAATGTCACGTCACAGGTTACTCTCCTTTATGTCTGTTTGTAAAAATCTATCTATCTATCTATCTATCTATCTGTCTATCTATCTATCTGTCTATCTGTCTATCTATCTATACCTAAACTGCAGTTTATCAAGTTGCATTTGCAATGCAGTTTTAGTGCAAATACATTACAGATGTTTTCTCCCCAAATATATTGCACAGCTACTGCAATCTAACCACCATTTCTCTCCTATGTGACATTACCGATCGTACATTGAGGATACTAAGATGAGAATGATATTACCTGACTTACTGGAGGAATGAATTGGTTTTGAACTCTCACCTTTGCTTTCTGTAAGACATTCCCCTTGTTTGCTGCCATGATTGATAAGGGTATGTTCTTTAAATTTGTTGCACTGATAACTGGTGAAACTTCATTGTTTGCTGTTGCTGGTGCTGTATATGTAGCTGCTTTTGCCTTGGAAAAAATGAAGAGAAAAAATTTAATGAACTGTTCTTTTAGGGTCAATATGCTTCTTTTTTTTTTTTTTTTAGTAATCTGTACAGAGGGAATTTCATCTAAAGCAGCTGGAGGTTTGGGTAGTTTATAATTATTATTCAATATTTTCCTCTTCAGGATACAAGTAGAAATTTGTTACTAAAAATAATATTATGATGTTTGTTGGACAATAGTGACACCTAGTGTCTAAATAGGTGTAATGATTGGAATGCAATGTTTTGGTCCAGCCCTTCCATTTTGTCGTTGCCATTGTCAAGTAAGTGATTGAGCAGCACCTCTGGTAATCTTGCTGTTTCTAAAAGGCTGCTGTCCACCGCTGTCCCCAACGTTACTGGCCCTGATTCTGCTTTCTTTAGGCTTTCTTTTACTTCCATCAGGTTCAGTTCAAGGTCCACTCGCTGCCTCTCTTTCTGCTTACAGCCCTCCTCGATGTCTCTCAGCATGCTCTCCAGAGCAGCTAGCCTGCCTGCATCTGTATTTAGAAAACAGAAAGCAGATATTCGGAAACGTGTACTGTTACTTTTGTTTTTGTTAGGCAAGCAGCACACGTCGAAATGTCTGATTTTAAACTTCAGTTACCTTTAGAGCTGCTGATGTCTTCTTTGAGCTCTCGCTTGTGTTTGCGCAGCAGGGCCAGGCTGCTGCGGATCTGCTCCTTCTCCCTCTCTAGCCTGTCCCTCTCGTCGGTGAAGCGACGGATCTCTGCTTCAGTCCGACCCTTCCCCAGTCTGGTCTCTAGTGATCCTGGGGAAGTGAAGACAATCAGCCACTTGTTTAGCCTGCACAGAAGGGAGTACAGTAGCTCAGAGCCCTAATGCACCCCATCCCTGCCTTGAAACAGACTGACCTGCTGCTGGGAGCTTGGGTTTGTCTGGGGACTCAGAGGTCACTCTCACTGCTTGTGGACTGGCTGTGCTCTTCCTCTGTGGGTCATTAGTGGGGAAGAAGGTTTTCTGGTGCTGGGATTGGATTTTAATTGTGGTCTTTGGAGAGGCCTCATCAACATCCATTTCTGGTGTAGATGTCTGAGTTTTATTATTGGTCCTTGCTGGTGATATCTCAGAATCAGTCTGTTGAAATGCCTGTTTTCAGAAAAAAAAAAAAATAAATAATAATAATAACAATAATAAAGAACTATGAGGTGGGAAATCCAAAGTTATGTTTCATAATTATATATTATATATATATATATATATATATATATATATATATATATATATATATATATATATATATATAAATTTGAAACTTTCTTCACCCTGATCTGAGAGCTATGCATATATGCCAAAAATAACAACGTCACCAAGGCTGAAGCAATACATTTTAACTCTGGTCTTGAAATCCAAAGAGGGATATGAAGACTTGTAAATTGGGTTAAATAACCACCTTGCTGGGTCCTTCCAGAGGTTGGCTGTCCCCCTCCCTCTCCGAGTCCACAGCTTGGCAAAAGGCTCTCCCCAGGACAGGGGAGCTCCCAGGAGAGGGCCAGTTGGGGGAGGTGTGAAGGAAGGACTTGACTGGGATCAGGTCCAGGTAAACTCTGTCCATCTCCTGCTCAGGGCTCCAGGAGTCCGCAGCATTCTCTTGCTGCGGGGGGCAGAAAGAGTGAACGAACGAACGATAGAGTCGTTGCAGGAATTAAACACAGAAACACTGAGCAGCTCGTTCTGGAAGGTTTTTATGTATTCAGCAGAAGTTAAACAGAAAAAATCCTTCAGGGCATAAAGTTGTAAAACCAATGATGGGCTGGAGAATGTGGTGAACACCCAGGCTACCTGAAAACCTTGAGCACCTCAGGATGGTTTCTGAACACAGCATGACCTTATGGAAATAGCCTCACAGTCTTGCTGCTTGAAAATCAATCAAAAACATAGGATTGGTACAGCAGATTAGTGAAAAAACAGATGCAATAGCTGAAGGACAAGAAAAGACGGTTCAGTGAAACAGGGTATTGATCTTTAAAGCTTCAACATGCTTCAACACATCCTGTCCATTAGGGGGCAGCATATCTTTAATGCCCAGAAGGCTTGTACAAAGAATGCCAAATCCTGGTCCTCAGGGTCTGGTTCATGTTTTTAACTATGTTTAAGGCTTAACCGATAAAAAACGAAAAAACACCCCCCAATACAAAACAATAAAATCGGGATCTAGCCAATAAACACGAGAAAAACACTGGAAATGGTTACTGAGTTCATACTGACTACATCCCTTTCCCATAAAAACACAAAAAAACAGCTACACAAAAGAAAATGTCCCTGTTGGCAAGGTCCCTCCTTCCTGACTTGTATCTATCATTGATTCGTTCTGAATACTTTAAACTCCTGAGTGGCAGCAAATCCCTGCATTTCTATTGGAGACTCCGCTTACGAGATTTAAAGCCAGATTACAATTAGGAACAGAGGCTTGTTCGCGGGATTTAAAGCTGTACTACAGTTAAATAGGGAGGATTTAAAACAAAGGTAAAACAAACGCCTAGACACAAAAACCCCAGAAGAATATGCTAGTGGCCATAACGATGTACATGTGGAAGACAGCAAAGGAAAGAAGGTACAACTTAAGTGTGCAAGTACTATCCAGTTACTACACATATTGTGACAGAAAAAAACAATAATTTCATACAGCATAAAGAAAGCAAAAGCCCAGAAAAAAAAACAATTTCAGGGTACCTCGAAAATATCAAAAAAATAAGCTCAGAACAATGAAATTATTAAAAACCAAAAAACAGAAGCCCTAATTATGTTTTAATAAGGTGAATAATTTACATAGACTGAAGTCTCAGAGTCTAACTGCTGGTTTATGTGCACGGGAAAGATCAAAAATATTGAACAGGCCCTGGTTGAAAAAAAATAACTTGGGAGCGATAAACCAACAATATACTGTTTGTAGAAGAAATCAAATGGTTACAGATTAAATAAAACATGTATGTAAAGTTATCCTTTACTGGAATATAGTCCTTTGCACAGAAGCCTATTTCTTACCGTGTGTTCGGGCACATCCACATCATCGTAAATGTCATCAGGATCGTTCTGAATGGCAGGCAGGTTATCTGTGTATGTGTTGGGCTCTGAGTATTTCCTCTGCATGAGGCTGTAATACAACACAGACACAGCTCAGCTAAAGGAAGGGACTGGGACAGACTGAGACTGTAATACAACACAGACACAGCTCAGCTAAAGGAAGGGACTGGGACAGACTGAGACTGTAATACAACACAGACACAGCTCAGCTAAAGGAAGGGACTGGGGACAGACTGAGACTGTAATACAACACACAGACACACAGCTCAGCTAAAGGAAGGGACTGGGGACAGACTGAGACTGTAATACAACACACAGACACACAGCTCAGCTAAAGGAAGGGACTGGGACAGACTGAGACTGTAATACAACACAGACACAGCTCAGCTAAAGGAAGGGACTGGGACAGACTGAGACTAATACAACACAGACACAGCTCAGCTAAAGGAAGGGACTGGGACAGACTGAGACTGTAATACAACACAGACACAGCTCAGCTAAAGGAAGGGACTGGGACAGACTGAGACTGTAATACAACACAGACACAGCTCAGCTAAAGGAAGGGACTGGGGACAGACTGAGACTGTAATACAACACAGACACAGCGCAGCTAAAGGAAGGGACTGGGGACAGACTGAGACTGTAATACAACACAGACACAGCTCAGCTAAAGGAAGGGACTGGGACAGACTGAGACTAATACAACACACAGACACAGCTCAGCCAAAGGAAGGGACCGGGACAGACTGAGACTGTAATACAACACAGACACAGCTCAGCTAAAGGAAGGGACTGGGACAGACTGAGACTGTAATACAACACAGACACAGCTCAGCTAAAGGAAGGGACTGGGACAGACTGAGACTAATACAACACACAGACACAGCTCAGCCAAAGGAAGGGACTGGGACAGACTGAGACTAATACAACACAGACACAGCCCAGCTAAAGGAAGGGACTGGGACAGACTGAGACTGTAATACAACACAGACACAGCTCAGCTAAAGGAAGGGACTGGGACAGACTGAGACTAATACAACACACAGACACAGCTCAGCCAAAGGAAGGGACCGGGACAGACTGAGACTGTAATACAACACAGACACAGCTCAGCTAAAGGAAGGGACTGGGACAGACTGAGACTAATACAACACACAGACACAGCTCAGCTAAAGGAAGGGACTGGGACAGACTGAGACTAATACAACACGCAGACACAGCTCAGCCAAAGGAAGGGACTGGGACAGACTGAGACTAATACAACACACAGACACAGCTCAGCTAAAGGAAGGGACTGGGACAGACTGAGACTAATACAACACGCAGACATACACCTCAGCTAAAGAAAGGGACTCGTGACAGACAGGCTGTAATACAACAGACAGCTCAGTTACAGGAAGGAACTGGGGACAAACAGCATTTGAAATAAGGGCAGATAACTATATTACTGTGAACAGCAAGAGACGTGACAGGTAGAACAGATACAGAAAGAGCACTATCCGTGCTGAAATATACAGCAACACGTGGCGGACCAATGTAGTGGTCACTTCCCTTGTCATGTCTTAACTAATAAATGATTCAGCCTCGAAATATACAGTAATTCCACAGTAATCTTTTATAAGGGGGCTCACCACACAGTCGCTTAGAGCTCGAGGAGTCGTGAATGGGCTGTGCACAGCTGCAGTGGCACATGAGCAGAGGTGCAGTGGCACAGCTGCAGTGGTAGAGGTGCAGTGGCACAGCTGCAGTGGCACATGAGCAGAGGTGCAGTGGCACAGCTGCAGTGGTACAGGAGCAGTGGTGCCCTAAATACTGTTCATTTACTACCCATGCAGAATGACTGAGTGGAACGTGTGTTCTGCATTCTTCTGCAATAGTGTGCCATCCACAGGCTGTGCTGTTTGTCTATTTGGATATTTGTCAGTCTGAATCTGAATCAGCTTCATAGCATCTTCCAGACATACATGAGGAATCAAATACTTACTTCAAAGAGTTCTTAGCGGCGTTGACGATGCATGATATCCTCTCTGAGTCGACGTAATCGTAAGTAAGCTCCTCAGGATCCGTTTTGGATCCAGACTCTGCTAATAACAGACCCAGCCAGTGACCCATCTCATCGGAAGACTTCGCCTGCAAAGAGGAAGAACACCACGGTCTTCTGAGCTGACCTTGAAGGTGGCAAATACTGCCATGCCATTCATTAGAATGGGTTACGTAACATGATTACAGACAATCAACGACAAGGAAAAACAAGCACTCCTGCTAGCTGTTTATACCTTCATGTTTGTACATGTAACTTGCAAACAGTCTTTCTATGGCGATGCTCGAATGGAGGCAATCTCATAGCAAAACAGCTGACAAAATCTAGGATGCATCACAACTCTGGAAAGAATCAATTATCCTAGGCACAGTCCCAAGAATTTAGATGAAGAGTGTTCATTAAAAACAGACTTGACTGCTTAAAGGACCCCAAATATGCTTGCAGTTGCATTTCAATCTTCATTAAGCTAATGGTTTCCCATTTTTCATTCTAAATTGCTCACTTAGACTAATTAAATTGTACAATTTAATGGTTTCCATTATTTTTATCGTCCGACTAAAGTGTGTTCCAGTAGGCAACTCTTAGATCCCTTGTATTCATGAGTAGCCCGAAGCTACTCATTTCTATAGAACACCTCCACAGTAATCTCTGATTAATGTGAGACCACCTCTGCAGTTAGAAAAGCTTTCACTGTTCTAATGAACTCATGGGAATCCACAGTAAACTCGGAGCAGGATGAGTCGTGAGTGTGCTTTAGAGAAAAATGATTATTTCTGAGTATCTTCAATGAGTCTGATTCTCCTGCGTCTCTAGTGAGAGTTCTGATTCTGTGCCACAGAAGTGTTGCAAGGACAGGTGCAATGCGCAGACCCCGAGCCAGGGTTACTGTTAACTCCTTCACCACACCGCCTGTCTACTTCTGAAATTAATACAAAGAATAGAAGCCTAATGAAGAGACTAACACAGCGGTTATGCATGCCACACAGATGCCACTGTCCACACACTAGATGAAAGCATTAAGAATGCCCTGAACCCACAGTGGGGTCACAAGCTCACCTCGAGCGTAGCCCTCTGCTCCCCCTTGTGCAGTATCCTGAAGGAGTACAAGTGCTCTGGACTCGGGTCTGGCACCACCACACACCCCTCCAGGGACAGCGGCTGGTGGGCGGCTTTGTTTTTACTCTTGTCCTGATAGAAGTAAAGTTGTCCGTTCTTGATCAGACACCATCGCGTCCTCCACTGGCTGTTCACAAGCACATTCATGTAACCTGTGTGTAAAGCACATTAAATGAGAAGAGTCTGTTTAATGTCAAGGACCAGAGAACTTGTAATCTAAAACCGGACCAATCCAATTTGTGTTGTGGTTTAAAAGGCAACAACTATTAACTGGTGCAAAAATAATAATAAAAAAAATAATACTAATAATAATTCTTACCCTGTCTATGCTGTTATTGATTGCAATGTGATTAAAACATAGTTAAATACAAAGTCAAACACTGCAACGAACCACGGGTATAAACAATTTGATTTTCATTGTATATTGCTAGTACCAAGAATTACCTTTTATTTTTACTGCCTGAGCAAACGTCTTCAAAAGGAAACAGGAAATCTCATTTGAATGTAAAGCAGCAGTTTGCTGCAGAGAGAGAATGAAGAGCAAAAGCCGATGTCTTACCAGACGTGTCGACACATTTCTCTGGACTGTCCAAAGAGCTGCATTTCTTTTTCCCGATGTTCATGAAATTACTGAGTTTCAGTCCTGCTCCGTACTTTTTCTTAACTACAAGCAACAAGAAAGGAACAGTCAGTCACTCACTTACAGTAAACACTGTCAAGCACAGCTTTCACCCCGGTCTGGATGGGTAACTGGAACGTAAATGAGAGGTGCTTTTCCAGACAGTGTTAGAACAAACAGAGGTACTCCTTTACCATCTTTTATCTCAGGGGTTTCTGCCGTGTCCGTGCTGCTTCCACTCTCCGATGCTATTGAATGTCTCTCATGTACCTCAACCTGGCAGCAAGCGATATGACAGAGGTTACAGTTCTGGAGACCTGTGAGTTTCACACATATTCTCTGAACATTTCCATCCAAATGACAGGTTTAGAAGTAATTCTGTACATGTTCAAGTGGACCCTTCGTGCATGTAAATGGCTTGTAGACCTGCACAAAATATGTGTTCTCATTTTGTTTTGTTTAGAGTCTGGACTGTCAACAGCTTTTGCTGTTTAAAAACTACTGGATGCACAACTTAAATTGCATACCTAAAATAAAAAATAAAAACAGATAAGGAGAATCTGCCTACTCCACACATGATTCAGCCGTCTTATCCAGTACTTACTTTGGTGCATCTGAGGTGCGGTGAATCTGAGGTGTAATGGGATCCGTCAGGAATTTCTGATTGTTTTGCGGTGATCTCCTGAATCACCTATTGGATTTATTAACACATAATAGAAATAATAACATCAAAAAAATACTTGTTAGCAATTTCAAAGAACAGTAGCAGATAAACCAGACATATTTATTTTATTTTGATTCTAATATAAGAGTTGGATTCAAAGAATTTTAAAAGCATTATGAATTATGATTACATTAAAATATTGTTTAAATACAGTATGTGCTTTAAACAACTTCTCAAGGTACAACTTGATGTGTACTGTAGGAATCCAACGCATGGCCTTGAATCTGTTTGCTCGTTATTTGTAAACTGTGTGGATTTTATTTATTTTTTTAAGCCACCTTGTTCACATACTCTGTTTGGAACCTTTATCTGCAATGCAATTAACAAGGACACCCCAAGAGCCATCACTCCAGCTTCATTACTCTGCCTTGTCTTTCCCAACCCTTCTTTCTCTTATTTCATTTGACAGGCTCCCCTTCAGCCTCTCCCACTCGGTACAAAGACAACAATAAAGTGGTTCACTTTTTCCCTCACATAAAAGCATTGTGATTAATGAGCCAGTCCAATCTCGTTGTGCTGAAAGAGGCTGCTGACAACAGGCAGGGCAAAGGGTACCCACACAGGCAGGGCAAAGGGCACCCACACAGGCAGGGCAAAGGGAGGCCACGCAGGCAGGGCAAAGGGCGCCCACACAGGCAGGGCAAAGGGCGCCCACACAGGCAGGGCAAAGGGCGCCCACACAGGCAGGGCAAAGGGCGGCCACACAGGCAGGGCAAAGGGCGCCCACACAGGCAGGGCAAAGAAGTACTACGTCATCCAGCTGGGTCATATTATACAAGGCACACACATGACATGCACCACTGATTCACAGCCAATTGTACATGTTTATCAGTGTAGAATTACAGTAACATTCCATCATATATATCAAGTGGATACCTTATCTCATTGGCAGCATGTTGTTGTACAGCCTGCTGCACTGACCTTAAGCCATTGTTCAGTCTGCTCCTTGCTTTGAAGCCCCAGGACGATCACGTCTCCAGTATTGGGAATGATTTTCAGTTTGTGCTCTTTCTTCTTGACTTGTTTCTCTTTGTAAACAACACTGCAGCCAACCAGAGACACAGCTAGCTGAGGACTCTGGTCCTTCGAGCTCTTGTAACACTGTAAGGTGGGTACAAGGGGTATGGTTACTAATTAGTATGTGTCCTACTAATGAGGTGCAGTCTATTCTAGCAAGGCAGCAAGGCTTTGAAAGGTCATCCAGTTGCCAAAAATATAACTGTGATCTTCTAACTAGCATTGTTCCACAATGCATGCATCTAAACTGAGCGATTCCTTATAAAGCAGCACTAAAGAACGAGTATTCAATGGCCTCTTGAAGTCAGTCAGCTTCCCGTAGGAAATTCCCACTGTGTTAGTGTGGTTCACCTACCAGCAGTCTGTTTTCCCTGATGACACACAGTTGTTTGGCCCACTGGCCCAGCCACTTCTTCCTCCAAAGGAAGGCACAGATGCGGACGTCCTTCATGAGCTCAATGGAGGCCTCAGAGGATGGCCACTGATGCGTGGTGGACTTCCCTTTGGTCATCTCTTCTTCATCATATGATTCATAGGAGCTGCTGACAGCTTCACCATCCTCTAAAACACCAGCAGTAGATGTCACTATGTGGTGCGGCAGTACTGTACTTTATGTTTTCTATGTTGTCCATGCAGAACAATTCAAAATGTAAAACACGAACACCACCATAATGTAAGTTTTATATAAGACATTGCCAGCAAGGTGAATTTTACAGTAAACACATGTGACTTGTATATAAGAAAACCATCAAGGGGCAATGAGATAACAACAATACCTTCATTTCTTTACATTGTCTGCCTTTATAATGACGATCCCCCCCGCCCCCAGCGTATATACCTTCCTTACACTCACAATGGTAATTGCATTGTCATGAAAGATCTGAATTTAAAGAGATACCCCTGCTGATCGTAACATAAATCACACCATCAGCAGCCTCTATAAGTGTCCTGCTTCCAGGGATGATAAGTCTACCGAAACAACCAATATCTACAGGGACACACAACAAGAGAGAGAGAGACAGGGACAAGATCCTCAAGTTCATGTTTTAGTATGTTAAGCTTGCTTGTGCACATTACTTGCTTGTGCCTTCATATACTGAGGCATCTAAATTCCTTCTGTCAATTTTTTAATTTTTTTTTTTATTAAATTCTGCAATGCTGTCTAATAATACAATAATATATATTCATAACAATAAATAGGGAACTTGTTTATGTGTACAAAAAAATGCAACGCCATTTCTTAAAAAAAAAAAAAAAGTAAAAATAATAATAATAATAATTGGCATGCATGCAAAGCCTAAAGTGAGCCTATTTAGAAATGAATTTTGCATGGCAATTAGGTTGCCAAATTATCATTTTGATAATGTTCCTAAAACTATGAACTTGAAAATCAACATCTGCTTCAAATATGAACTTTCTGGCACTATTTTTAAATATGCATTCCAGTACCCAAAGGAGTAGAAGAAGTATGAAGTAGATGATGCTGTTCTTGTTTAATAAAATTCACATTATTGTAATTCTGCTAATGTGCAGTGAAGTTAGACAGCCACATATTCCAATAAAGACAAGGAAAACAAGTTTAAAAGCTCAGTGAAGACAGAGAAGAAGGGAGACACACAATTTCAGGAGATGCATAACTTATCAGGACTTCACCGTGCAAAGCCATGCTCTTGCCATGCTCTGCCATGCTTCACTACACTTTACTCTGCGGTGACCCACATTATGTGCTGCAGTAGTCATGACATATTTTAAATCTACTATTTCATCTATTTATTATGGTTAGCAAACGTTCAAACTTTCATTGGTAGGGCTCCAAGTCCAGTTACAGACTGGAAAGTGGATATTGAAACATTTGTTAATACCTTGCTTTTAACCTGGGAATTTAATTGAAATATATTCTGCACGCTCGGTTTATCCACAAAACAAGAACTAGACCAGAGTACACCTATCAGTGAAAAACAACATTTGCACCATACCATTGATAGCTGTGTCATACGGCTGTGCTTCTTCATAGTACCCCTCGGGGGACTCCAGCTTGGGTGCTGGAAGAGGCTCCCTGTCTGAACACTGAAGGAAGAGAATAGATTAGGAGTATTCTGCATGTGTAATAAATATGTTTGTGATATAATCTTCAAAACGGTTTGTCAAATTCAAATATCAAACATGTCTTTTTTAAAGCTATGTGTGTTTGCTCCAGTATGTCATGGTTTGCCCACATACTTACAGTCAATATCACATGGGCAGACAGCAGCAAGCTTGCATTTTCAATCTTTAGTATTCTATAAACTGTTTCAGGCTTCAATGGAGCTTCTTTAATTTACGCAATGGCTGAGAGACTATATTGCACAAACTATACTTTCTGCTTACAACTGCCTCTGTGTGTATATCTGCTCCTGCATAAGATATCATTGTGCAATTAAGCTAGCCACACATTCATAGGCAGACAATAACAGTAAATAATTGTTATCTGTCTAATTGTAGATGTATTCATGCATCTCTCAGCAAAGTACACACTACGAGATTGCAAACATTGCATTTCCAGACGTCAGAAAGAAAATACATTAGAAACATTCAGTGCTGATGATCGTATACTTTCCTTCACAGCAAAATGTGAGTGTGTTACTGAGATTACTGCTGATGTGAAACTTGAATTCAGAAAATAAACTATACATTAAACACACAAGATATTGACAAAAACTCCCAGCTGAAATGAATTTAAATTAGTGTATTGTGTTTAAAGCCTTTTTAAAGCAAGGATTCCAATCTGCTTAATGCTCTGTTAAGCAGGAATATTTTATTATGAGAAAAATCAGTTTCGTGTTCCGCTTTGTAGTTTCAGTAAATGAGGCCTGGCATTTAGATTAGGGATTATTCATCAAGATGCTTAGCCTTCAGCCTCCAGTCTCTCTCACGGGTGCCAGTCTCACACACGGGTACCAGTCTCTCTCACGGGTACCTGTCTCACACAGGTAGCAGTTACCAGTCTCTCACATGGGTACCAGTCTCACACACGGGTACCAGTCTCTCTCACGGGTACCAGTCTCTCACAGGTTCCTGTCTCACACAGGTAGCAGTTACCAGTCTCTCACATGGGTACCAGTCTCACACACGGGTACCAGTCTCTCTCACGGGTACCTGTCTCACACAGGTAGCAGTTACCAGTCTCTCACATGGGTACCAGTCTCACACACGGGTACCAGTCTCTCTCACGGGTACCAGTCTCTCACAGGTTCCTGTCTCACACAGGTAGCAGTTACCAGTCTCTCACATGGGTACCAGTCTCACACACGGGTACCAGTCTCTCTCACGGGTACCAGTCTCTCACAGGTACCTGTCTCACACAGGTAGCAGTTACCAGTCTCTCACATGGGTACCAGTCTCACACACGGGTACCAGTCTCTCTCACGGGTATCAGTCTCTCACAGGTAGCAGTTACCAGTCTCTCACATGGGTACCAGTCTCTCACATGGGTACCAGTCTCTCACACGGGTACCAGTCTCTCACACGGGGTACCAGGCGTATGTAGTACAGGGGCATATCACGGAGCAACTCAAAAAAACAACCCTGCATACTTGTGAGTTCTTTTCAGTGCTTGCCTGAAAGGAAAATCAAATCCAGACTTTTCATACATATCCAGTTTAAAATGCACGACACGATTGCTTTATTTATTTTTATTTATTGCAGTGTCATCTATATCAACCTGTAAACAGGTTAGGACTGCTCTTAACTGCGGGTGTCATTAACTGTCAATATATCCTTAATTTAGTACCAAATTCATTTTTCCTTGAAAAAATCTTGATGTAATTTGGTACATTCTAAATCAATATTTCTTCATAGAAAAACATGGACACCCTTCGTTTTGGCTACAGACTTCTGTGTCCTATTTGAGGACAATCAAGCCAGACTTGATCGGAGCAGTGAAATTTCACGCTGGCTATGAAGCTCAACACATAAACAATGGAGCTTTATCATCGCTGTGGGGAGGAAAACACCAAGGAATAGACCTTGGTTTCTTATTTTGTATTGATGCATCATAAAAACATTTGAAGGGCTATATTTGCAGAATTAACAGTTGCAGTTAACAAAAGTGTATTAAGTTAGCACAACAATATAGTTATAGAGAAAATTAAAATAACACGGTAATGCTTAACAAAATGAGAAAGCCGTCTGTCCTCAAATGGGTTAAGGGCTGCTGCCCCTCATCACACTGCCTCAGAGACCTCCTGAATACAATATCAGATGCCAATGTCGTTATTTGTGTGTTACAGTAGGGTAGGTGTTTCACTGTCTAAGAATATCTGGTCATAAGTGATGCATAATTGCTCCATTTTTTTTTTTTTTAAGCACGTGCAAGATACTGTAATGCACCTTCAAAGGGGCCTCTAATAAAACTAAATGTTATGTTGATTTTTATCAACAACAGATCATAAAAGTGCAAAGCTATTACATTTGTATTGTAATTATGGTCTTCAGAACCATATGTGGTGTAAGCTTGGCAGACTTATTCAGTATCTGTGTATTTTAATTATTGATATATTTCTTTTTTTTAAAAAAAGCATACAACTGCCTTAATTTAAAAGCATATACTTAACTAGCTTTTTCAGAAAACGCAGACTCATAAAGTTCTAGGTTTTAGACCACAAATATGACCCATTTTTCAAACAGAGGCTGCCTCTTTATTTAGCATGAAATATATGCAAAGGAAGTGGATAAGGAGACAGGCACAAATAAAGATAGAAAACAGTCTTTGAAAAGTCTTCAACATGTGGAAAAATCCCTGCCTCTACTGCCAAGACCTCTTTGCTACATAAACACACAGAGGCTGGGAAAGGCTACATTTCAGCAACAAATAGGTTATTACAAAGTGAAACAAAAACAAACAGGGCTTTATTTATCTAATTACACTTACACCCTTTCTCTAGTTTCTCTGAAGGATAGGTTACAACGATAATAATGTTTTTGTAACATCACATACATTACTTCAGTGTTATTTACAAACCATTTAGCACTTTATTTACAACTGAAACTAGCTTTACTATTAACCCTTTATGCAAGAAGGAACAGATGTGTCCCACAAATGAAAACGATGCTAACTTTCGCATCGCGGTGCATGATGTACTGAGAGGCTGGATCTGGTCACTCGAATGATCGGTTTCCTCATGACATTTGAGAAACTGTGAGAAGTGTATTTCAAGAAGAAACCATTTGAACAAGCGCTCAATTACTTGTGTTCCTCTCTGGGTTAAGACTGGATATTGTGCAGTTGAAAAGCACGGCATGCACCCAGAACACAATCGAAAGAAGAGCACCAGACATTCATCAGCTCTGCCACTCAAGACATTCTGCTAGGGAAATGGAATCTGATGTCCATGTTGATCTTTACAAAGCAAAACAAGCCTATTTATTCAACACATGTTGGCTTATTATTAGCCTATACTGCAGAAGATGCAATCTGTCTTTAAGTAACACATTAAAGAGTTAGTCGCTTAATAATTATTATTATATATGAGAGGCAACTTTGAAATGAACTTTCTTCAGGCTGGGCAAGCAGATTAATGGCAGCTTTGCAATAAAAGTAACAGAGCAGGACTATTCCAGTGGCTTTCTCAGCAGTTTATTGCAGCCATACTGAAATAAGTGAGTGTAGTTACCATGGCATCAAAAGCCTATAGTACCGTCACACTTTCCCTTAACAAAGGTATGTTAAACAGGCCGAAATGTTGGGAAGTTGGCTCTTTTGAGCAAAAACATTTTAATATATAATGTTTTTGGGAGCAATGGGGTTTAACAAAAAGATAATCTGGCTCCCAGTCCTAAGGCCTAACCACCAGGCCACACTGTCCCCCTAAACTTATATTTACTTAACTAATGGATCTGGGTTCATTCTGATATCATGTGATGATCAGAATGTTATAGAACAATTGCTTTGAATAACAACTCACGGACTAAAGCAATGCTCAAATGATATTTTCACTAAACAAAACCAAAACTATTTATCTGTTTCCTTGCCAAAGCTACTGGGATGTTGAGAATTACCCAGAATTCCCGAGCAGCTGAGAAAACAGAATATTCCCAGAAGCTGACTGTTTCTGAGCTCCAGCATGGCTGGGGTGTTTCATTGAAACAGTGATCTCATTAGCTTACGGTTAGCTCTTGGTATCAACACAATATAAAACATATCATCATTGGAAGCACTTTATCAAATAACATAATAGAGTATGTTTTGTTTGAAGTGCAAATGCATGGTACTGCTGCATTGTCAACCCCTCTGCCCACTCACTGAGCACATGAAGAATATAGTCTTGGTGCAGCCCCTCAGGATTGGGATCATTTTAGATTTCATTAGCAGTTTTGGAACAGCAGAAAATCTGGAACATAATGGGACTGCATGAGACATAGCACTGTCAGTGGACATTTAGAACAATAGATTTATAATCTGTTAATTTACAGTCCTATTGTAAATGCCATTTAACTTCACTAGTACCACATTTTAAAACGAGGATTAACATCAGTGGCGATATAACCAGTACTTTATATCCTGCTGAGAGAGTTTAAAAGAGCACATAACAGATCCATAAATATGCTATAAAGTACAAATAAAATCCATATATAATGGGTTTACTTGAATAGAGTATTAAAGTCGTGGCAATGGTAAAGCCCCTGTGGTATCCAAGGAAGCCACATGTTCCTCTTGTAACAGTATGCCAAGCAGCCTTTAAAACACTCATACTAACACTGCCATCTGCTTCCAATTCTTCTGAACGGGAATTCTTTGGAACCAGTGTGCTTGGCACTTGAAAACAGAAATCTGAGTGCTGTAGCAAAGCGAACAGAAATGACTGTGTGGAGCAGGAGCTAACATTTCAATACAAGGTTCTTAAGAGTACAGACTAAGACAATACCTGAAACAATGTGCTTGGGCAGGCAGATGACCCCTAGATGCTTTTGTTTTCATTTTAATGCACATATTTTGAGAAGTAATATTATGGATCTGAAATATGATTTTATTAACTGACATTAATGTGTGTTAAATAATGCCACGATGTAGGTTTCAATTCTCGTGATTTATGTAAGACAATGGCTGGTAAATAACACAGTGGAAGTTATAAGCTTCCCAGGCTGCCTCCACCTCTGCGATTCTCCTGGTCAATACTGCATCCTCAGCATGCTGGCAGTGTAGAATACATACATTGTTTTACTCACAGCTTAGCAACACCATAATAACAGAATGTCTAAATAGATTACTATCCTCACATATGCAAATGCTTCAGAAGCCACATCCACGCCTTCTTACAAAAAATAATGGCAACCTAACCCAAACCACAATTCTCACAAGCCACACATACTGTAGCTTGTATTAAGCAAAGTAAGAATGCAATCTGAATAATTGCAGTGCCTTATAATAGAAATAGAGTAATTCAAGTTCCATCCATTTGTTTGATATTTTGCATATTTCCAATATGGATTAATGGCAAAGGACATATCCAATACAAGACAGGAAATAGCTTATTAAAATAACCCTTATAATAAAGGAATGCTGGCAACCTTAAAAAGCATGACAAATTACATCAAAATGACAGCCAGAAAACATTGAATGATGGATTCAGACAGACACACAGGCAGGTCTCTTTCGATCTGACTAGAAAGTTAAAAATTAATTATTCATTGCTTGTCAAGGAAACAGATCTCAAAATGAATAAGAAGCTAACTTGCCAAAAGAAGATTGAAAAACAAAAGCTAGGCATTTTTGGGATGACAATGGATAAAACAAGAAAAAAGAAGTGACCCAGCTTAAAAAAGAAAGACCTGCATGTGAAAATACATAATCATGAATGTGAAAAAGTATAACTACTTCCGCTCCTGTGCAAAGGTTGGCAGATTTGGGCCAGTGTACTCGCTTTCGTTTTAGGGCACCAGAAACGACTTTGGCAGGGATGTTTATCAAGTGGATTCATTCCAAAAAGCACTGCATAAAAACATCCCACTGTTCCAAATCCTAAAAGCAGTCAAATGAAATTGCATGAAGCTCAAAGTCATTTTCAGAGTGAAAATGTTTTGCGTTAATAAATACGTACCAAATGTTTTGTGGTGTAAAATGTAAAGGATACTATGGTAGAAATCCTTTTAAAATAATAATAAAAAAACATATAGTTTCACTCCAACGTCGGACAAACCATGACTAAACTAAGGTAAAAAAAAAAAAGTCTTTCATATACAGTATAAGAGAAACAGGGATTGCTATTTCATGATTGACTTGATGACACACTTGTAACACAATCAATCAATCCATAGGCATGTGGTAACAATCAAATAGAATTTCAAATTGTTTAAAACTGTAAGTAGCCGTGCTGCAAAAAATATTGACTGACCACCAATGACATCATTGACAGAAACGCCTTCCAGAATTCCTGGGAATTCCTTACTCAAGTCAAGTGTAACTAATGATCCCTAATGGAAAGCGTCACCAGATAATCCTGCTTTGTTTGACGTGTTCCATTCTTACACAGTTCACTATTAAGCTTTGCTGATGCAATTTCACAGCCTTATTATAAGAACCATGATTCATTCATGCTGCCTAGCAGGGCCCACACAGTTAATGCTGGTTCCTAGAAAAACTGACCTTGTGTAATGTGCTCACCACCACAGCAGGCCTGTCCCAGAATGCTCACTTGAACTTACTGTACATCTAGGCCATATCAGTCCTGCTGAGGGTTCAAATGCATGGCATTTCATCCAAATACCATACATGTATCTCAACCACTAAATGAGGGCTTCTCAAACTCGGTGAGTTTATTGTAGGGCCTGTCAAACTCAATCCTGGGACCCCCTGTGGCTGCTGATTTTCAATCCAACCGAGCTCTCAATTACTTAACTAGACCCTTAATTGAACAAAAAATTTGCTTAATTAGACCTTTTAACTAATTTTCAGCTCCTAAACAGTTGTAGTTCAAGTTACTTATCAAATGTTATAGCTAACTTGAAACATTCATTTGTTCAAGAGCTGAAAACAAGTAAAAAAGGTCTAATTAAGGGTCTAGTTAAGTAATTGAGAGCTCGGTTGGAATGAAAACCAGCAGCCAAAGGGGGTCCCAGGATTGAGTTTGACAGGCCCTACACTAAACCATTAGGTGGCCCTTATTAACACTGGCATTATAAACAGTGATTACATTGAATTTTGATGATACTGTAATTACTCTTCATTAGCGTTAATATTTACACATACTGTACATTGCAGATAATAGTTAACATGTAGTTTTGTGGGTACAATCTAGTTTGCATCTGTAACTACATGGGTGACTGCATTTTAATAAATGTGACAAAGTAAAATGGAGTGAAATAACACGTTTGCTACTTGGTTGTTCCAACGACAGGAATGGTTATTTCTGATGTACTTACTGGTCTTGGACGAGGAAGATCAGGTAGGCTCTTCTGAGGCGCTGGTGAATGTTTTCCTAAACTCCCATTGGTTAAGAAGTTGCTGTGATCATCTGGTAAAAAACAAACAGTTTGATTGTGCTCTTCCCAGAAGAACACATAAAACCACTGCTATATTATCAACGTTTGTGAGCATCAAGCATTTATTGGCATAATAGTCTTGTATTATATAACATGTGGGTATGTGCTTGAAAACACATTGGTACAATAGAACATGTACCACTAATCATCATCATCATCATCATCATCATCATCATCATCAGCCATCATTATCATTATCACCATCGTCATCATCATCACCATCATCATCGTCACCATCATCACCATCACCATCATCATCATTATCACCATCGTCATCATCATCACCATCATCACCATCATCATCGTCATCATCATCATTATCATCATCATCATTGATTTTTATGTGACTCCACGGAAACTGTAGGTTACATCAGGACTAATCGCAAGTCCATGATTTTAGTTTTGTGTCTATCCCTGTCTATAACTTTAAAACACTAAAATGTAAGGTGACACACTGAAGAAGCACTAGCTGAAACTGTTGTCACTCTTAACTTAGTTTAATTCAAGTTATACCTAATGCACAGACATTGGCCCTGAATTGAATACATTAGTGTCTACTCAATAGAACATCTCTTGACTATTTTAATCTTGGCTGCACCAGCAGGTTCAATTATTATTAGATTTATTTTTCTAGCTCTAACTTGATTTTTGTTAGTAAGATCCAAACGCCACGTCCTGGATTCGAAGGGTTAAGGAGAAGGTGTACTGATACTAAAAACAGCAGAAGAACATGTCTAACTGTGGAAGGAAGTGCGCAGAGATGGCTATCTCTGAAAGTGTACAGGGTGCTTATCAGCTACTATGTGTCAGTGTATATACCACAATCAGTTTCCACTGCGTGGACACAAACAAGGCTAAGATCATGACTACAATAACAAAGTGACAGCAGCCTCCTGGTACACATAACTTCTGTAATAAAGGATTCTGTGTATACTAATAATACAATTCTAAATGTAACGTCCAATGTAATGTTAAACAAAATCACTGAAGGAAATTACATGTTTTTGGTTCCACATGTAGGATGAAAATATACTTGGAATCATAGGAGAGTAAAATGTATTGATTAAAATGACTGAAGTGATCAAGCATCTGCAGAAAGGTATGACATGAAAGATGGTAAACAATTAACCACAATGACCTTGTAAAAGACACTTGAATGAAGTAATTCATAGCTAAAGGGCTCAATTCTATTGATAATTAGTAAGATAACAAAAATGGACTGTAGTCACATATGTCCTGAGCCCATATGGCATAACATCCTCTATACCTCTAATACCTCCAGGATCACGGTGGACCAGCGATGAATCAGTCTGAGGACTCTCTCCAGGGGTGCAGGTAATCTCATCAATTGCCTGTCTTTGTTAATACTAGTGGCATATATTGCATTTAAACAATAACATTCAATGTAGAATGTAATGTGGGTATTTTGAACTTATATCATAACAAAATAGCTAATTTCATGTTTCCCTTAATTCATAACCCTTACTCAAGTCTCTTAATAAGGCTGCTGGGAACAAACAGATTGTGTTTTATGAAACTGTTCTCTGGTTTCTAACCAAACTTTAGAACGTTTATTGAATACTTTGCCTGCTTCGTTTTGGTTTCACGCGTGGTTAAATGTAACAGGGTACTCTTAAAAAACCACATACACACACACACATATTCAGCCACCGAATAAGAATGGGTTTACAAAGAATTGCTTGCTTACTTTACCGAAACCACATCTTTAACAAGAAACACCAGCGTTCTTCTTTAGCTTACATGGTAAAAGAAGAACAATTTCCACTTACTATATTGGTTTCTGAATGAATACCTTTATCAAACCAACAACAAAAAAAATCTATACAAAATCTGTACTTTCGTTAACGACATTTATTTAAACGTGCACAAAATAGTTTTGAAAATGTATAAGGATATGAGATTGTTCACCTCTATTTTAATGTTTCTTACCTCTTTCAAATACGAGCTGTTCTTGATTCTGGCCGCTGATGACTACCTTGTTCATGCAGATGTACTCCTCATCACAACCTGTGGGAGACACCATTAGAAAAATATTCACTTACAATTTGACCCAATCCTCTTGTATGGATCCCTTATGATACTGTTGACAGGCTTTTTCTGTTCTTTAATGTCACCTCTCATATACAGGGTTTTTTATCAGATATGGAAGCTGTCTGCTCGGAGTCCTCCAACGGCTACATTGCTCTCCTATAGAAAGGCTTTGTCTAAAGCTGCAGCATCAAGAGAACAACGACCTAGTTGTCCTGGTATTGTTTTTCATCATTATTGTGAACTTTTATTTATTTTTTTATAAATATTGTTGCACCACCCCTCCCCCTCACCCCCACCCTGCATACTCCCATCCAATGAACTGTTTAAACTGACAGTCTTCCAGAACCCCAGCAGCACAGTAAAACTAACCGGCAGATTTCATGTATGACTGCAGCAGTTCTGAGAGAAGACACTTCCTCATGATAGCAGTGCTGCTAAGGGTTTCCTTATCCAGGATCTTTAAAAATTCCTCCAGTTCTGCAAGCATCTGATCCAACACTGAAACAAGAACAACATATCATTAAATGGCTTGTTCTTATTATTAAATAGCCTGTTCTTGTCATTAAATGGCTTGTTCTTATTGTGAAATGGATTGTTCCTATCTTGACAGTAGTATACGATGCATCTCTGTATTGTTTAACTGGTCTATGAACGGGTTGCAGTCCTGGTGTGCTGTCAGACACCTCCTGTACTGTATTCACAGTACCTGCTACTTTGCAGTGACATTATCAGCTTCCATCGAGTGATTTCACATCAAACATCTAGATGCAAAACAAAACATGAGGCTGACATTTGCATGCTGGCATGTAATATGTCCTTAGGAATACAGGCTATTGAACTTACAAACTGCAGACAATGTCATTTAAGATTTGTTGGAAACCTCTTGGCCTTAACCCGTTTATATTTCATTTTTCAAATTCACCCACATGCTCACAAGGTAGACTTTATAGATTTAGAAAGAAAAACATGCCTCCTCCGTGTGCTTTGCAGTGTTTTACACCTGAAAGGTTGTTTAGGAGTGTGTGGTTGTGATGAAGTACCCGCCCCTATGTGTATTTTCTGTTATATGTTGCGTGTGATGTGTTAAATGTTGGTGTATAGTCTTTGGTACATGGGAAATAAACGGGTCTGTGTAACACAACTGTTTAAAATGTATATTTGTATTTAGGCACGAGGATTGCACAGCACTTCACGTGCAAGTAAAAAGTAATAATATGTGAGCACTGGGAATTGCACTTTATTAATTCACCCGCAGTTGTACCAAGACTCCAATTGAATGATTGATTAGCAGTCGAGTCTTGGTACAGCTGCATAAAAGCAGCATGTTTTCACCCACTCGCGGTTGGGTGTTAAATGGAGTTAAATAGAAGCTCACCATGTTTGTCTGTCCAGTCCGTTTTGTTTGTCTTTTTGTTTTGGCGATGTGTGCCGTGTCCTGCGTTTGTGTTTGTTTGTACAACCTTTTTTATTTTCTGTTTTGTTTATTAAATGCTGAGCGAAAACATTCGCTCAGCTCCACCAAACCACACCTCTCTGTTGCTTATTTCCTGGCTCTGGTCTGACTCTACCCACTCCGGCTGTCTTTGTGACAGTGGTTTTCTGGGCTGCTGGGCTCCTTCTCATGCTTTACACATTTTCTCTGTTTTGTAAGAGAGGTGTCTGTTAGGTACAGACACCTGCACAGAGACTGCGCTGAGAACACTAACCACAGCTGCACAAAGATGAACCAGTCCATTACTGTGAAACCACTGCATGGTTTATAAAGCTGTCATAAACTAATCAAACGTGTCAAGAAACATAAATTAATATACTGCTATCTGCTTCTGATCCACAAGCAGTGTAACCTATATGGCCTATACACCTATACACATTTCAAGGGACACAGCAGAAGAATACCAAAGTGCACGTTTTCTCTGACTTTCGATTACTACAGAGCTCCAGAGCAGTCTAATCTCCAGTACTGCCTCATCACTGCTCAGGAGGGCGACGTATTCAGTTGATTAGACTAAAATTGGATTAAAAGAAATCCTTACCAGATTATTAAAACAAATAGAAGGAAGTGATGCAGTGGCTCGCAGCCCTATGGTTACCTCAATGACCAAAGACTGGGATCTTCAGCAGAAATCAACTTCTTCATTGGTTTCTGCAGCAACATAACACATTTACTCATACAATATTTAGATATCAATGTTTTTACACAGTCTGTGATTTTCACTGATACATAACACTTTGATAACCAGGAGCCAGGAAGCCAATGAGCGTGTGCAGAACCTAACTCAGTCATCTTTCTCAAGTACTCCTGCACCCAAAACCACCAATCTTGCCCAAAACAACTCTTTAATGTAGCAAAAATATATTTAAACAAAAAATCTAATTTAAGTGTTCATACCTACACTTGGTTACTGTGCAAAATTAATATATTATTTAATGTTATAGCAGAAGCTTTGCAATCTGTGAAGAATATAAAATAAACGCTGTTGTGTCTTTGGATCTTTGGATCTCAGTGCACTTGTTTCTTGTAAATGCTCAGACCTGCAGCCACATTGCCTGAAGCAGCAGAACAAGAACATACAGTAAACTCGATTAAAAAGTGTTGAAGACAAAGACTCATTGCAACGCTGTTTCTCAATAATAAAAACTGGGCATCAGCATGACATGAGCGCAACAAGTCTATGATCACAACAAGTGCCTTCTTTCACAAAGGGCTTTCAGTCCTTTCTTTCTGTGAAAAAACAGAACCTCTAGACTGCTTTTCCTTTTTTTTTTTTTTTTTAACTCCTCCTCCTGCCTTTTCCAAATTTCAGCTCCGAAAAAAAAATTAAAATCTGTTGCTCTTTCAAGTAATCCGAAACGCTAGCTGCATTTTTTGAGCTTGATTTGCTGAAAGTTTAGGATACATAGGCTGGTGTGGCTGGTGCAGTACATGAATGGGAACACTGTTGACAAAATTGTCAAGCCAGCCCACACAGACCTGACTGGGGTCAGAGCCGGCTTCTTCGTTTATAGCCAATAAGACGCTCTCTTTGTTTCCCTCACCCTTTCGTTAACCTGCAGGGGTTCTTTACCGCCTCGCAAAAGATCTTTAAAAGATGTTTTGTAGATGTTTTGTGTTTCATGAGACTGAGTATGCTGCACTCTTTATATGCCATGCAGTATGTGCAATTTTCTCTTCAAGAGGCTGATGGTTGAGTGGCAGAGGCTCTAACCTTTTCTGTGTTCTGTGTAACCACAACATGTCCTTTTAGACATTAACAGAGACACATACTGTACTGTACCTGAATTAAAGATAGTATCCTCTGTAATTTAGCATTCTTCATACTTTGAATTAAAAGTACTAGCATGTGTATCAACCCTACTCTTCTTAGATTAAATATACCGTATCTTGGTATCCAAGGAGTGGAGTTTGAATGCCTTGAAGCATCCTTCCTGTATATGCAGTTTTCTGTAAATGTTTAAATCCAACAATTAGGGGTTTCAGAACACAAATGCCAGCAGCCTCTACGGTTCACAGAGCTCACAAGTGTTAAACACAGAACCTGCATATGTTCAATACCTATGCAAAAGAAATTTATTGACTGAAATCTACTGTACCTAGCCTTTACACAACAACACAAACATTATTGTACAAAACATGTACTGCTTGCTTGAAATCTAACAGAATACATCCAATCTGGTAGTAAGATTTTTTTAGACTAGTGGCTTCATGTCATATTTGTTACCTGCTGAACCCTTTGAGTCTCTGTTTTCCATTTGAATAGGAAAGGCTGGAAGTTTGTACCGAGGCTGCAGTCCCTATGAATGCATACTCGTGGTAAGCACTGTCCTGTTGCTTGCCAACTCAGACTTAACAGATGTCATTGAAAAAAACAAAGGGACTGATTTATCTGTTATAGTTTAGCTGCAGTGCACTGTTTGCAACTTTTTTTCCTGAATGTAAATTTCTGGATTCTGCTTAAAGTGCAATGATTAGGATGACATGCATTTTTCTTTGCAATGGAAAACATACCAGTCGCATGTGTAAGACATTACTGATACACTTTGCATGTCATAACCTATATAGCTATGTTCTACACAGAGTACCTACCTATCAATGGCATTTAAAAAAGCCACCAAGTCAAGCACACTGTTTTTTCCCACTAGATAATCCATTTTCCAATGCACATCACCTATTGAAAATGATTGCTTTGTGAGCTGCACTGCCAGTATTAGAACCCTGGGTGGGGCTTCCACAGTTCTCCACTGTGGAATTACAGTGTCCCATGTTGGCTTATCACTCCCTACTCTTTTCCACCCATCCTGTCTCTGGGACCAAGTTACTGTCACCACATATATTGCAGCATTGGAAAATAAGCCAATTTCTAACTCACTCAAGCAGAAAGAAAAAAAAAACATGGCTTTGGAATCATGCTCATCTGTTAAAGCTTATTTCATATATTCCTTACACTTCATACATGTATTAATAACGAAAAGAGTGATGGGTTTTCAAAGATATGACTTTCCTACCGGAAGCAATGTATTTAAAAACCCCAAACATTAACACAGGAGTGTGGGGGTGCAGGGGAATCATATGTGGCTTTCTTGTAATGGCTTTTAACATCTGGGAAACTTGTTTCATTCACACAAAACCAACAGTTCTGAAAATCATATGGACCAGACAGCTGCAAGAGGTCAGAAATGACATCCAGTCCCCACTTAACTGAGGAATGGTTTTACTGTCTTTGAAAGGTTCTAGAACCCAGGACAACATGCTTTACCTCACTCACAGCCCAGCAATAAGTACAATGTGGGTTTACTCCCTACACGCAAAGATGAATATAGTAAAATGCCTTGGGAAAAGTATCTGCAAATATTTCATTTCAGCAGTCATAGGTTACATTAATGAATCTGCATGGGGCATATACAGATACAAGCAAACAGATTTGTTTTAAAACTCTCACGTAAGATATTAAAAGGCAAAGGACAAAGGAAACAGCTCAAAAAGCAAAGGACATAACTCACCTGAGCTTTGGAATGTGTGGAGCCCTAATGCCAGCATGGATGAGCTATCATTCAAGTTAGAGTCAACAGCAGCCATTAGCTAACAGACATCATGGAAAACTGAAAATGTACTGAAAATATTTGTGTGTCTATTCCCTTCTCAGCAAAGCAGGGTAGCACAGTTTGTGTTAATGGAAGCTGTTTCTGAAAAGGGACGTTCCCAGTACAGCATGCATGGCAAATTGATCTACAGAACAATAAAAAAAAACTGTGGCTGACAGTGGCAGGTGCAGGAGTGATACAGTGATCAATAACTGATAGACAATGATAATCCAGGTGCAACAGTGTTTTATTTACAATCCAAAATGTAAACTGACAACAGTAAATGATACTGAATGGTGGTGGACAAGGCTGTGTTCTACACAATTTAACCCAGGGGTTCAAACCCGAAACAATAAACACGGTATTTAATACACACACATAATAGACAAACACGAACACATGAACACACATAAATCCAGACATACAACATAAGCATCATAATAAATGAGAAACACAAAAGCACGAAAAAAAAACCCAGACGTTATACAATATACAATAAAATACAGCATTCCATAATATTTAGAGATTTTCCTTCAGCACTGTAGCTTCAGCAATTCTGATCAAATGGAGCTAAAATACCAACATTTAGGTTAATGATATAAAAACTATCCTGTCAAAATGTTTAGTACAGTACATTTTTTAAATATCAGTTGTATATCTACAATAGGCTACCCACACGCCCACATTCCTCACTTATAAAGACGTTCTTATGTTATTATTATTAATAATAATAATAATAATAATAATAATAATAATAATAATAATAATAAGAATAATAATAATGTGAATCTGAATTCCACAGTTATGGTGCAAGGCTTGTCACCAGTAGTTGTCCTTTTTGAACAAATTCATGGAACTAACAGTTTTGTTCAGTTTTTCATGTTTTCATAATTTTAAAACAAATCTTACTCAATGAATTTGGCTCAAGCCTAGTGTTGTCGGCAGCCCACAGCAATAACAGAGCTATGCTAATTTAATACATATTTTGGTACAAATGTCACTTTTCTCCCCCTTTGGTAAATGCTGCTGAAGGCTAGTGTACAATGGATTGCAATTGTAAAGCTTTTAAGGAATGGAAAGCACTTTTTTAGCGTGCAAAGGCGATTTACCCTGCCAGTGCTGGCATTTCACCTTTTGTATTGCAGAACTAAAGTACATTCTTTTTGTGCTAATTTAACTACATCACCACAAGATGGTAGTGTGTGTGCTTCAAATGTTTAAGCATCAAACCGCTCAACGGTGTGGCTCGTTCACCTACATGCATTTTGGTCACAATGCAAAAACGGAAATTCAATGGTTACAACTACGACAAAACCAAAGTTCTCAATCCCCTAATTTATAGACTAGAATTACAAGAAGGACTCAGTACAATAATAGATACTTTATTCAGATTGGGAGGAAGTGGATTTGCCTGTGGCAGATAAATATGAGTCATTTTCCATGACTCAGCCAGTTGCCTTGCCTATGCAAATAGAAAGGTAAGGTCAGGTATTTACGATTGCAGGGTTTTTAGAAGCTTGGATTATGAAGGGTGTTTGTGGTTTCATTGGCATTTCAGGCAGAGGTTGCTTTTGAAACAACACAGCCATAGGCCCTGATTGCTATGCTGTCTACATCGCCGTCTGGTTACTGTAACAGCAAAGAATGCTTCTGTTTGCCAAGGATGATCTGTTTGGGTTAATGGCATTTTAGAAATGTATGTGAAATCTGTGGCATTCAATTAAACAGAGGATTATTTACCTGCCATAGCCTTCAGCATGACAGGACAGCAAATCTGTCTGCATTTATAGAAAGCCGATATCCACTCTTGGGTGGATGTGTGACCAGGACTGGCTTCACTTTCAGCCAAACATTTTGTTTTGTTAATTGTCCTTTAGCACATGAACTAGCCTATTTATGCCATGTATCATCATGCAAGATGATTTTCCGAGATGATTTTCCGGTTCTGGATTGTAGCTGCATGGATCATCCATGTTCGTTCTGCAATAGCTGTTCTATATGAATTTGTGGTAATATGCAGTAGCTACAGTAACTAGGCTAGCAAGCACTGTTCAACTAATTTGCCAAGATGGATATGTATGAGTCTTTTACGGCATCTTTGAAATTTTATTCACACGCAGAATGCACACAAAACTCAAAGGCAGTTTTAATAGTCTTGAGTGTGTGGTTTTCCACACTAAGGTAAGCATAGAAGTGAGACTGGCATTTATAATATCTGTCAGTGTGCCAGGGGGATGTTGTTTCAACTGCATTTTGCAAAGCTTCAAACTATACAGGTGACTCAGACAGAAGTAAGCCTTTTACAATGACCACATTGCAGACCTGGAGGCTTTCTCATGAATAGTATTGTTCTCAGGTGACAACCACATGCATCTTTCTTTAAAGTAAGCACAAGTAAGAACCGCTGCTTATTTCTGTAATGCGAGATGAGAAGGTCATGGGAACTCACAAAGAAACTAACTCAGCAGACCTTGGACAGGATGCATCGGTTCTGTGAATGGGGTCATTCCTTTGTGTTTTCCATACATAATGATATGACTGAAAATCAATCCAGACTGTAAATATATACTCTAATAATTCTCCAATGCCATTAATGTACTTAGTTATTTGGGTCATTAGGGCAGCTCGAGTTGTGTAGAATCAAAGAAACAGCTGACTGCTGTTCATGGTTTGGGTCAAGTTACAGGAATGCTGTGGCTTCGGAATAAGAAAGTCCCAGCTTTCTCTACTATCAAAGCATTGAGTTTTAAGGTGCAAGGAAACAAGTTAAAACCTTTTCTTGAGTTCCTAATGTATAGACACTGCTGTGCAAAAGTCTTACACGTATTGCGTTTTTCTACTCTGATGCATTATGAGTCACCGTTGAGCCAGTGTCCACAAGAGCAGTACAAGGGACCCCCTCGATTCGGATGGGGACGTGGCAGAAGTCGTTGGCGACTTTGGAGTTTCCCTGTGGTAGCTGTCAGGCGTGGTGGTGCAGCAGCTGATTGCTGGGCAATGACGCCATAGGTGGCCAGGCTGTCCGCAGCCATAGCACAGCTGCAGGTGGGTCTCGGAAATCTGAGCTGGTTGGGTGATTGCTGCCCTGAAGCTCCTCAGGCCAAGTGGGGTCGATGGTGCTGTACATGGCCTCTTCTTCTGCTTGGGCCTTATGAGCTCTAGGCGGTGGGTGGTTGGGCCGCCACTTCTGCTGACCCCTCTCGCCCTCCTCGCGCACTGCCTGACCCGTTCGGCGTGAGCCACGGAGAGCTCTATGGAGGTTGGGGCAGCAAACCAGACCTGCTGACGCAGGGCGGTTGGGGTCAGTCCGTGAACAAAGGCCTCCACAGCCAGGTCCTCTTGCGTAGCTGGCAGGAATGTGGGGTACCCCTTCCGGGCCAGGTACCGGACATCAGCCGCCAGTACACCCAGTTTCTCTCTGGGGCCTCTATTGCGGTTAGCCAGCTGCAGGCTCCAGTCTCCCGAAATGGCTCTCATGGTACGCCTCCCATGGGGATCTACCACCATATCTGCCTGCTTTCACTGCCTGCTGGCTCGCCCCTGGCATCATGTTCTCCCCACACCGCACATTCCCTCTCACATGATCAGCACGGGCCCCATGTCGAGGCTTAACGTCACGCTCTCTTGTAAGACACGTGCTCTGTCTGTCATTCTTCAAGCCCCGCCATCTTGATCCCTTGTTTCTCTTCAGCCCAAGGGTTCTTGCTTCTCTCTCCCCACGTGGCACACGTTCTCGGGTCGCTCCTGACCCTCAGCTCAGCTACCAGCTCCTCCAGTCTGGCTCGCAGCTCGTCTCCTCTCATCTCATCTCTCTCGCGTCCTCCATCTTCTCCCTCTACTTCTGCTTCACCCCATGTGGCATGTGCTGTACAAATCCCACTTCTGAAACACCAATGTAGCGCTATGAAGGGGAGACAGACTCAGAGGAGACCAGATGGAATTCTAACTCTGCTTTTATTCCTCCTCAATAAAAACAAACAATAACGAATCCCTGATTTGGCTGAGGTTCACGCCAAAATAATAAACAGGCTCACATGCATACACTCACTCAATCTATCACTCTGTCTCTCACAGTTGACTCACTCCACTCAGCAGTCACACCCATTCTCCTGCTCGCAGCAATCCCTCCCCTTACTTATAACCTCCACGGGACCCGCCCACTACACACCCACGCACACACCCTATTGCATGCTCTGTGCCCTCACAATACACAGAAGATTAAAACGTGATGTAACAAACAAGGCAAACACAATGTCCCGGAGATTTTATATATACACACACACACACACACACACACACACACACACACACACACACGCACACACACGATCCTCGACTTACGACGCTTCGATTTACGACGCACGGCACTTACGACACTCTTGCATTATTACCCTGCTTTGACATATCGATATGGCATTTACGACAGGGCGAAACCTGAGCCATGCGTCATGTGCGCAGCTCGTTGTCCGAACCGCAGTACCTGCCGTGGGCGCCCTGACTTAGTCTAGCGTTTATTTATGCACGTAACTGTTTTTTGGGTTATTTTTATAAAATTTATTTGCCCTTAACAATGACTGATAAGAGCAATGGACTCTTAGGACGAAACCTAAGCTGTGAACTCTGTCACATGATGAAGGGCTTAACTTTAGGCGATCGCAGTTCTGGCTAAGAGTACCGCATACACACACTGAATGCGTCATTGGAAAGCCCCTAGCCTGTACTTTAAAACAACCCAGGTAGGTGTCTGAATAATATACGCGTACCCACTGGGCTGAGTGTAAAGATTTAAATAAATATTTACATGAGTACAATATAATGGGTCATTTTTGTAAAACTATATTATCTGACCGAAGTTATAACACTGTATTATTAACATTGTACAACATTATAACAACATATATACACATACATACAGTACATTATCCAGGGAACTAAAACACTAGTTTAGCTTTCCCAAGTGATGAATGCAATTCCTTTAAATCCTCAATAAGCCTAAAACAATTTATCAATTACTTTTTTGCTGATAAATAATATGTATAATATATATTCCATTAACACTCCCAGATGCAAGGGTGCCATTATTATCTTTCACCAGAGGAGACTGGCAGTTTTACTCACTCAGCACAATTGTGCAACGCGTGACTCAACAGTATAGGTCCAAACAGCACGCAGACGACCCAACTGCAAACCTAGCAAATCAGCATGTGTGTTAAAGACGTTGTTAGCTAAAATGGAAGAAAGTTGGCACATTCATGTTGTATTTCGTTGTTTCTATTAAGGCCACTGTATGTTCAGTGTATTTATTATACAGACTGCAATATTTGTAGCCTGAACCATGGAAACCAGGACAGCTGTCAGATTTTAAACAGCACCAGATGCTAAGATTCTGGGAATCTTTTCACTAGTCTTAGACTTGACCTCATTTAACAGGATAAGGATTAGGATGAGGATACAAAATAAATGTCTGAGTTACCCAATTTAATTTGTTATAATTGACCTTAATTAAATTTGAGGATACAGTTTCTCCTTTCCTGCATGAAAAAATGAATAAAGATGTTTGCTTGGAAATAACTGTTACTCTACATTCTGTACCTTACACAACAAACCACAAACACCCCAGTGTTTCATGAATGCTCGATTTCAGTCAGTCTGAAGAATAAACAGCCAGCGTTGCCCACTACATCCTAGAAATGTATCTTAGTTTGTGAGTTTACATAATATATTCATTACCTATAACTGTACATACACAGTTATATATAAAATAATAGAGGGGTTGCAGAGAATTCCAAGGTTATAATTACATAGAAGCGTTCTGGTGACACCGTAATCCACGAGAGCAAAGCAATTATACCCGGCAGTAATCCACTTCACCCCCCCCATACTGCATATGGAAGGTAGTTTTGGTTTTGTTTACTTGGTCTCCAATGAATGATTCTCTGGCTTCTAGTGGGGGAATTTCCAAACAGGACATTTTTTTGCTTGGAGATTTTTTTTTAATAAATTAAAAAAAAAAAGCAATTTAAAAGACGTAAAAAATATAAATAATTGTTGGAAAAGTCATAAATAAGTGATGTGTCGTCATTTTACTTAACTATGACTTTTTTTTCGTATGGGCTAAGACACAAAATGATAGTACTTATCCATGTATTATATCTAAATGCTGTCTAAATCCATAATAAACCTGGTTAACAAACTAGCTGTATACTGTATACAAAAAAAGTGTTTTTCACTTAAAAGCAAATCATTGCAATTATGAAGCATTACTTTTAAAAGAAAATACCTTGAAATGTGTTGTATACACTCTTTAGCTGTTTTTGTTCTCTCTCGGCTGCCTAAATAAATCGAGACTTTTTACCTTTTCACTTTTTTCTGTTCTAGTCTGCACGGTGACTGCAGAACGTGTTTTTTTTTTTTGTTTGTTTTTTTTTTCAGCTTAAACTATTTCCATTTCATAAAACAAAGACATCAAAAGGTGTAGCGTATCATAACATATCCTATGTCAACGGAGCAATCTGATTGGTTGTAAAGGTTGTGGGGGTGTATAACAAGGGCTATACAAACTGTACTAATGTTAAAATAAACATATACACAATGTATTTGATGCATTTGTCAATGCAACATTTTTCTCAATGACTTCAAAGAATTTGTAATAGTATTACTGTTATAGTTATGGTTGATTGTATTCTGACACTTCCTTTTCATGCCATCCACAGTTCTCAGATACTTAATCTTATCCGAATTCACTGTATTGCTTGAGAGCTGACAGTTCTGTGGCACACATTCAGGCAGCACTTTGCTGATTGCTAGAAGTTGATGGTTAATTTCAAAGCTAAAAATAGTACTGATTAAATTAGTAATTGAAAAGAGTTGTCAAAGTTATCTCAAAACAGATATTGCAGTTGCTGAAACATGGGGAACCCAAATGGCCAGTAAAGGTCACCCAGGTGGAGAAGACGATTTAACCACAGTGGAAAAAGGAAGTGGCTACTGATCTGCCAAAACCTGTCAACAGACAAGCCTGTCAACAGGATGTTATGAAATTTAAAAAAAAATTAAATAAAACAACTTAAACACATGGTAAGACCAGGATTTCTCAAGCAAAGAAGACAACATATTGATGAGAAAGATAAAAAAGAGTTGAAAGCTTTGTAGAGGATTACAGTGCAATACAGTCCAGTTTTTTCTGCCTAGTTTTACATATGATGTGGTTCGACTGAATCAGCTTTAACTAACCTGTACAGCTATGTGTTGGGTCTCCACTTTGAAAAAGACAGCAAACGAAAAGTTTGACAACTTTATTGCGAAAAAAAACACATTCCAAATGGTCCTATACTGTATCAGGTGATTACTGCATAATAATAATAATAATAATAATAATAATAATAATAATAATAATAATACAAACACAGACCATTCTATCACATTGTGGATATATAAAGATTAAAAGAAACACATACTGTCACATGAAATAAAGCAAAGCTGGTTGATGCTGCTTACCAAATTAGAATAACTATTTCATGGTTTAAAAAAAAAATGCATTTTAAAAAAGCGAGAGAAAAGCCTGTAAATATGACAAACCCCACCTCCCCCAACCACTTAAATATTGTTTTGTTCTTAAAAATGAATCCATAAAGAAGAATGTTGTTACTGGGCTAGCTTTCAAATGGAGTTCAGAATACAGTGCTCTTACCTTTGAAAGCTGCCAGAATTTAAAGCAATTTTATATTAAAGACTGCCAAAAAAACTGCATAAAAAGCCAAAATATATTATTGTTACTGGCAATGGGTTTTATCCAGGCTGCACAGTGGGGCACTGGTTTGGAGAAAAGGATATGTTTTGCCTTTTGTATTCACGTCTACGTAACTGTTATGGATACCGTCACCAAAAAGACAGAAAAAAATCTTTCTACTACAGCAGCTCAAGGGCCTTCTGGAGGAAAGTATCTACTGATGCTATCAACTGTGTAGCGGGGCCCTGCGTTTCAAAAGCAGCAAGTCAGAGAATCTTTTCTGACTCATTCAGCCAGCTGTTCAAGTTTGAATAATGTTAGTGTCTTTGAAACTGCATGTGTGTGACACTATAATGATATCCACGGAGCTGCACTGCTATTTCAAGCTCTTTGACATCACTGGAGTTGAGGTACAGGACTTCCTTATCATCAGCTGCAGTTCTGTAACTGCGGATTCTTCTCTTTTCTGCATGCCTAAGATAGCACTGCTGAGAAGAGAAAAAAACATTGCATGACTACGAGTCTTCTACACTAACAGTTCCTCCAAACTTGAAAGCAGGAACATTTTTCTTAACTTATTTATTCCTCACCCAATATCTTCTGCATAGCAGTAGTTTGCTTACAGGTGTTGACACTGCACAATCCCCTTACACACAAACAAATAATATGCAGAGTTTAAAAAACAAACAAGGTTTGCTGGAAACATACAAAAGCCCTTCCAGGGACACACTGTAAATAATACTGTTAAACAGTAGGTTACCGTGGCCTCAGTCCACAGCATGGAGTTGTTTTATTATAATAAATTTCAGTCTTCAATGGCTCAGCCAATTACGTGCCAGTACTCTGAAAAAGCAAGCAAAAACTTAAAAAAGCAATGATGCATCACGAGCAAGCAGCCCTGAAGTTACAGTACAGCCTTCAACAGCCCAACCAATAAACCGGTGTGATAGCTACAAGATATTGAGGAGGTGTTCAGAAAGGCAAAAGACATTGACAAGTATTTATACTGAAAACTACGCAAGTAAAACCTGACCTGGTGGAGCACTTAAAGAGATTTTTAAAAAGTTGGGAGTGTAATTTCACTGCCAAGTCAATGATTGAGATACTCAGACAGATCAGTGTTAAGACTTGACTGATCCTTCAGGAATTGAGGGTGAGCCTCTAACTGAGGACCCCCGATTCAAACCTGTGTGTGACTAACAGATCCCTATCACTTTCAATCCCACACATTGGTATTTTTATTTTTGATTGGAGGTGCCACAACAATCTTCAGACAGGTCAACCTCTATTCCACCATTGTTTTTCACTGTAAGCCTGCCCAAGGCATGATATAATTGCGTGTTTTTCATGTGAGAAGTTCAAAGGCATAGAATCAGTAGCCACAGTAAGTTGAGTTTAATCAAGCCCCAATAAACAGTGTTAAATTCAGCATGGGGCTTCACTCTTCTCTCTGTACTCACTCCAATAATTCTGCACTGTCTACAGGGGAAAATGGGACCAGATGCTGAAGCCAGGTTCTTTCCAGTATAAACTTTATTTTTTATTTTTTGTGTTTTCTACACAGAAAGTTAATTTAAAATGTGCACCACCTTTTGTTACTTACATTGCTGCTAATTTCTTCCAAGTGTCTATTGTTGGCTTTTTAGTGTTGTTTTTGAAGACATTTCTGCTTACTTGGTATTAAAACATGAATTAGCAATAAACATGAGAATGAGGAGTTAGAACCTTGACAATCAGAACCTTGAGAGCAGGAGCTAGAACCTTGACAGTCAGAACCTTGAATAATGTGGTTAATTCTCTCTGTCGACAAACAAAGGAAGATAGTTTTTTAGCTTAAAAACAATAGCAGAATTGAAGAAGATTTGTATTGACTATCCCTGGAGTGGCTTAGTAAAAGGAGACTGTTCTATTTTAGACACGTTTATTCAGCATTAATTATACTTTGTGGACAGTAGTATCAGGCCAGTTGGCTTGATAAATTGGCAAAACCAACAACCACAAGACTCTCATCCCAAGCAAACCAGCCACAGACAGTATGGTGCCGGTTTAAAGCAGGATGCAGCACTGTATAAAATTCTCTGCCTTTTTAGTTTACTTCTATTCTAGACAGATGTGCCTCGGAAGTTATTTCTTCCACAGTAAATATATTCATCGATTTGTGTCATGGCTTTCAGCCAAACTGATTCCCAATATACATGGGCCTAGTTTTTCTTTAAGTGTGTATTATTCAATGTTTTGTATTTATGTTGGCAAATATTTGTATTTCACAGTACACCCCACTCCCCACCCCAGACATCACTGTGTTTTTTTTTTTTTATGAATATCTCTGTTGTGTCAGTGTCAGGGTTCCAGTTTATCTGCCACAGTCGGTTCTTGTTGTGTTTCGATCTACCATATTCCAGCTCTATCTAACCACATCTGAGCATCGTGACATTTGCAATACCCCAGTTCGTGATATTTTGATGCATCCTCCTCAGAAGATTTCAAAGCCAAATTAGTGATGTAAGTGGCTTTGGCTCCCTGAAGAAAAACAAAGCTGGCATTCATATGTGCTTGAGTGTTTGAAGCTTGTTAAAAAAAAAAATGAGAAAAGGGGGTGATAAACAAAATGAATGACGCACATCATTCAACTACAATAGTGGGCAGGCCTGGTGTATGCAGCTTGTTCCCAACTCTGACTGTACGTTTTGCAAATCTGCTCATATGCTGTACTATTTCAGTGTACACATGCACTGTTAGAGTTTCTGGTTTTTATAATGGTGGTACACAAAGATCCCTGTTTCAATGACTTAAAAATCGCAATACATCAAGATTTGAAAGCTTTGATCACAATGCATTTATTTATTCACTGTCCTATTAGTTGGTAGTGGGTCCAGTTATTCAGCAGAGTGGGAGAACTGCATTTACAAAAATAAAGAAAAGTGCCTTATTGTAGGTTCTTGCTAGCTGTGCATGCTAGCCCAAGGTGCCTCTTGTTCCTTGCTTGTTTGTTGGAAGTGACTTCTGTTCTTTACACAGCTAGCCTAGTCTGCTGTATTAGTCCCAAAGGGACTGTAACTACAGGAGTATTTCTCTGCATGTTGGTAACAAGATAGCAGGAAAAAGGAGCTAAAATTACATTCCTAGCATTACAGAGCAGCAATTAAGATCTGAAAGTGGGATGGCTGGGCTCCATCTCTTCAGATCTAGAAGATACACAAATTAAAAGAGACCCTGCCAAAGTTATTAAAGTGAACAGTTAGAGGTTTAACAGCCATGGCACTTTAATTATAATATATATATTATATATATTTATATATATATATATATATATATCATATAGATCTATATATATATATATTATATATAATATATATATATATATGTACGATAGCCCGTTTTTATTTGGACGGGGGGGGGCATTTCTTGAATCTGGGGAACTGCTGATCTTCAAAGTTTGTGTTCATACAGACATTTATATTGTTTTGAGAAGAAGAACTGATTTGAAAGGTCCTATGATAGCAGGAAACATGTTATTGAAATTATAAATGTGCTGTCTAAAGATTCCAGTGTACAAGACACCACGCTGCTACAATCAACAGAGGTGCTTATCCAGCGGTAAGGTCAGCTGAAAACATCCCTTGAAATCAGAGATGTTTCAGCATTCCGGCCCGTTGTGATTTACCATTGCATTATAGCATGACCAGCCCTCTAAGTTGTGTTTCCGACAGCTGGTGCACTAGAGGCGCTGACAACAGCAATGCTGGCCCTAATGCAAACAGCACCAGAGCGGATCATAAACTGAGTACAAAAAAAAGCACTTTGTTCAAGTTTCTGAACTTCAACCCCATAATCTGGGTTTGGAAGCTGTTTTCAATTTCCAAAAGAGTTTTATAAAACTTTATAAAAGTAGCTGCTAATCCGCTGTGGTTTGAACACACAGCCACTTAATAAACACATGTCCGTTTCTGTTTGCTGGGGTCTCTATATGTAAACATGTAAAGGTGAATGAGAATTTTGTTGTTGTTTTCATTTTTGACAGTGGAGACAAAGCCTTTCTTCATTGTAGTGGTTATAAACAACAGCCGATGGCTTGACGTGCGTGTGTGCACGTGTGTGTAGGTGTGTGTGTTTGCGTGCGTGCGTGCGTGTGTGTGTCAGTGCGTGTGCGTGTGTGTGTGTGTGTGTGTGTGCATGTGTGTCAGTGTGTGTGGGCAGGTATTACTATCTATGTGGGGACAAAACTTTATAAAACGTCCCCACAAAGATAGTAACTCCTAAAAAAACAACGTTGTGGGAACGTCCCCACTTTGTAAAACACCTTTTTAATAATTAAATATGCCTTTAAAAAAAAACTAAAAGTGCCAAAATATTTAGTTTGTTGTCAAGTTTCCCCGTGTGGAGTTTTGTCTGGCTGGAGTTAGAAATAGTAAATAAAAATATAGTGAGAGTCAATGAGAAGTCCCCACAAGTATAGGAAAACAAACTTGTGTGTGTGTGTGTGTGTGTGTGTGTGTGTGTGTGTGTGTGTGTGTGTGTGTGTGTGTGTGTGCGTGCATGTGTGTGTGTCTGTTTCCATAGTTATTCTTTACAGTATCATGTACAGCACAGTGTATGACCTTTTCACCGGGAACCAATTCAAATGCTGTACATTTTCACCAACCTCTCCAACTGCTGTGATAATTATTTAAGTGTGTTCCGGCACTGAGGAAGAGTTCCCTTTGTTATAGTAGTCATAGTAAAGGCTGAAGATTTCCTCCCAAACCCAGGCCACAACAGGACACAATGTAACCCTGATAAAACTCTTTACACAGCAGCAACATTACAATAAGGCCCTTTGTTAAAATAAACTTATTAACAAGTCCACCTACTAGCTGTAGTCACCACCCCCCCCCCCCCCCCCCCCCCCCCCCCCCAACTCAATTTCCTGTGCTTGTGATTTTTAATGTCACCTACACTCTGCAGAGGAATGTCTCTTGAAAAACACACAAGGGGTAACCAAGATGCAATCTTCCTAATGGAAGAACAGAGCAGTGCAGCTGAAGGTCTCATCCTTGACCTCTCCACGCGCATCACAGGGCTTTGAGACGTGAAGGCTGCTGTTAACCGTGCCCTGTTTATTAACATCCTTTCAACTGAGAAAAACATCTGCACAGGTGTGTGGAAAAAGACATACAGCGCTGGTTAAACTGGCTTTCATTAACAGCCACCTCTAGGATTTCACACTTTACGTTTGAAGTAAATAATGGGCTAGGGTGTCTATTGAAATGAAAATGAACACGTTACAATATCAAAGAAACAACATACAAATCTATTGCCAGCTACAGTAATGAAATCTTTTTTTTTTTGTTTTTTGTTTTTGCAAAGCCCATGATGAGTTAATAGCCACACAACATGCCAGACCCCCGACTCACACAGCATCCTAATGCCTGTGTGAACTCAGCCTGCTTCTCCCCCAGGGGGAATGAAAAGACTCAAGACGCTGGCTTGCAACCCTGCTGGGCTTTAAATGCCATTCAGGCTTGCTAGAACCAGCGCAGCACTAAACGACCCACGCAAGCAAACAGGCTCCCGTTCCTTTCCATCACTTTTACTGTTTGCCGTTTCCTGGAATTAGTGTGGAGGATATAGACGTTTAGCTTTTTTTTTGTGGGTTCAAACACTTTTCAACCAGGAGTTCCCATTCATTTACTACCAGCAACAAAAAGAGCAGCTCTGTTTATAATGGGTGTAGATTTAAGGAGCGTATTTACCACAGCTAAATTCAGGACTTTGAATGTTAACTGCTAGAACATGGTCATCTGCATTCATTAATGCAATGTGCTGCCATATACAAAAAAGCAGGGATGTGGTGGGAAGCCATGTGTTTTGAATTATTGTTATCCATCTATCTGCTGATAAATGCTAGAATGTAATATTCATGAAGCAGGCTTTAATCAACGCACCTAGAAAAAATGGTATTCCAGGTTTAACTACAGTATACGTTTAATCAGATACACCTGAGCTTGTGGTCTCTGTAATCTGAGCTGCCTAATGAAGGCAGTAACTAGCTGCAATGGATTAGTGACACACACAGCACAACTGTACAGCTAGTTTGGTGTATATCTATGATGCTAATACTGCTGCGTAACAAAAAGGAACACTAGTTTCTTCAGTATAACTTAACATTTACTTTCTCAATTGGGAAAACGCACATGAACATTTTGGATTTGACAACGGAATTCACGTGTGCACTGTTGAGCTGTACGTTGTACCCGCACGCTTTACAAATCTCATCGCACCTAACTCTAAACTGTGCATTGCTCAAAATTGTTGAAGGAACTTTAAAAAAGTGACAGGTTCACGGGGGTGTGTCCAAGCCCTGTTAAATGCAGCGTGGTGTAGTTGCCTGGTACAGTACAGGTAACAGTACTGTATGCAAATCATCCCGCCACGATGCAAGCTGTTTTACTAAAGCATCTGTGGCAAAGGAGATTCTGTAACACCCTGTAACAACGATTACAGGTAATTAAACTGAACAGAAAACGGAAATAACTCTCAATGCACTTCGCCCAGCTTGTAAACAAAACAAATTCTAAATGTTGCTAATTTTTTAAATTATTATTATCATTTATTTATTTATTTTTTAACAGTGGGTGGTTAACGTTGGATTCTGCTTACTTCTGTGCCTTTTTAGATGCCAAAACTTCTAACACGACGAGCGGTATACTGCATATTATCAACAGCCCTTACAGTACCATTGAAGTCAGGCAATATTATCAGTAAATGCTATACTTGCAAATGTAATAATAACACAAACGTAATACTTGTGTTGTTAAAAACGTCACTGTTACCTTTATGTTTCTCCATGAGGACTGGCAAGAAGAAAGGCGGGTAATTCCTATTCCAATCAATTTTGAACGTTTTTATACTGTCTGTTGATGGTAATACAACCCGATTCAGTCCGTGTGTTCTCTGCTCGTATCGTCCTGTGTTATGTGTCTGAAGAATCTACCCTGCCGAAGGCTCTCTTCCACACACAGCCCCTCCTCGTAACGTCATCTCCGCATCAACTACTACAAAACGTGAGGCAAATTCATCTCGTCAGGGTTTTTATTTGACCTCAGTTTAAGTTATAAATTCCTTTAATGTTCTTGTACTCCAAAAGATACAATTATACTAGAGAAACACAAATATTATAACCCTGAACAAAAGTGAAAACACTTATTTTTTCTTTCTCAGGACTTCTTCTTTCGAGTCCAGTACTTGTATTGCCACTCATTCACCACAAATCATTATGTGCTTCTGCAAAAAAAAAAAAAAAAAAAAGGGGGGGGGGGGGGGGGGGTTTACTCCTTAATAATAAGTCGCCTGTGGGGGCTGTACTATACTCTGGCATCAATTGTAGCAATGAAACATACTGTAAATAGTAGGGACGAATGCTTTATAGTGTAGCAATGCAAAGGCATTGTGCACCTTTACTACAAAATACAAAAAAGGTGCAATATGCACTATGAAATACATTTTTTTTTGTTATTTTAAACCTGAACTGCAAAACGGGATGGGATGGGTGACAGTCTTCACCTCCCCTAAGGTCTGCAGATGGGGTTTGAGCACCTCTTTGGGTGCTGTGGAGGTTGTCCGCTCATGATGAGGTGAGGTTTGTTTCTTTCAACACAAAACAAAAAGACAGACAAACCACCTGCATTGCAAAACTCACCAGTGCAGCAAAACAAAGACTGTAAGCCCAATACCTGGGCAGGTAAAGTAAATCTAACGTCTGAAGAAATTCTAGAGAGATCAGGGGTAGGTTGAACAAAAGGTCTTAAAATGCTTTAAAGACCATTTTGGGTCTTAGTTTTAATATTTAATCTCAAAATAAATAAGGCCTGGTGCACAAGAACTGTTCTAATAATCTTTTTCTAGTGTATTTTAATACAATGTCTGCAATAAGATGTAATTGCGAAATTATGTAAACAGCAAATACACTTCTAAAAAAGGACTCTGCCTACACCTGAACTATATCTGGTACAGTAATTTAAATCTTGAGATGTTATGTTCGCTAATCGTAGAGTCTCTTCTGTAAATTACACTCTTTAAGTTAAATTATAGGAATGCAAACCCCAGCAGCGTTCTCTTCCACAGCTGCAGGCCTGCACACCCTGAGTGGATGATTTCACTGTTCCTTGTTTTCCGACCCCCTCCCCTCTTATTCTGAGCCAGAGTTGCAAATCCCCTTTTGTTTGCTGGTGGTTAAAAGGCCACAGTTGACTCGTGTTTCAGTATCGTTTTTTGACAAAGTTAAAATGTTCTTTGACACGAAAAAAGTAAATCCTTAAATATTGAAAATGTCCAAATGCTGTGTGTATTATAACTGGTGGTACTTGAGAATATATTTGTGTTATAAGATTGCATGTATGTTATTTATAGATTTAATACACATATTTATAAAACAAAATGTAATTGCATAATGAGGTGATATTTTTGGATTAATAGCAAACAATTTAAGACTACTGACACAAGCTCCTATATTACAACCCTGAGTTGTTTATTTCTGGTCTGGTAATGGTGTAAAGAACTGTAGAGAAACTAACCCATAATGTTGAAGACTTATTGAAGGATCAATACCAATATAATTGTAGTCACTGTTTTATCTTTACTGGCAAAACATGTAAGCTTGGAAATTATTTGGCAATTTTGTGTTTAATTCTATTAATTTAGGATGACTCAGCCCCCACCCCCCCCCACCCCCCCCCCCCTTTTTTATTTTGCATGTTGAGTGAGTGTTAATAGTATCAATGAGGGAAGGAAGAAACTACATCTCCAGTAAATTCACATTTCAAATTCAAATGTATTTATTTACGCAGATAGAGAACCCCTGAGACATGTATCTCATTTACAAAGGGGGTCCTGGCAGGAGTCACCTAAAATCACCTCACTTTGAAAATTGTTCATTTTAACTGCTTCAGGGGAAATCAATAGCGAACACACATAGAAGGTATCTCCAGAAGCATCTCTGTTTATATGTATCAGTGTTTCAATGAATAACACATTTGTAATTAACATGACTTGCTATATTCAAAAACTGCTATGTGTGGTATAGTCACTACACATTATATCATGAGTTGTGTCTACATGAGGACAACTGCATCAATTGTGATCTTCTGGAGTGGGAATGGTCTAAAAGTAGCCAGTAAGAGTCACATGTTCTCCATACTGGCCTTGCAGGTCCCATGTGGGTTCTCCAGGCAGTGACTAGAAGCCAGTTGCTTGGGATCATTCTTGACTGTGTGTCTTACTTGTTCTACTCTCCAAGCAGGTCAACAAAAAGAACAAAAAAATACTTATTTTTCCCATTCCATGGGATTCTCCTGCCAGAATCTGTACTTTTCAACTTCAAGAGCGCAGTGGGTTTAAAGGGGTCATGGAAACAGAACTCTGCCTCTGCTGGTGATTCAACTTCCCCTTTGTGGACATTGCAGTGGAAATGAACAAACTGCAGCTGTCACCATACCATTGCGTTAACAGGTCAAAAATGATGCTTCCTTTATTTACAGCCACTAACATTTGTGTAATCAGATAGTCAACATTATCTTGTAGAGTATTTTATGGTTGCAATGGGGTCGCAGAAATGTGCACAGATAGGTAATACAGAAATGCATGCTACCCAGGTAGTCTTGTAAGAAGTGACAAGGAGGTGTTTTGACAATTAGTGCAGGAGCTGCTCTTCAGTTCCATAGACACCATATGGAGCAGAGTACCCAAATTGTCTTCATAGCAGTGAGGTCCAGCACTAGTGCAAGGCAGAGCATTGACCCAGCGTGCCAGATCACGAGACGGGGCAGGCTCTCCATTTTACAAATACAGCTCGGCTGATCTAGCCTAGGTGACACACTGTGGATCTGTACAGAAAACTAGAACTAATGAATGAGCAGAACTCAGGTAAAAACAGCTTAATGAAGACGTATATAAACAATGCACAAAAAAAAAACAGTATTTGGGTCATTGCAATAAGAACCACTCAGTCACTGCAAGCATCATAAGAAGTGAAGGAAAACCAATGAAATGTGAAGCTATTGCACTTACTCTTTAAAGAAATGAATGAGTAAATTATGAAACATAAGTAAAGAAAATGCAGATTAGAAAGAAAGAAAGAAAAAAGAAAGAAGGAAGGAAGAAAGAAATGCAGATTATTTTATAAGTGTAGTCCATAGCCCCCTTCCTAAGGTTTAGCTTGTTATGCAGAATAAACTACTGGACACAAAATTCTTTACCAAGAGGTCAGCAGTTTGCATCACGAAAATGGGAAGCTTTAGGGGCAAAAATGGGTGATGTGATGAACAGAAATCCCGAGTAGGCAGTCAAAATGTTTGCTCAGCCTTGAATGACACAGCAAAGTTTTAATACCATAATTAGCATTCTGAAAACACAGCCAACTTTGGACTTGAGTACTGTAGGAGAGAAGCAATGTATAACTGTGAAGTGACACTTTCCTATAGCCCAGGAGCTCTCTAACCTGTAACCTCGTAACATTGTGTTATCGGGGTCTTTAAGTGCAGCTGTACAGCACAACCGCCATGGAGCATTGATAAACTAGTGCTCATTTCACATGTTTATCCCTTGATCGTCACACTAACTTCTCAATTGAAGTGTCTAATTTGCTTACTGGTAAAAGTATTCTCAAGGAAATAAAAGACCCTGTTGTCAAGTTAACATCTGTTTGACATGTCAGTCTTCTCATACAACCGACCTGTACATTTATACACCTCGATATTTGATTTAGAAGAATCTGGAACTCAGCTTTAAGGTTAAGTGTATGCATACCGTTTAATATTTTATTTGAAAATCAGCTTGTAGCAAAAAAACAAAACAAAAAAAAACAAAAAAAACATGTGCATTATATGTTTTGCTTTGGTGAAAGTTCAGTTGTACAAAAACGAGTACTTTCCTATGACCTGGGCAAGCTTCATTTCTCTATGACCTGGGTAAGCTTAATTTCTCTATGACCTGGGTAGCCTTAATTTCTCTATGACCTGGATAAGCTTCATTTCTCTATTACCTGGGTAGCATGCATTTCTCTATGACCTGGGTAAGCTTAATTTCTCTATTACCTGGGTAAGCTTAATTTCTCTATTACCTGGGTAGCATGCATTTCTCTATGACCTGGGTAGCATGCATTTCTGTATTACCTGGGTAGCATGACCTGGGTTACCTGTATTACTAGATTAACTGAAATCTATTAGTTTAGCAGTAGAATGTAATTAAAACCACACAGGAGAAAAATCTGCAAGATAGGATCACGAATCTTAGAATACTGTGCGATATCTTTCCTCAAACAGGAAGCAAATGCTTTCTACTAAAAAATGCACTATTGTGTTTCTTTTTTTATCTTCCACAATGTTATATCAGCCTTTGAAAGCCCTGCAGATGTTTGATTGGAGTGTCAGCTTACTTCTCAATCCTTACTCTTGATCAACAACATATGCAAGATCTGATACAGTGGCATAATGATTTACCCAAATGAGCTGGCGCATAATGAACAGTTTTGAGAGTAGCAGCTTTTTATTTTATTTGCCAATAGGGTTGGGCTTAAAGCTGTCAGAGGGATATCAGGTTGTAAAACCTGTCCAAGCCCAATGTTATGAGCTGTCATGCCTTTAATATTTTGCGGTATTTCCATGTTAAAAACGAGTGCTTCCAAGCTGCTACAGTGAACCATCAGACTGCAAACTAGCTGTCTAAGTGTGACATACAGAAGCCTTTGTGACGTTTACAATTGAAAAATAGAATGGAACATACAATACTTCTCTATATAAAGTTTATATAAAATGTAGTTTGAAAAGAAAAAACTAAAATAAAATGTAATATGCAGAAAACTGGAGGTGCGTTCTTCAATAATTTCAAAACTTTCTTGACTGTACTTCATCAAACGCAGCCTTTGGTTCAGGTGAACTGGTGGATATTTGTGGTTAAGAGCACATCCCTACTGTAGTCGTGTAAGTCTCACTCTCTGTTCATAAGTACAACATCCAAATAAACCAAAGAGGACAAGAAAAAAAAATCCAGCATCCTAAATGGGACCCCGCTTAATTTATATTAATAACCTGTTGAATTCCCTTTGAAAATGTCATTCCCAATAATTAAAGAAACTTAGTCTCAAGACTAAGGGAACCCCCATCAGAACAGATGAAGCACGATGCACACATAACCCCAAAACATGCTTTGCTTGTCTGCTGTAAACCATGCAGCATGCTAGTATGTTTATGGACAACTGTATATGCTGCACAGTGCATGCTTGCAAGCTATTCTATAATAGTAGGATTTTCAGCAGCCAGATGTCCACTGCTGCTGCTGCTCGGAACAGAAATTCACATTCCTTAACTGTGACTCAAGGGTCAAAGATCCTGGTTCTATTTTAATAAAAACAGGGACTTTACAGACTTCGATTAGAGTCTGTTCCCATGTACAACATGCATCGTGGCCTCTTTTTTTGGCAACCTTTTCTTAGATTTATTTATTTCTCTAAAGCAGATGCCATGCGGGTGCACTACAGAGAATCACAAATCACAGATTGCATGCCTTACAATTACTGCAGCTACCCATTTTGTTTGAGCAAATTGAGTGATCGAATTCACCTTTAAGTGCAGTAGATGTTTTGTGAAACCTGCAATAGGATTTGATCTACTTTGTTGTCTGTTGCACTTAAACAAAGCTTACATGTTTGTTATTTAGCTGACATTTTAAAATTACCTTGGGTTTAAAAAAAAGCAAAAAGAAGCTGAACAATGATTTGTTGTAAAAAAGAAGTCATGTGATTAAAAAACGGTGCTCTAGTGCTGATGCCCGAGCTCTAAAGGAGAGGACTCCCAGGGCACTGGCATTGTCAAGAGCCAGCAATGCAGTTTGAGTTACACCCCTCACTCCCTACATATCTGCAAATAACCTTTCCTGCGAGGAGCAGGAGGACGACGACATCATCTGAAAAAAGACTGTACAATTCAAAAAGACAGCACCCAATTGCCAATGTGTATATTTTTTGTCCTTTTTTGAAAAACAAATGATGTACTATACTATACGTTTGAAGAAATACTCCATTGTGCACATTACTGAAAAAAAAGTATTACTTTCTACTCGTTTCTTCTTCTTTCTTCTTCTTCTTCTTCAAAAAATGTCCTTACTTATTACTTAATAAAATAAAGGCTCGATTTATATTACTCGTTATAGTTCTCTCCCTGGTCTTGTCCTGTGAAACAGCTGTTGTGACTACCATTTAGTATTTAGCTGCTTAATTTGTCTGGTAATTCATTTATTAGATGTGCCAAACAGGTTTTAACAATTTTTGTAGTATAAATACATTTAATTTTTGGCACTTAAACAATATATTGTATATTTCCTGACTTTCAATAATGAACTATATGGTGATAAAGCAGTAAATGATGGGGTGATGCAACACATGTGGCCACCTCTGTGTAAGAAAGCAAACAAACTAACTAATCAATAAAAGTGGTACATACAGTCAAGTAAGTCTCCTCTTGATCTTGTCCTATTAAACTTCAAAATACGCGGTGGTAGATGCGTTTCCTGTGTTTTTATTGGCATGTAGGCAGGGGCGCTGGAACTAAGGGTGCTGGGGGTGCGGCAGCACCCCTTGGCTTTGCATGTCTTCCATCATATACAGGGGTTACAGTTTTGTTCAATGGCTTTCAGCACCCCCACTTTAAAAATAGTTCCCGCACCACTGCATGTAGGGACACACATTGTTTGTTCCTAGTGCCTTATTCGATGACACAAGCCTCATAAAGACTGATTTCATTGCCCCATGGCTTGCTACTGCCGTGAGACATCCTGGAAGAGACTGTGTCCTGTCTGGGTTAAAAAAGAAATGACCACTAATTCAAGTGTACAATAGAGAAAAGGTAACGGAAAGTAACCGTAATATAATTACTCCAATTAAAAATCAAACGTGTTATATCACCTCTGATACACAATAGGCCTCAAATTAACAACCTAAATAGTGACAAACCTAAATATCACTATACTGTAGACAGACGCATATAATACTGCCATGTTCTTAAATGCGATATCATAAGTAAGATCGTATGCTTTGGTATCCACTGCAGATGTTATGCTGCAAACAATCCAAACAATAGAACAGATTGTTTTAAGCTGCAGTAAATAGAAACCAACACTTTCACAGCTAGACATTTTGGACAATGGAAGTGAATCTGGGCAACATTCCCTTTCATGTATTAAACAACACAGTAACTACTTAGATTTTTACATTTAACCATAATACATGCCTTCACCTTGTCAGCAGCAAAGAGAATGGGAAACAAATGTGCCTTGCGGTCAAAGCCTTCACACCTTTATGGAATGGAAGGAAAAGAAACAAACACGGTTACTGTAGCGTTTGACCGTTTCAGTACAGCAAGTTCTACCCAGGTTAGGAATATCAGTAAGAACCTCCAAGTCTGTCTTCTATCTTGAGAACAAGGTTGTGAAAAGAATTTGTGTTCCGGATTCAAACCCCGTCTTCTCATTGGTCCTGCCTTGTGTGAGTCACAAAGTATTGTACAGTCAAACCTCTTTAAAGAAACCAATGAGTCCAGACAGAGACCCCCCCCCAGGCATGTCCCTGCCTCCAGGTTCAGTACACCAACTATGCATAATAACACTGTAATGATGTGTAAGTACGCATGTATTTACTAAGTAACTACTGTGTAAATCCACAGTAATTAGAGAGCCAATGTAAAGTGATACCCAATACTCTGTATAAGCAAGTGCAGTAAGACCCTATAAGAGAAAGTCCTTGTTCCCCTTCATTGTCTTATTGCATATGTCAGAACAGCCTTATCTGTGAGAAAGCTCTCGACTGTGGAGAACCCAAGAAATTGAAAAACAAGTGGCAGCCATTATAGGCTCCTGTTGTGATTACAATTATGAGCACTGCTTGGTGTGTGGCCCGTCATAGTGTCATTTTAAGAGAAAGCAGCTTTCTTGCAATTAAAATGATAACAGGACTCTCGATAGCAACAGACACACTATGAATGAAAACATGTGACAACAGTCTTAATGTGACAAGCAGATTATCATAACCATATACTGTATGTGTCAGTGGCATAACCCTCAAAACATAAATATGCTTCTACAGTTCAATTCTTTTTACCTTAAATAATCACAAATGGTGGTGTAAATTTCTACTATGGTATGTTTTGTCGGTACACTCCAACTTTGTAAACATCTTACACATGCAAACAGTGAATCTTCTTATGGTTTATTTTTTTTTTTTAGATATTTATTAATACTTTGATACATTTTCTCAGCATAAGAAACTCCTCAAAACTTCACCATGTAAATGTGTTAAAAGACAGATAAAGGTATACATAAAGGGAAAAACAGACTGAAAGGATACTTTTGTGATCCTCATTCATCAGCTTCAGCATACAGTGAAAAGATTCTTCAAGCAATACCAAGATTCAAAAGCAGAACTGGACCTGCAAACTAGCTACAGTTATTATTTTCCACCAACCATGCTTTCACAGTGCTGGGCAGAAAGAACACAAAATAAAAACAAAAGAATTGCTGCATAATTTATTTTCAGTAGCACTGTTACATTTTAAAACGCTCTCTTCCAAAAAGAATATTTATATAAAAAAGGATATAACCCAATCTCCCCTTTCAGTCTTTTTTAATTGACATGGGAATGGGTTTTGTAACTCTTTACTGGTAGAACCTTTTTCTGTTTAATACAATGTTTATATTTTGGCTCACATGAGGCTAAATGGATATTATTCCACTATAGTCACTCTACTGTCTCCACATAAAAACAAATGTCAAAGAAACTCAGGAATAGAGAAACTATGGGGCCAGTGCTGGAATTCACAGTCTGAATTCATAACTACAGTGAAGGCTGTGGGCGTAACTGGTCACTAGGCCAGGAGTGTGGTTTACGTCCCCATAGTAACCAGAGTGCCAATTGGTCCCATAGAACCTGTTGGAAAACAAGCAGAAGCATCCAGCAGTAAAAGCCCATTAAGCCCATATATGATTGAAATATTAAACTTCCATGTTATGGAGTTAGATAGATGAATATCTCCTTATATATCTCATTAAAATGTGTATTGCAATATATATCTATCTATCTATCTATATATCTATCTATATATATATATATATATATATATATATATATATATATATATATATATATATATATATATATATATATATATATATATAAAAAAAAGCTAACTAAAATGTATGTTACACATTTGTAACCCCCCAGTCCCTGCACCCATTTAAATGGATTTTGGTATTTTGGTTGTTTTTTTCTACTATCCATTGCAGGTCCAGATATATTGGAAACCTAAATCAGGACTACATACAGGAGGGCTACATACAAGAGAACGGGATGCAGGGCTACATACGTTCCTGAATGTTTAGTCTTTGCAAGTGACATTTGGCATGTTTGTTTTATTGGGATCAGGCAGAGACTGCAAGTACCACATTAATTAAAATAATTTAAAATACGCTGCCCAGTGTGAAACAAGCCTCTTGCACAGCTTTTGCATCGGCACCTAACAAGTTGCTGAACAATGCTGACCCCTTGCGGTCAGACTAGGTATTTCGATCGTGCTCACTGGTTAAATTGAGCAGCCACAGAACAAAAAAAAAAAGCAGGTGGGCGCTTATAACAAAGCTAGTTTCATTTTCTGCATCACACTGGGAACTGTTTTCTCTGTTCCTGTATTGATGGTTAACAGATCTCTGTATATTCTGCTTTTGAAACTTCCTGAACTGTTATGTCAAAGCCATAGAGTGTTTGAATTGTGGCAGTACCAATAAAGTATACTTTTATTATTAGGTCAGCCAAATTTAATGAGAATAAAAAGGAAGCAATTTCCATTCAAACCCATTGCAAAACACACACACGCACACACGCACATGCACACACACACACACACACACACACACACACACACACACACACACTGATAAAATTCATGTGTTAGTATTTTTTGGACTAAATGATCTTCTTTACCCCCTCATAACCTACAGATTACTCTCTGAAAGCAGGGAGTCCTTCTCCTTCAACGCATGGGTTTGTCTTGTTTTTGTTTTGTTTCCTTGAAGTTGTTCACAAAAAACCCTCTACATGTATATTACAGTATTCTAGAATTCTAGTATTCATTGTGTTTATAAATAGGACATGCACTGTTTGCTTTCAGAAGAGTTTTGCCTTTTTCTTCATGGCATTGCGTTTCCAGAGAGGTAACCTATCAAATTCCTGGATTTCCATCCTGAAGATATCAAAGAAAACATCTGCAGCCAAGTGACGCTGAAAAGAACAAGCACAGGTGGAGTTAGCCAAGCGCCAAGCGAGAAAAACAACCAGCCCTTTCCAGCTCTAAACTACAGGGCTGCTCCCAGGAACACAAACACATTCTACAACACGTCCTCTTGCTTACATAGCATCACACGTCTGCTCTGCCTTCAAACAAGCCAGCCTAACGATTCATGCACAACTGTAGAACTGTTTGCGTTGCCACATGTTTGCTGCTAAAATCGAAATATATTTATGTATGTCTAGTCTGCTTTTGTTGACGCACATTTGATAGGATTTTTTAAAGTAAGGGGAAAGACAAAAACTATGCAAGACTTTTTGATTGTTTATAACTATCAAGAATCTACACACACGTTGTTTCTTTGCAGATTTTTACAACTTCAATTGGTTGCACTTATCATTATCATTTACAAAACATATACATGCATTACTTCATTATTTTGGCTCCCACGATAGTCACAAATGTGGAGCAAATGGGTGAAAGCATAACCCTTATTGTCTAAGAGAACTACAACAGTATGAGGTTGAGTCATTTTTGCAGTACAGTATATTTAAAATTTTCAGGTTTCTCTTTTTGCTGCTTCTTACCTCTAGTCTTGTTCTGTCCACATCTCTTGGCAGTTTAACACGCCCTCTGTTGGTCACCATGAGCATTTCATATGGATATGCCTATTAAAAAAAACCTTTCTGTTATACAGAATTTCTTTCACAGTGACTGTAACACAAAAACGATTTCAAATGATTTCACAACAAAACAAATATTATAGATTTGCAATTAATCCAATACAAGTACATGCTGCAAACAATCAATATAAACTGTTACCTTCTGAATTCAGTTTGAGACACTGGGCCATATTCACGTTAAGGACTCTTAAAGAACAACTGTTTGGCAAAGGGGAATTCATTTTCACTTTTCAAAACACTCTTTAATCTAAGAAAATAAACTTTAAAAAAGCAGTTCACAAAATAAATAAATCTGTCTTTACAGTCCTTACAGTTTTCTGAATAGGGTCCAATACAAAGCCAACACTCACGCCCCTGCAGTCAATGAAACAGCTACTGTGACATTTACACTAACATACTGGAGGTATAGTAGCTATGAGCTGCAGCACCATGAAGCAATCCTGGATGAAGGAGTGACTCATCTAGGGCAGGACTGACTGGGGTGTCAACACGATGGAAGCTCATGATTATACTGGACCTTCCCTTTACAACTTTAAACTTCTCTTTATGATGTGAACAATACAAGGGGAAGTGATTTTAGCCACATATTCTTTTGCACAGCCCTACACTTGACATCTGACGAGTGACCAGTGACTGAAATGCTACAGTGCAGTGCAGGGTTGAGACACAGTGGATTTCAAGGTGTGATTGACTATATTTGCACTAGTGAGTCACAGTAATCCAGTGTTTCAGTTATCATTGATCAATACTTCACTTCATTCGTCTCAAGAGGTCTATTTCAGAAATCCGCCCTCATTTTACAGCTCGCTCTTTTATGGCAATATAAAAAAAATGAAACACTTGCTTTTGGTTCCACCATATTAGGCATAGAGACTCCCCTGTCCATTCTTGAGACAGGTACGTGTCCATCTTGAGTGGGCTAAGGAACACAACAGACATATCAGAGGCAATAAAGATTGTTTGATTGCTTGTTACATTTTCTTTCAAATAATATAGATATAGTCGCAAATTGTTGATCTGTTTATCTGATTTTTTTTTTTAATCTGTTTTTATTTTAATTATTTTTACATGAATAAATACTGAAACATTCCCTTAAGCTGTAATATTTATTTTAGCTCATGTTAAACATTTTGCTCCTTCGGACTGTTGTTGTAATAAATCTAAGCAAGATACAATAGAGCCGTAGTCTTTCTTTTTTTCATTGTAAAACGTGTTATATCCTATAATACTAAGATGCTGTTATATTAAATTGTAGCTATAGTCAACAGCAGATCACAGTGTCAACAAATAAAAGATTTCCATAGGAATGAGCAACATATAATATGCCATTACATAAGTAACCAGACAAACAGAGGGAATGTGAGCTAACTCCTCTGTGAAGCATATGGACAGCAGATTCCATAACATGCTCTGAGTGGATAGCCTCCTTTGCATATCATCATACATGGCAACATGCCTCTACATTTTACATCCAGTACACATGCAAGAGTATGTGCCAGACAGATTATTTATTACATACCTGGAACTCTGAAAGACACAAAAACAAGGGAGAAAAGAGATTAGAGATTAGAGGTAAGGTTTATTACACATCATAAATTCAATTATTTGCATATCTTAAATTCGAAAGGCTTATTATATTTGTAATTATTTGCATTGATTACTAGGAGACTGGCAGTGGTTTCAGATATCCACTTGGAAGACTGAATACCTCCTTGTAAATCGATGCTCCCTATAGCTATCACTTAGAGAAGACTGCACACAACATTAACAGTCCAAACAGAACAGAATTCATCCCAATGTTACAGATTCTTACCTTTGACACCTCCACACACATCACCGTAGCTGTTGTACTGAGAAAAATCTGTAGACTGTGGCTGCAAGGCACACAAAGACAAGACTGTAATTGTCAGTAATGATGTGGTTATATTTGTTATTTATCTCCATGGATGAAACATTTACAGAGTTTACCTACAATAGTGTTATTACAATAACCATGCACCAGGTGGCAGTGTATGCTACAAAAGCAAGTATTAGGATAGCTATCCCCCACCAGGGCACAAGCCTTCATCCACCCTTTGATTCTAGCACACAAAATACAAAACGTGAATTGAAGGGATGATACTGTTAGCTCTGCTTGATTTTCTATTCCTCTTTGTACACTGTCAGCGTTGTGATGGTTTTTCAGTTGATCACCTTACCCTGTGTAGGCCGTTCCGTCCATAGCCAGGGAGAGAGGAGGTCATGGAGGCATTTCGGTCTGAAAGGGGAAAGTAAAGAAAGCACTGCATCACTATTTATATAATGCACACAGAACTGGACCATAACCTTATACACCTGTAACATAAAATAGCTGAGATAATGGATACAAAACATCTTCTTTACTTTAAAGCAGCAATGTGCTATAATAGTATTTAATTTTATAGTAAGATATGATTCTAGGGTGATTGGTTACACATTTCTTTCATAGTTTGAGTTTGTGCACTGTAAAAAAAAAATTAAAAAAATAAAAAATAATAACAATAATAATAGAGATCTCAACTGGGTTAGTTATTTTAGGCTGGTATTTTCTATTCCCTAGACACGTGTCTCGTTCCTTCTTGAAAGCTTCTTGCCACTCTATAAAGATGCAGATGGAAGTGGATGAGAGCATGGAATGGAAGCATGGAACAGCTTTCCATACCTGACTTATACGAGTCCATTTGCGGAGAGGTATAGCGCTGAGCAGAGATGCTTCTGGAGTATCGTTCTTGAGTCATCTCCTTCTCCATCTCTTCTTTTAAAATCAATTTCCCTAAACCAGACTGCATCTGAAACATTTTTAAGGTAAGATTTGACAACATTGGAACTCATACTAGAAAGAAACAACCATGTTATAGAAACAAGCATGTTATTGAAACAAGCATGTTATTGAAACAAGCATGTTATTTATGTGGTTGGGAACAGTATCCCATGACAGGATTAGGGGTGGACATTGTGGGCCACTTGAAAACCTTGAAAGCACAAGAGTCTAGGCATCACTATAGATGACTTTACAAACTACAAGGCAGTTCATGTTCAAGAGGTACAGATATAGTCCGCAAGCACATTGCATTCTGACTCATCTGAATGCTCAACAGAAGAACACAAGCTTGGGAACCATTCTGCCCATCAAGGCTTGCCCCTTTTTAACACACCATTCTCCCCTACTGGGGCAACTCATTCTAAAGCACAGAATCTAGTCTTTATGTTCCCAGTGTTTTAGATCCTACTGTTTCACCTGGAATGCTATTCCATTGGACTGAATTTGTACACAGCCATCCATCAAACTACATACTACACAGCAGATTATTATATAATGTATGGTGCCCCGTGGAGCAGATGCACATGCTCCCACATACTGTACACTGCAGTCGTGCCATAGCTGCTCTTTTGCCCTAAATGGTCAAACACGGTATGCAAGAGCAATGGGTGGGTCATCAAATCAGCGCTCAGAATTGAAGATGTTTGTGATGACAGTGCTCAACACCAGGTCTGGAGCTGAAAGAGCTATACCTTGTTGAGATGTTCCTCTTGAATCTGCCTGCGCTTCTGCATTTCTTCCTCCTCCTCTTCTCTCGAGCGGCGCCGCGTGTCATGTCCTGGAGGGGTTTGTTTCAAATCAGAAACACGTCAGTGAAGTGAAGTGAACACCCTCACAACAGTGCAAATTAATCATTCGGGACTATTTCGGTTGCTGGTAGGTGTGTCATCCAAACAATGGTCTTGTTCATTGTGATTAAACTCTCCTTTGAAAAAGTATAATCCTCTATACCCCCCTTATCTGTCTCACGTTGCACAGAACTATTTCCTTCAGCCATGGCCCATGTTGTACTTTTTTTAACGTGTTTGGAATGTTAAAGACACAACATGAAGAGACCAATGCCTTACTGTCATTTTAATGGGCAACAGTGCATAAACACAGCATCAGCAGCTGAGGGGCAATACAGAGAGCAGCATACATTGAAAATGAAAAATGCTGGATTTGAAGAGTCCTGTTTGAAAGTCACATCACAATTGCTCTCCAAACAACTCAAAAACGTGGAACAACTACTACTACACACATGAATATTAGGAAGAGAATACTGGAAGAAGTCATGCTATCACTGCTAGTTTTAGCAATATGACAAAGTACTATAGCATTATATAGTAAAACTACACTGTAGCACAATTAGGGCAACTACACTATTATTGAAAGTACAATATAACATATCGCTGGTTCTGTGTTTCAGTGGGGTGTACAGTATGTTAATAAAATGATTGAGGGAGCAATGCATGTTGTTCCATGCACCAGTAGTTCTGTGCTTCTGTGGGGTGTATGTTATATATATATATTCGTATCAGCTTAACATGCAGCCTACAGCACTCAGTATTCCCAGGTGGTCTCCCATCCAAGTACTAACCACTGTGTTTCAGTGGGGTGTATGTTAATAAAATGATTGAAGATGCAATGCATGTGTTCCTAGCACCGGTGGTTCTGTGTTTCAGTGAGGTGCATGTTAATAAAATGATTGAAGATGCAATGCATGTGTTCCTAGCACCGGTGGTTCTGTGTTTCAGTGGGGTGCATGTTAATAAATTGATTGAAGATGCAATGCATGTGTTCCTAGCACCGGTGGTTCTGTGTTTCAGTGAGGTGCATGTTAATAAATTGATTGAAGATGCAATGCATGTGTTCCTAGCACCGGTGGTTCTGTGTTTCAGTGAGGTGCATGTTAATAAAATGATTGAAGATGCAATGCACGTGTTCCTAGCACCGGTGGTTCTGTGTTTCAGTGGGGCGTATGTTAATAAAATGATTGAAGATGCAATGCATGTGTTCCTAGCACCGGTGGTTCTGTGTTTCAGTGGGGTGTATGTTAATAAAATGATTGAAGATGCAATGCATGTGTTCCTAGCACCGGTGGTTCTGTGTTTCAGCGGGGTGTATGTTAATAAAATGATTGAAGATGCAATGCATGTGTTCCTAGCACCGGTGGTTCTGTGTTTCAGTGGGGCGTATGTTAATAAAATGATTGAAGATGCAATGCATGTGTTCCTAGCACCGGTGGTTCTGTGTTTCAGTGGGGCGTATGTTAATAAAATGATTGAAGATGCAATGCATGTGTTCCTAGCACCGGTGGTTCTGTGTTTCAGTGGGGCGCATGTTAATAAAATGATTGAAGATGCAATGCATGTGTTCCTAGCACCGGTGGTTCTGTGTTTCAATGGGGCGTATGTTAATAAAATGATTGAAGATGCAATGCATGTGTTCCTAGCACCGGTGGTTCTGTGTTTCAGTGGGGTGCATGTTAATAAATTGATTGAAGATGCAATGCATGTGTTCCTAGCACCGGTGGTTCTGTGTTTCAGTGGGGTGCATGTTAATAAAATGATTGAAGATGCAATGCATGTGTTCCTAGCACCGGTGGTTCTGTGTTTCAGTGAGGTGCATGTTAATAAAATGATTGAAGATGCAATGCATGTGTTCCTAGCACCGGTGGTTCTGTGTTTCAGTGGGGTGTATGTTAATAAAATGATTGAAGATGCAATGCACGTGTTCCTAGCACCGGTGGTTCTGTGTTTCAGTGGGGTGTATGTTAATAAAATGATTGAAGATGCAATGCATGTGTTCCTAGCACCGGTGGTTCTGTGTTTCAGTGAGGTGCATGTTAATAAAATGATTGAAGATGCAATGCATGTGTTCCTAGCACCGGTGGTTCTGTGTTTCAGTGAGGTGCATGTTAATAAAATGATTGAAGATGCAATGCATGTGTTCCTAGCACCGGTGGTTCTGTGTTTCAGTGGGGTGTATGTTAATAAAATGATTGAAGATGCAATGCATGTGTTCCTAGCACCGGTGGTTCTGTGTTTCAACGGGGTTTATGTTCTCCCCCGCAGTAGAACAGTATGAAGTGCACAGTTCATCTCTCTCTGGGTAAGGGTGGTATCATACCTATGGCAGCGAGTGAGGGTGGGCAAGGCCAGTGGTCTGTCTCAATCTTTGCTGTGTCCTCAGGGGAGGGAGCGAAGGCTGCTGGGAACTTGGCAGACTTGATGATATCCTCTGCAGACTTGATCTGGGCAGGTGTATCTAGATTGGCAATGGGGGGAACTTGTCTATCAGTTCAGGCTTATATATATATATATATATATATATATATATATATATATATATATATATATATATATATATATATATATATATATATATATATAGTGAATATATATATATATCCTGAGTAACCCCCTTTTATATATGCTTATGATTGTTTAAAATAACCTCCAGTGTATTTGCTGTTGTTTTACTGATTTAAAGCATTCCAGATTTTTTTTTTTAACTCATTACGGGATGTTTTTTCTTTGTAGTTTTGATTTAAAATAAAAGCACGTTTGGTGACGTTGTTGCAATCCCAATCGATAAGCTGCTCTCTCTCTCTATAGAATCACTGTGTGAAGGTCAAGATACTATTACCCCTGTTGCAGGTACCTACTTAAAAAAGAGACAATGACCTCTAACGTACTTATGGTGTCAATCTTTTCACATAATATAACTCTAACAACAACCCTAACCCTTTTGTGATACAATTGTAAATTTGCACATTAAGTACATTTTAACTGTGCATAATAACATTGTAATTATATGTAAGTACACATGTATTTACTAAGTAACTGCTATGTAAATACACAGTAATTAGAGAAGTCAGTTTTTCTTATATAATGCGCAAGCAAATATATATATATAATAATATTATATATATAAATATATATATTATATATAAATATAATATCTAATATATATATTATACTATATAGACAATTCTGTCAGTTCATGTTAAGACTGTCAGAGTAAAAGTCTAATTTCAACAGATTGTTAAAATTTCTCGTACTGAAGTTTGTCATCAATGTACAGTTGTGACAACACCACTGTTACCATGTGTTAGCTTACACAATTACCTCCCTGTTATGGGATAAATTAAAAAAAACAAAACAAAACAAAAAAAAGTGATTGTGTATGACGTTGTAATAAACAGTCATCACCAACACATTTGGTAGCTAGAAAAGAAAGGTTAATGGACTATACCATGTTGCTTGTAGATTGGTGGTTTTCTGTAGATGTTGATGCCTTGGTCTGTGAAATGAAAAACAGAAGATCTTGTCATATTAAAAACAAAAACAAGCTAATTTAACAGTCTTACTTCAGACACAAAAAGACAGTCAAACGAATCATGAAGAAATTAAAATTCTGCAGACATCTGAGCTGATAACAGTCAGCTCTACAGAAGAAAAAACAGACAAAAGAAAACAGATAAAAGCACGAATAATGAATACATTAAGAAAACGGGGGCCACACGTCACATATTAGACAAAACATTCCACGCATTCTTTATTGAACAAAGCTTTCCTAAACCCACATACAGTCTACTATTGGATACATCTGAAGCACACACTACAGGTACAGGACAGTTAAACATGCGAAACACCTTTCCACTGAATCACACGTGAAAAGGTGCATGAGATACCTGACTCTGACCCTGCCAGACTGCACTCTCCTCAAGAATACCCTGACAATCATTAGAGAGGATTAGAGCAATGAAGGGTCGTTTGGAAGGCTTGCAGCATTCCCCAGTGTTAACAGACAGATTGCAATGTCTGTCCAGTTTGCATATGAATATTTGCCATTCATTTTTCAAAAAGCTGTACCTGCTTGTGAGTTGCACATAGCTAATAAAAAGATGCCTATGACTCAAGGTTTTTTTTTCCCATGAGTGCATAGCTGAGGCGCCATTGTAGTTCTAATGTTTAGCACTTGTCTGTAGCAGTGTGGTTTGAGCACTTACTGTATCTATATTCCCCCAACGGCCGAATGCATTCTTTTTTTTAACATTGTCTATACATATATTTAAATGCAAGTTTTAAGAAGCAGATCTGAAACTGTGGCAGTAAAAAAAATGATGATACAGTGATACAATACTTCTACATCGATGCCAAAAGAGTGTTGATTTAAATGGTTGCATTTCCTAAAAACTGTAATTAAACCCACTGATTTTAACTTTTAATGATGCTGGATTTAACGCAGTGAGCCAAGTGGTTTACACATCATGAATCAATTAGTTTCTATTTAGGTCACAATAATAACATATTTACAATATTGTAACGAATAACCTATAATTTAATGAACGCAAGTATAAAATAATACTAACATTGGTAAGATTTCACAGGTAACCTGCCTGGGAATTTCTATTGTTCCTCTTTTTTCACAGTTGTATGCATGTGTGTGTGTGTGTGTGTGTGTGTGTGTGCGTGTGTGTGTGTGTGCATATGTAAAATATCTATGTCTTCTATCTTGTTTCAACATATAACATGAACCCGGTTGTTGTTGGGTTTTGGTGTGGAAGCTAGTTCGTCAGAAGGCTTTTGGTACTGGTGTGAGATTTTGATTTGCACCGCAGCTAAAAAATCAGTGCTTGTGGATGGAGACAAAGACAGAGAGAGACAAGCAGACCTAGTGACACATGGAGACCGAGACAGACTCGCAGGGGATCCTACCTGGAAGATGGAAATGTTTAAGGTTCAGTGCGTAAGTCGGAGTGAGAGGACGGCTGTCAGGCCGTAAGGGGAGAGGGGAATTCCGACCGCTGGACGGCTCATTGCCTCCAATGAGAAGAACGGAACAACGTGAGAAAAGATACAGCAGAAAATAAACAAGCAGGAACAAAAATCAAACCAAAAGAGAAATCAACAGGAAAAAATGAAGCCAAAAGAGAAATCAACAGGAAGAAAACAAGCCAAAAGAGAAATCAACAGGAAAAAATCAAGCCAAAAGAGAAATCAACAGGAAAAAATCAAACCAAAAGAGAAATCAACAGGAAAAAATCAAGCCAAAAGAGAAATCAACAGGAAAAAATCAAGCCAAAAGAGAAATCAACAGGAAAAAATCAAGCCAAAAGAGAAATCGACAGGAAGAAAATCAAGTTAAAAGAGAAGTCAACAAACAAAAAAAGTAAAAAAAAAAAGACCCCAACTTTGCTGACACAGCAAAGCTTTAAAAACTTTAAAAGCTGTTATTTGCATTCACTGTGCATAAAAGTGTGACTCTGTTTGCGAAACTCAAAGTTCCAGAAGCGTACATAGGGCTTGTAAGTAGTATGTGAGTCATGCAGATAAATGGTTAAAAGCAATTTATTGTGCAAATGTGCATGCTTGTTACAAGTAACTGGTTTATAGTAACAATGCTGCATAATAAACTACTGTGCAAACTCATGGGTACATGCAACTTGACTTAATGAAAACGAGTTTACCTGACAAACATTTGTTGACTTTTTGTTTAATAACAGTGCACTTTGTAAATGTTAAATGTACTGCGACAAACCAACATTAATTCATCCACTCATGTAGTCCACAAATGATCTTAAACTCAAACACAATCCCATCACTTATAATACACGACAACTCATTCTTGAAGAGACCGAATAATATCCTTATATTCTGTTTCAACTGAGTCAAACGTAAGTGAATAATATAATAATATGGACCTTACACAATTCACTAGAGCATTCTCTTTAAAATCAGTCCACCATCTATTGAATGCCTGTATTTAAGAACCTGAAGAACTGAAAAGAAGTGTGATAACCTGCCAGGGCATCAGACTCAAAATCATTGAGTTCAAGTTGCAGGGACCATCAAACACACCATGCACACTGTCCCGAGAAAGACTGGGAAATCATCTGCAACAGCAAGCAGCAGACAGACAGACAGGCACATGTGCAAACCAAGGCCGGGCCATAACATACCGATGAAGAAAGAAGCTGCAAGGAAGGGGAGGAGAAACCGGTGAATGTTACAGGGACAAAGAAAAAGCAACAGAAATGCATGCTGCAAAAAAGGAGAATGATAAGGGCCATGACATTTAAAAAAAAAACTGGTCTGGTGCATTTTTCTACATTAAACTTGCACAGTTGCTGTTGCTCTATGATGTTTTTTTGGTCTTAATTTGTAATATACATTTGTAATGTATATGTAACGTTGAGAACTGAGACCTGTTTGAGGTGTTAGTCGTACCAGTAGCATTCTCAGTCGTTACGTTGCTCCAGTACTGAGATTAATGAATGTTTCTTTAAACAGTAGCCTTCTCTAACTGACTGGAATGGAAATGTGTTGTTTTTTGTTTCATAATATCAGATGTATCTGTTGTCTCCTCCTGCTCTATAGAACCACACAGAATGAGCATCATAAGAGGGTAAAGGTCAGAGTAAGGTTAAGGGTTAGGAGCAGGGCATTGACACTGAAGTACATGTAACTACACAACTATTCCCCCCATAATTAACATTTGTAGTTGAAGCAACTTGCTGACTTATTAGCAGCAGTGCTAACAGTGTTCCCAAGACCAGTGTTCCTGACTATCTGGACACTGAGAGATCAAGACCAGTGTTCCTGACTATCTGGAGACTGAGAGATCAAGACCAGTGTTCCTGACTATCTGGAGACTGAGAGATCAAGACCAGTGTTCCTGACTATCTGACAGATCAAGACGAGTGTTCCTGACTATCTGGAGACTGAGATCAAGACGAGTGTTCCTGACTATCTGGAGACTGAGATCAAGACCAGCATTCCTGCCTATCTGGAGACTGAAAGATCAAAACCAGTGTTCCTGACTACCTGGAACTTTAAAAGGTCAATATTAGAGATATGCAAACATCTGAAAATTATGGCTGGGAATATTTCCCCTTTAGCACACAATGCACTGTTGGGATGAACCTTATTCTGGCGTGTCAGAGCTTGGAAGCTGATTAAAGAGGTGGTGCTGGCGGCTTGAGGGGCCTTGCTCCTTACCTTTATTATGGGGGATGAAGTGGTTTCGGAATGGGGAGGTGGGGCGGGAGTCATTGTGGCTGGAGCTGAAACTGCTAGTGTGCAGGTAGGGCAGACGCTGCACTGCAGGAGAAGAGAGCAGCTCTGTGGCAGCAAGGGGTCATGGGGTCAGGAGGAGGATGGAAGCAAGGAAAACAGAATTGAGAAGAAAACCAGGAAGAGAGAGAGAGAAAGGATAGAGAGAGAGAGAGAGAGAGAGAGAGAGAGAGAGAGAGAGAGAGAGAGAGAGAGAGAGAGAGAGAGAGGGGGATGAAGAGAGGGGGAGAGAAAAAGAATGCACCAAAGGAAACAAAGCGCAAACTGTTCAGCAACTGAAAAGCAAGTAGGAAGAAACAAGGCTAAAGCACAAGGTAACTGGCAATACAGAAAGGGTTAAAGAAGGGAGCGAAGCACAAAGTAAAATAACCAATAAGAAGGGTTTCCCAGCCTTGTTTAAGAATGGAGTGCGGTCAGGGTCTGCATTGTAGATTTAGCCATTGGGTGTGAGCTTTTCATGATGTTCATTTCAGCCAGCCAACACTGTGTTTGTATTTTATATAACAGCAAGCCGATTCCAGCTCAGCAACCCAACAATATCTGTTTTTCTTTCAGGTCTAGTTATCGAAAGTCAAAACTTTTTTTCAGGCTTAGGATGAAATCCCAGATACATTACCTTATCTTACTGTTTTCACCAGCTTCTCAAAATACTCACTGTCATTTATATGGCTATAATTGAGTTATGCCTAGCAGTAAATATGCTAAGAAAATCACTGCATACACAGCAGACTACCGCTTCAAAATACAAGCTAAACGTTATCTCTTTTAGAAACACTGCATACACAGCAGACTACCGCTTCAAAATACAAGCTAAACGTTATCTCTTTTAAAAAACACTGCATACACAGCAGTTCACCGCTCAAAATATAAGCTAAACGTTATCTCTTTCAAAAATAGCACCAATAAGTATTGCAACTTTCAAAATGGTATTTATATGAAACACTTCCGAAAATCTTTTTTCTGTCTTTATTTCAAGGCCTTTGAAGAAATAATATTTGCCAGGAAGGACATGTACAAACTAAAACTTGAATAGAGGCACAAGACTGTAAAACAATTACAAACGACAAACACCAATCATGTAATTGTATTTGGTGTGAATGACTGAAGCCCACACATTGTATTCCAATACACTCACCAGGTCTGTGAAAGTGCTGGGGGGAGCGGGGCAAGGTGGGTGTGTAGTTATGACGGCTGTAGACCGGAGAGCTGATTGATCCTTGACTCGTGGATCTGTGGATCATTCTCTCACGCATATCATGGTAACCCTGAGATTACCAGAAAGGAAGAACGTTTTACCAACATTATTATACTTAATATATAAGTGAGTGTAGTTACCAAAAGCTTTTAGTTATCAAAAGTTTAATGTGCATAGAGGTTTCAAAAAAAGTTTTTTGGTTTTGTGTGTGTATATATATATATATATATATACTAAATATAATAGCTATATATATATATATATATATAATATAGATATATATAATATACCCCCCCCGTCTGGACAAATGCTTTTGGATAGCAATCGTTATCAGTTTATAATAATGTTTCATTTTAACGTTTTGTAAAGAACGATATGCATGGCCTACACGTCCAACTTCTTATACGACCGCCTACACCACACAGCTGATGCTGTCACAGCATACAGCTGACAGGTGAGGTCCAATCAGCCATTTCCTGGAAATCCAATGTCTGCATGATTTTTCTCTGTGCTAGTATTTTACAATCAGCATTATTGCACTTTGCTGCTGTTACTCACTTCAGCAGATGGTGAAGGGGACAGCGTCCTTGGAGACTGAAAGAAAAAAAATAATGAAACAGTCTTTCCTCATTCAGGCATAATTAAATAAAGAAACGGTTTTATTTAAAATACAGCTTCTTGAAGAAGATGGATTCATCAAGACGGCAGCGTTTACAGGCATCCAACAACACCCTTTTACATTTTACAGGACTGTATTTTTGAACTATTTCTGTTAGAATTTGGCATTTAAGGGAAAAACAAAACCTATGAATTTAAAGGGAACGACCTCATTAGTGTTCAGTGATGCAGCACAGTTGCATCCCATCAAAGGAAGAGGAAAGCTCAGTAAGGGTTTAAGATGGAAAGACGTTAGTTGGAATAACATTAGCCCACAGCACAGTGAAACCCCCGTCCAGTTAACATGGCTTTCCAGATTACAATCAGCTGAGCCTCTAAATCATTGAAGATGTTTTATCAGAATACTACAAATGCAGCTTGAGTGTTTCACCACAATAAACAGCGCAATTGTAAGGAACTGGATACAGAAGAATCATTTAGGACAATAGTAACTATAGCAACTGTCAAGACGGCCAGGTTTTAGAAACATATAGCTTTGTTTTTTGAAAATGCATTTATATCTGCAACAGCAATACCTTGACTAGCAAGTGGTCTCACTGATTATATAAGCCCACAAGCCTGCCAAATGCTTTTTTGTTTGACTTTCAGTATTTATTAACTGATGCAGCTTTTCACTAAAAGGCAGCTTGTCATGCCAGTTGACCCACATGTGCAAGACTGTCTGGAAGAAAGAAACTGGCATACCAATATTACTAATGAATAAGTCAAGAAACCCTCAAAATGCAAGGAAGTGCTTTTTTTTAAAACTTTTTTTCTTGCTTTTGCAACCACTTCCTGTAAACTTCATCTTAAATCCTGCCTTTCTAGCACATGATGCGTTTCCTACCATCCCAACACCACTGTTAGTTATACAAGCTTTTCAGTATGTTCACCAGCTCCACCCAGAGCAATTCCAGAACAGGGTTGGTTGTGAGTTTTAGTGTTCATGCTTGTTGCTGACTTACTGTTTCACTGCACCTAGGTGAGCTGTCGCTACTAGGACTCTGGGGCTGTCAACGAAAGTGGAGTTGTGATGATTAGAGAATGACGATGACATCGGAAGTAAAGTGCAGAAGCAGGATTTCGAGAATTGTTTGATTAAGTGCTCATTGGAAAGAAGGACTGCTAGGGAGTGGAACAGAACACATCCTCAGGCTTGTCAAGCTGAAGAGCATTTAATGTTAGTTTGAAACAGATTAATGCCGTGAATACATCTACCATTTAATATAAATGATATACATTTTGATTGCATGAGATGTGTCATCTAGAACAGGAGACAATACTCGCAGCATATTACATTCAGGGATTCCTAGTTCATAGAATAAAATATAGCATGAATTCAATCAAAAGTGTTTCACTAGAAATGAGTTTTAATTGACTGTAGTCAGACGCATGCAGAATACTACAGAGTTAGTTGATTATATTTGTTTTCAGAACACCGAACCAACTTACTCGTTCTTCCGGCATGGGTGATCTGTCACGTTTAGGGGGCTGAGGCTGTCAATGAAAGATGTATCTTTTATTAATTTAACATGCACTCTTACTAACTAATTAATTACGCCTTTTGGTGCAACGTCCACCTGAATACATGTAAAGAGCTCTGCCACACAGCTATAGAAACAGGTGAAATATAAACTATGAACCAGGCGTCAGAAGCTGAGTCAAAGGTTTTCAGAAGTCTTCCTCACAGGCTGCATCTGGTGATATCAGGGCATATGCAAGAGTCACGTGTTACTGTACTTACCTGTGGACTCAAGGAATCAACATTGAAGAAGTATATTACAAATATCAGAAGTACATTACAAACACGCTGGGAGAACTCCATGCAAATTCCAGGCTGTTTTATCTGTAGCAGCCAGAATGTATCATTGAGAGGATCAAAGAAATGCCAGGAAATCAGCTGTGCAAAAAAAGAGCTGGCAAAAGGTGAATTACCTCTCCCAAACTCTGCCTTTCCTGGCTCTCCTCGGTGATGGAGTAAAAGGGTTCATAGGTAATCAAATCTGGGCGCTCAATGTCATAAATTGCCTTGACTTTGGGGATTGCAGCTAAGTCCTTGTAATCAAGGATCTCATTGTCTACTTTTGCCTGGGGAGACATACAGAGAGGAAGTAAGTTACAAGGAAAATGTATCCTCAAAACACACAAACACACACAAACTGGAGCTATTCATGAAGGTAATATACACTGTGAGGAGCAAGCATGTGGGCCTTATTAATATAGGCTCTGACTTCCCTGGAGAGAATTAGTGAAGGGTCCATACACAGTAAAATATAGTGCATGTTCAGTACACTTTACCATCATCAACCAGAAATCGACTGGAATCATCGAATCATGTACTGTATACTTATATACATTGATGCATGCTTTCATAAACTTAAAAAATATTTTTTCACCGCAAGGGGTTGTCCAAGAGTGCAGATGAATACACAAAGAGAACATGAGCTGAAGAACCTGCTTACAGGTATAGCGCTAAACTGGCCAACAGACGTCAGCATCCGACATATTTCATAAGCAAAGATAGACCCACTTTGGTCAAAGCACAGTAGAAACTGTTCCTAAAATGAGTTTCCTTTCAGTGTATTTCTTTCATGAAAACCACTTCATGTAGGGAACATGGAAGGAAGCCTTGTTAATGAAACACATTGTTGGCGCTGTACTGTACTCACTTCAGAGGTCTGGGATCCTCGGAATGTACAGTAGTACAGTAGCACATTTATTACAGCATCTCAAGATTTGTCATGTCTGTCGTTTATGTACCTACCTGCATGAGAACACCTGGGTGTGAGAATTTCAATTTTCAGTCAGTAATCAGTGAGATAGAAAATATAGGCACTCGTGTTCCGTTTCTTTTACTATTTTAAATAAGTTAAAAGTGTGGACTATTAAAGTCATCAATTAAATTTGACAATCACTAATTTGCCTATTTTGACAGTTTTCTAAGATTTTCAGTACAGTGGTTTGATTTCATATGCACAACAAATCAAAAGTACAGAAGCAATTGGGTGTTGTAATAGATGTGCAAACTGGTGTATAATGACAAGGTAATCTGCAGTGTTTACAGTCTAAATGCAGAGCAGCCCTGCAGGAGAATGGACTGTATGATGCAGTGACTGCGTGACAGGTTCTAATCCCATTGGACAACAGGGGCAGGTGTTCAGGAAGGAGCAACACTGAGGCGTATTTCACTACGTACATTAGCAGAGTGGGGATTCCAACACATTTATAACATTAAAACGCTCAGTTTTTTTTTAGGTGTTTCACTGGCTTTGCTGCTCAGTTTGTTTTTTGTTTTTACTCAATTGAAGATGCTTGAACCCAGTAAAGAAAGTTATCCGAACAAGATAACGAAAACAGCACTTACATAGATGGTGTGGCCCGGTGAGCCAGGTATACTTGAACCAGGTCTGGAAGCAATACTTTCGCAGGATGATCTTGTGGGCTGCAATAGAGGATATATTGGTTAAAAGAGCATGTCTTTTCCCATTCAGGGCCTGAAATGAGCAGAAGCAAGAAGCAGAATTGACTGTCTGAAATCTACATGGAAGCAGGGCTGTGGAATGCAGCTGCTCCACTGCAGCGTTTGTGCACTCACACACGTGCATACAGGATCAGTAACAGATGCAATATGGTCTTGTCCTCAGTACCGCTATCAGCTGCTGAGGAACAAATGAGTCATGTCATCCTAAAAGAAATTCCAAGATGAACAGTGCAAACCATATCAGACTGGTGTAAATGCCGGTCTCTTAAAATATTGTGTTATATAAATTTAAAAAATGCCTGTCTATGCGATACAGCTTAAATTGAATTGTATCATGATTTTCAAGTTTAAACTAGCACATGTTTTCTGTACAAAAGAAGTGGAGATAAGAAATCTGGTTCCAAGGGGCAGAGCAACAGTTTCAGCCCCACCATTTATTTTCAATATATATAAAACAAATAGAACATTAGAGCACCAGGGCTGCACATCAGATTACCAATCACATGATACACAGCATGAACATGGTCTTGAGGTTCAATGGAGGATGAACCATTTCAACAGCTATAGCTCTTCCTATTCCTGTGAATAGAAACACTTGGAACTGTGCTGCGAAAGCATGGGTGGGTACGCACACCCTTTTTAAAGAGTTCAATGTGTTTCACTGCTGCGTTGTTTTGAAGGCATTCTGCAGTTCCCTGGCTATAGCTGTTCAAAGCACAGGCACGTCACTGATACAAAACAGATGTGGGCGCGGCGCTCATGTGGAACCCTGTGCAATTAAAATTCTCAAACTTAGCAAAACAATGAAGGGAGGCTTATCCTTGCACTCTGATGAAAAGCACACTATCTGCACGCTATATCTTCTCAGATCACACCTGCCTTTGGTACACAGATCACTTCTACAGTTAGATGGGCCACTCATTGTAGTGATCATGTTATATCCAGGACCCAGCAAAGTGGATAATGGATTATATTATTCCTTTAAGCATAATCAAATGATATTTTTAATACAGAGCCATTATATTCTTTTAATAAATCATTTAACTGCCAGGCATACACTGGACAATAACGCATGCATAACTGGGCGGCTCCTCTCTGTAGAACTGTTTCTATGTTTTAGAAAATGGAAGGCAGCCCATTTTGGAAGATGTAATACAGGCCACCTGCTTGCTGGATCCAGATTTTGCAAGTTGTGGCTCAGCTCAGAAGGGTGCAGATGCACAAGGGTGACCACCAGTTTGGTGGATCCAGATTTTGCAAGTTGTGGCTCAGTTCAGAGGGGTGCAGATGCACAAGGGTGACCACCAGTTTGGTGGATCCAGATTTTGCAAGTTGTGGCTCAGTTCAGAGGGGTGCAGATGCACAAGGGTGACCACCAGTTTGGTGGATCCAGATTTTGCAAGCTATGGCTAAGCTCAGAGGGGTGCAGATGCATGTGGGTTTCAATGAGAACGAAGGGAATGGTGATCTGCAGACCAACCCCTGCAAGGGTGTTGCAGTAACCCTGCTTGTTGAACACACAGAATTATGTCATTGCACAGCCAACAGCTCATACAGTACCTGCCTTTCTGTTTTATTGACGCTCATTATTGAAGGTGGTAACAGCTGTGGAGGAAGGAAGAGTTTTCATTTTGCATCCCAGATGACAGAACAGCAGCTCCCTGGTCTATCCCCTGTCTGTATTGATCACTGTTTCTGTTCTTTACGGGTCTAGCTCACACCCATAGTGCAGCACAGTGCACGCAACAGCCTGCGAGTCATTCAGAACCATCACTTCCAAAAGCCCTCGGGTCTGTACCAAACAGCATGCTTCTTCATTTCTGAAGCCAGGCTTCTAACCTTGTGAATATGATTAAATTAAACCTGTATATACTACTAGGATTTTAACATAATCTATATATGCAAATATTTAAATTAAATAATTTAGTTTCAATAAAATCCATGATAATACAATTACTTCAGCTTTCAGCCTGCTGTTCTGTTCTATTAGGTGCTGTCAACATCATTTTAAAAGAGCAAGTGATTTCAAATGGCATTGAAATAAAAACAAAATTTGATTTCCCTAGATATTCTATGGCATTTGTGAATCTGAGTTCTGGTGCTAATAGTGAGCAATTATCACTGTTTTCTTTAAACCTGCCTTTATCTGTCTCTCAGCTTTGCTCCGAAGTGCCGGGACATTCCATTCAAGTCATCTGTCAATCATATGTCAGCCCTACCCACTCACCACAATAGACAGAGAGAGTAGGTGGGCGGGTCATATTGTCATACAGCATGCTTTAAATGGAATGAGGACGGTTGTTTAGGGTTTTACAGGCAAACTCAATGCAAGCTCAAAGGCAGATGAAGGCATATTTACAGAAAAATGGTAAATACACAATATTGAAGGTACAGAAAGCAGATCCACTCTGGTTATTGCAAACACCATAACATTGTAAGGGAAGGAAAAAACAACACATGAAAACTGCTTGCTTATTAAAATAAAAAACAAACACACCATACTGGACCTTTACACCTCAGACCCACCTGTCCAGCCAGGCTGACATGAACAGTAATATATTACAGCCACTGGCACCGCGTCACGCCATATGTGTGTGGGAACTAAACAACACAAGCTCAGGGACACAGACAGACTTGCAAGCTGTGAGGCATTCCAAAACTGAGCTAGTGTGGCTTTCTGTTTCTCTTCTGAAAAGTCTCAGTATTCATTTTTAACAACATTATTCTTATTGTAGGAGAGGGTTACCATTAGATATACCACTGTGGGTCAAACAATAAACAAAAGAAGCAAGGTGCTCTGATATGGAACAAAAAAAAATCAGTTGCATAAATACTTGGATTCAGTCTTTCAGAACTATATTCGAGGGTAATGAACGCTCTTTAATACCCACTGATGAATAGACTTCACTGCTTGCAATCAGTACTGGAGTGCATCACCGAGCAGAAAGGTCAGCACTTTACAATACTGGTGGGTTAGTTAACAGATTCACAGTACAGCCACTACTGGAACAGCCTGCTAATGTTACACAGTGGCATGACCAAACAGGAAGAGGCACAACAGAGGAGTCCCTTATAGTCAGGTATACATGTAGGGAGCAGTAAGATGATTCAAGTATACATGTAGGGAGCAGTAAGGTGATTCACGTATACATGTAGGGAGGATTCAGTTTTGAATGCTGGTGTGTTATATGGATTCTGCACCTAGATACTTTTCTTCCAGTGAACTGAAGCACTGGATGACAAAGATGAGTTAACTCATGGAGGAGCAATGATGAATCATGGTTTTCATACATCATTTTTCAGTATTAAAAAGCTGTCATAATGACCAGTGTGTGCAGTATTTGTGTGGGATTCAGTGTTAACATGAGTTTGTTTTAGCAATCATTAGCTGTCACTTCATACTGTATCAACTGATTGGTTTCCACAGGTATTGTGGGTGCTGAAAAAAACACTTTTTATTTATTTCAAGTCAATAATATGCATATAATTAATTGAAGTATTCCCTTCGATCACTTGTAAAGACTAATGCTATTGAAAATGCTTCAAGAGAAAATTTTATTGGAGGCAATGGCAAGCTGCAAAAACATTTAAGAACCCTGTATAATCCTAGTCAGGCTATTTCCAACATTGCTTTAGCCCCTAACCCTCAAGAGAATAGTTACAAACCACACTTTGAGTGTGCAGTATATCCACCCTATTTCTCTCTTACTGTTGTCAAGACTGTCCAAAGTTTTTTTAACTCCAAATTGTTGCTAGCAATTTGTTTCTGAGAGGAAAAACACCAACTATAATTCTAAAATAATTATGAAATAACTTGAGACCAACCCCCCACCCCCTCAAATCAATCCAGTGTTGTGAATTGTTTATTTCTGGTGTGGTAACTTAAATGGATGCATTGTTCCTGCATGTCTGAGCTGTGAGAACTTGGACCTCAATGTTCTTTTGCCGTTCCTGTAGTGCACTCACTATATAGCCATACTCTCCCTACTGTGAGAACAGTTCGAAATGATGTGTGTGCAGCTGGTGAGGGCAACAATGGCAACGATACAGCAAATCTCTGCACCTCTGACAAAGTGGTCAAGCAGGGATAGAATTGGTTAATGGAGGTATAACACCAGTAGCATTCAACAGCAAACCTCTGTAGACTGTGGTCTTCGCAGCACCAGACTTTTGCGATAAAAGGACCCAGAGTTGGGGCGCTGTGTGCTTTGATGCTGTCCTGATAGCTAAGGGGAAACACCACATTATCCACAAATGCAATAAATACTCCTTGACCACATACCATACTTACATGAGATTACTTTTGATGGGACAAAGACGCTGTTTGAAACACAAATGCATTCACAAACACGTCAAAGATAGATAATCACCTATGTCTTAAGGTCTCTCTTTTTTCATTTCCTTTATATATTAGCCTCTGACCTCCTAACCCCTTCCTGTTAGTATTGAGTTCATAACCTGAGACGGGCTGTGGGATTCTGGACAAAGTTTCCACTGTTCTTCTCTGCTGGTTTGGAGCATTGATTAATGCAGCATCACAGAAATGAACATATGCCCCTGGAAATTACTAACATGGAACAGAGAGATGACCAAACAATTGTGATCCTGTTGAACTCAGGGTTTTTGCTTTTATTATCAAGCTGTTTTGCTGGCCTTTATATATCTGATTGTTACTGATGAAGGTTGTTTGTGAAGGCTTGTTGTCATTATGCAAGTGTTAATTTTCCTTGTATTCTGTAACTCCACCTCTGATTAGTCAATGCATGTAAAACAATGACAAATGGTTTGAACCTACGGTAAATAATAATAATATAATAATAATAATAATAATAATAATAATAATAAAAAGGTTCAATTTATCGGTGCTCTTATCTTACCCTGTGCTTTTCTTCAGCTCGGCTTGAATTCTTACAATCTGGATGCCAAACAGTTGAACCTTGAAAAAAAAAAAGAATACCATCACATCAAAATGCATTCATGTAGTCTGTGAACAGATCTGTAGAATCATTCTAACACAACAATTTGACATGACATTTGTCAAACACGTGAGTTCATTTCTCTAAACCTAAGACCATCTTCTGCTGAATTTCAAATTGAGAAAGATGGTCCAGCCAGTTTCTCTAAAGGAGTTCCCATTCTACAGCATAATTTACTTTCATCAACCTACAGCAAGCCCTGACCTGAACATGAAAACATGCCATGAGTTTCCTGTGAGACATATGCAGGGCACTATGATTGGACTAGGCGATAATGTTTACATTACTTCTGTGAGCTGGTAACACAGAAGCTCTGTTCTTACCTTGCAGGTACATTTCTTCTCCTTCTGTAAACATTTGATTGCACCTGCTGCATCGTGCACAGCTGGGGTGATAGTGTTTGTCCCCTGCCTGAAAAATGAAGGCACACAATCAGTAATCTTGTTCCTATTAATAACACCCCAGGAGAGAATCAAAGTGCTATCCTGCTCTCACCACACCAGCAAGCTACAGTATGTTGCTACCTCTGATAACAGACCCTTGGTTAAACTACTGTAGCTGCTGTGTTTCTCTAGTTTTCTTCCAAGCTGTGGAGTACAGTGTGAGTGTTACCCCAAGTTACTAAAGAATAACCCTTTCAAGTGACACTTAAATCTTTACAGTGAACTTCTCTTCTGCAGCAACTCATCCAAATGCTGTAAAAGAAGCTTGCAAAAGAGTCAGCTCTAAAGTAACAAACACACTTTCCATTATCGTACCTTCAAAATATCAGAAACTGTGAGATGGCGCTAACATGAACCCCTCTATGAAAGACTTCTCATATATAGTAATATTTCTTTCAATGAAGCCCAATAATAAAAACCCAGTCACAGAGGCTGCTTTTCTTTTATGGGAAGTCCTGCAGGATTATCTTGCTACAGTTCTCAGAAATGAATGCAAGACTCTGGCACTCTGACACCCGAGTGAACCATGCCTTCAGAGGGCAGTGATGACAGGTGCCTTTTATTGCCCCATTTTCCCTTAAGCATATTCCTCCAGTGGGAGAGAACCATAGGCTGATCAGGGACTTCTGCCTCACAATACCAACACTGTGTTAATGAACTGAAAGGGCAGGTGTGCTTGCTCTGCTGTGTTGGGAATTAAATGTTCTACTGCGGTCTATCATGTTTCATTTAGAAGAAAAATACAATCTACACAGGGTATACCTTTAGCTCGATGCTGTCTCCAATTTCATGTTTGACCTCAGCCAACCACAGCTGTCATGGAAAGAGCTGACAGGTCCAGTCTCTATCTGTACTTCCATCTAGATATCGGAATGACCTTTCTTCTGCAAGTGTGTGGATCTATCTGGTCATCTTTATTTCAGGTATGTCCACCATAATCAAACGGGCTCTTTAAGATAGCATTGTTTGATGTAAAATACACAGTATATTGAATGAATAAACGCAGGCAGTTAATTTAACCTCAGATGGATATGGTCATGAAAAACATTTTCCACACTGATTTTCCACCCACATAGTCTCTGTTATGATTAATGTAACACGTCCCACAGTAAGAAAGAATTGAACAAATCCCTTTCCAATCTCTGCATGGGAATCAACTTTAGCTCCAATGGAACAGGTAAAAAAATAACCAGCAATAAATTAACAATATCTAAAATATATTTTATAATATATATATTAGCAATGACTTTGGAAAATGAATTTACCATACTGCAAGAATTTCTCAAATTCTACTTAACAACATGCCTTAACATGCTTGCCCTTACTCTTAGCCCTAACTTATACTGTCAGCCTACGGCAAGTGTACTCAAGTTCAACCTCCTTATGTACTAGGGCTCTCTACCCACACAGTCCGCAAGCAGGCAGGTGTTCCCAGGATGTCTCTTTGCTGCTTGCTGCACTGTGCTGATCCTTCACAAAGGTGCTGATCTCGCTCACATTGCTCCAAATCTGATGGCGAGGAAACAGTGACATCATCCTCTCTTTGTGATTGCAGATCTATTTAATCTGTTGAAGACTCCTTTTCAAAACAGGAAAGGTGTCTTTGTGCCAGTAAGGCTGGGTCTAAAGCAAAGGCGGAAAGAAGTATTAAAGCATCTTCAAAGTTGTTTTTGATGGTGTGTTCATTGCTTAATTTCACTAAAATCACCCAACTTAGTTCTGACTTGAAATGAGAACCTCGCAACCTTCCAGATCTCTGCTGCCTTCACTTCAGGGCATAGGAAATAAGGTACAAAGACACTGGGCCAGTTAGACAAGCACACCAGGTTTAACCAGAGGCTACAGCTGCTCCAGTCCCACCTTTCATTGAGGTATCCAGTATGTGAAAAAAAACACATACTGTATTGACACTGTAGTCAATAAAGTACAGTATACAGTATATGTAACCTATACAGGAAAGACTATAAAAAAAAAACAAAATCATGTAGAGACAAGCTTTGGAGAAGGAACAATGTGGTACACAGGCGTGAGTCATGAAAAGTGTCTTTGCTCTGTCATAAGCCACACCAGGTGAATGCAATCGAGAGTAGTGTGCAGGATAAACATCTGCCAAACGCTCCAGTAACACAGGCCTGGTGTGTTTTGCCAGATAAAGACTAGAGAGTTAAAATGCTGCAATCTCAGAAACCCATAGTAATGTTGCAAATGCAAAAGACTACAGTGTTAAAATGCTTTATTTTTTACGAGGATGCTATGCCAAAGAATGTAATTTAAAAAAAAAAAAAAAAAATCTGTTATCAATTTACAACATGTGGTGTTATGAATACACTGTGTAAGAATGCCTCTGTGGAACGATACAAACAAGCCCCTTTTTAATTCTGTTATTCACATGTTTAAACTGTAAAGTGTAATCCAGAGAAACACGTTATTTTGATGGTACTAAAGCCATTTCATCTACTCAGTGGTGCCAATGCTGTCATGTTTTCAGCCATTGAGCAAGCTTTGAATTCTAGTTTTGAACACAAGGGCAGCAAAGACATTGCCCTGAGATCTCCAGCATTGCCCCACGAAACCAACAGCTGATGCTGCTCAAGGCTGAATTGAACAGCGATGATCCTGTTCAAATGTACATAAAAAACACTGGCACTAAACCAAACTAAGGAACCTCAGTCTAAACAGGAAGCAGTCCTGCTCGCCTGACATCTCACTGTATTCCACTGCTTCCCCAGTGCTGTCATCAGTTCACCAATTAGCACCTAAGGGATCGTTTCCATCTGTTCACTGCCAGTCACAGAAATTACAAAATAAAAGAAAGAGAAAAAACAGGCCCCAACTTAAAAGCTATTTCACCAAAGAATGCAAAATAGTTCCGAATTTGTCACGGTAATTGTAATGCATTATCTTTAATTTTCTGCTTTTCTGATCTCAAATATATGTCTGGCAAAGATTGACCAAAAAAGCTAAAAATGAAACAGTCACCTCCTGTCTCCAATGTAGTGGATAAAACTCCAACTTTTCAAGAAAATGTAATGAAATATTTATTTCTTCTGGGGCTGTGATTGCAGTGACCTGATTTCCTCTGTCATGCATGGAGGTCAGAGAGAGATGATAAAACGGCACTTTAATTTCAATAGCTTATGAAGCTCAAAACGAATCACCTTTAAAACACAAACAGATATTAGGATTGGATTACAGGACTGATTTATCACAGGCTATGCATGGGAATGGATTTAAAGGCTGACCTAACACTTTGAAAGTATTTCCCTTGGACAGATGGGCTGGAAAATTAGTTTCTCTTCAGTGCTGGATCATTTTTAAAGCAGGTAGGGAGTTAGTAGAGAACTGTTTAAATGAAATCTGCAACAGACAAAGCAAATAATATGATTTTAATCAAATTCCAATGCAATCATATCAATACTAGGGGGAAAAAAAAAATTCAACTTAAACCCACAGTATAATCAAATGTGACCAAGAAATAGGTATTCAGACACACAGAGGTCAAAATTACGTAGGGATACTCAAATGGTCTCAAACAAATACAAGATTAAAGTAGCATACTATTAGGCATGACAGCTACCATGACACTAAATTTATTATAATCCGACAGCTCAGCAATGCCACCTGGCACTAAAAATAGAAAATAGACCCTTAAAGAGCGACTTAGTATGGCCATGAGAGCACCATATCTCAAGTATCGGAATTAGAGACAATTAATGTAAAGTGTTACCCATGAGTTTAGATGTTAAAACTTACTGTATATTTAAAAAGATTACTTTCACTACGTTGCAAAGCTGGCTCAGGTGTTGTGGAGTCAATAAATAAATGAGTGAACACTCTTTGGTACCGCATTGTGCTCCAAGACCAGTATTCCCTCCTCTCTTATCCCACTTCTGTTTCAACAACAGAATTCCACACACACATTGGGTTAGTGTCAAAAATCTGGATAATCAAACAGCAGAAGATTCCATCACCATCATTTAACAAAGACTCAATACAATAATGGTTATTTTATATTGCCCAGATGTGACTTGTAACCATAGCAGCCTTTCCTAGTTGTAATCTGTAAACAGAATAATCACAGGCACAGCATATGCAGCGCTGGTTTGTGTGCTCCTGCAGAAATCTTGACAAGGGTCCAGTTCCTTACTGGGGTGGGGCTCTGAACTAGAGTTTTCGAATTATGTACAACAATCTCCCAGAATGCTAAAGTGGACTGTAACATTAAGATCTATTGCAAAGTCACGTTCAGTTCTCTAAAGTAGTCTACTTCCATTTAGAATGCTCCCAGTACTTCTGAGCCAGATGTTGGATTTCTAATAGGTTAGGGTTACCTAACCCACAGTGCTTTACTAGTAGAAATGTATAACAAAAAACCTAACAGCTGGAACAAATAGCCTAAATATTGTAGGATTATGGAATCACTAGGGCCAGCACTAGAATGACAGATTTAAGATCACACATAAGAAAAAAAAAAAAAACACTTCCATGTTGTTACAAGAAACTTTTTCTTATTTACAAATTCCATTTAAGTAAACATTTATTGGCCTGGTAAGAGAATCTCCCAGCTCCCTCAGATATGCAAGCCTGGGGCACCATGGCACCCACTTTCAGTATTTTTGATCTTTGTATCACTGAGATTTATACTTTTATATATTTATACAGCTTACAAAGTTATTCATAGAATGGTTAATTAACAGACATTATACAAGTGTATACTGTGCCTAGGCAGCTACAAAAACAACGTACAAGGATGAATGAAAACAATGTACAAGGATGAATGAAAACAACATACAAGGATGAATGAAAACAACGTACAAGGATGAATGAAAACAACGTACAAGGATGAATGAAAACAACGTACAAGGATGAATGAAAACAATGTACAAGGATGAATGAAAACAACGTACAAGGATGAATGAATTTTTCAGATGCCATTAACCCCAGGTACTCACACACAGAGTGAACGATTCAGCAACAGCTGGGGCAGACGTTTCTACCTGCTAGGCCAGTTATAGCTATCTCTGGCTTGTTCCTTCTGAACTAAATGAAGTCAAATGAGTCAGAATAATTGGGTCTTGCTCTTTGATGAAAGTCACTGTAACTTGCTTGTTTGTAATTTCTCTGCCAGAGAAACCAAAACTAAATCTTCTCATAGATAGTAAGCACATTGTTTTTATTTGTATGGGATTGAGTACAGGAATTCCAATTGAACTAAAAACAAAACAACAAAACCAGATATAAGAACTTCAGAAGGACTACTGTTCTGTACATGCATTTTCTTTCAGAACTGTACTGCCATAAAATAAAATGTGCTTACTATGTGTGTGTACATTAGTTTGTAATTTACATGCTAGATTGAGGCTCCCATCTCTTCGGGATGTTATAAGTACATAGTCAGTGTTACGTATTTATTTGTTTACTGTGTGTTTTTTTTTTTTTACTAGGCGCAGAAAAAAATACCTTAATGTTTCTTTAATGATAGTGGCGTTTATTCGAGGGCAGCCTCTATTATAAAGCTGATATACTGTATGACTGCGGCACACACCAGGACGACTCCATCAGTGCACACACCAGGAAGACTGCATTAGTGCACACACCAGGAGGACTGCATTAGTGCACACACCAGCAGGACTCCATTAGTGCACACACCAGCAGGACTGCATTAGTGCACACACCACCAGGGATCCATTAGTGCACACACCAGGAGGACTGCATTAGTTAGCAACACATTCACTTTTTTGTCTCTCACTCAAATTAACTAAGTAGAACCAGATGTTTCCTGTTTCTCAGTAAGATTAATAAACACCAAAACCCAGCACCGTTCCAGGGATTGTGTTGCCAAGATGTTCAAGAAACCCAAACATCCAGCCAGTCCTGCCAATAGAACACACCAGCCTCCCAAACACCCAGCCAGTCCTGCCAATAGAACACACCAGCCTCCCTAACACCCAGCCAGTCCTGCCAATAGAACACACCAGCCTCCCTAACACCCAGCCAGTCCTGCCAATAGAACACACCAGCCTCCCTAACACCCAGCCAGTCCTGCCAATAGAACACACCAGCCTCCCTAACACCCAGCCAGTCCTGCCAATAGAACACACCAGCCTCCCTAACACCCAGCCAGTCCTGCCAATAGAACACACCAGCCTCCCTAACACCCAGCCAGTCCTGCCAATAGAACACACCAGCCTCCCTAACACCCAGCCAGTCCTGCCAATAGAACACACCAGCCTCCCTAACACCCAGCCAGTCCTGCCAATAGAACACACCAGCCTCCCTAACACCCAGCCAGTCCTGCCAATAGAACACACCAGCCTCCCTAACACCCAGCCAGTCCTGCCAATAGAACACACCAGCCTCCCTAACACCCAGCCAGTCCTGCCAATAGAACACACCAGCCTCCCTAACACCCAGCCAGTCCTGCCAATAGAACACACCAGCCTCCCTAACACCCAGCCAGTCCTGCCAATAGAACACACCAGCCTCCCTAACACCCAGCCAGTCCTGCCAATAGAACACACCAGCCTCCCTAACACCCAGCCAGTCCTGCCAATAGAACACACCAGCCTCCCTAACACCCAGCCAGTCCTGCCAATAGAACAACAGAGCACAGCCTCCCAAACACCCAGCCAGTCCTGCCAATAGAACACACCAGCCTCCCTAACACCCAGCCAGTCCTGCCAATAGAACACACCAGCCTCCCTAACACCCAGCCAGTCCTGCCAATAGAACACACCAGCCTCCCTAACACCCAGCCAGTCCTGCCAATAGAACACACCAGCCTCCCTAACACCCAGCCAGTCCTGCCAATAGAACACACCAGCCTCCCTAACACCCAGCCAGTCCTGCCAATAGAACACACCAGCCTCCCTAACACCCAGCCAGTCCTGCCAATAGAACACACCAGCCTCCCTAACACCCAGCCAGTCCTGCCAATAGAACACCCAGCCTCCCTAACACCCAGCCAGTCCTGCCAATAGAACACACCAGCATTCCTAACACCCTGCTGTAAGACAGGCACACTGGCTACACGTTCCATAAGGCAGGAAGAGCACTGCATTAGGATTTGAACCTAACTGATAAGCTTTGTGGACACAGGAAGGTCTCAAAATCATATCACAGCTTGCCAATAAAATATACTGTACACACAATTAGTAACAGCTTTAAGCTGCTGAAGCCACATTAAAAATGGCTTTCAGGATAGCAATAATCACTTGCTCTGACTTATTTTTTACCCAATTTTCATATTATATTATAATAATTATATTATATATAGTGTACGGCTAGTTTGGTCAAACAGAATTATAAATGTACCTTTTTGTAATTATCATAAAATCTTCAGTTTAAAGTTCAGATTTTCATTACCTCCAGCCATGTATGGTAAAGGAGGGCCATGAGAGAAAACATCAGACTGTCTAATAATGGCCTGGTGCCAACAAGAGTATAGTTACCATGGAAACTAATTCTACTGGGTGTAGACTTCCCTCAGACAGCAAGAGAGGGATAACAGCCATAGATCTCAATCATAAATAAAAAGCAATCAGCAGTCCTACATGGGATTATAAGGCAGGTTCTGGGGATTTTGTGAGTCTATAACACATTGCACATATAAGCCCAGTGGAATGAGCTCTTGCTGTTTTGCAAGCCTTTCTGAGTCATATTAAATAAATGATGTTTTTTGTTGGCTTGCACTGCAGTCAAGGGGAGTGCACAGTTTAAAACCACTAACAGAGCATCTCCCAAGTGGTGACTATGTGCAGCTGGTGCTGATGCAATGTGATTCCAGTTAAGGAGCCTCTCATGCCTTGTTTATTAAGCTAAGAATTATATTACATTACTGAGTTAAGAGCTTGGACTGACCTCTTTCATGTCAGAGACAGAGGTTCGAACCCATAGCCACTGGCCTTTGGGTGTGTGTTGAACTCACCTGCGAACTGGAGCTGGATTACAATGCATTCAATTCTAACTGATTACACGCATTGAAAAGAGTTGAAGGACAAGCATATTTAAAGAAGTCTTTCCCACTAATGTGCTGTTGAACTTCAGGAAGTGGGAAAAACACAGACATTGCATTGTGCTCTGACTGAGATCTGCAAGCCTGGGTCTCCACAGTGCAATCTGCCAGCCCTCTGAGATCTGCAAGCCTGGGTCTCCACAGTGCAATCTGCCAGACCCCTGAGATCTGCAAGCCTGGGTCTCCACAGTGCAATCTGCCAGCACCCTGAGATCTTCAAGCCTGGGTCTCCATGGCACCAACTTTCAGTGATTTAGATCTTTGTAGCATTAGGATGAATACAATGGGTCCTATTTATAAAGCTTGCAAAGTTATTCATAGACTGGTTAGTTAAATAACTGGGTTTGGTTTTAACAAGGCTTGACGACCAGTTTTTATTTTTACCTGCGATTATAGTCAACATGCCTGGGCAACAACTTAGTAACTTTTTTGTAGTCATATTGTCCAGGAGACAGGTTCTGTAAGTTTCCCACACACATTCAGACAGTGAAGTTAGTTCGTACCTGTGCTTGTAATCTCTATTATCACCACAAAAGAACGTCTCGCACCACTCCCTTTCAGTGGAGCTAGATGAAACAGGCATTATTGCATAACTTCCAATTAGGCTGTGCTGCACTGGTGGGAGATCCATTACCAAGGTGGATAATGTGTTGCACAGCACTGCACAGTATGGAACAGCCCTATTAAACCATACTATGGCACTATTGCATTAATGACATTCTAAGCAATGTTTGGGGTTCTGACAGATGAAGAGTGGGGACAGCTCACAGGAGTGCGATTCACTCCTGCTTTTTTCTGTGAATATCCCGTGCATCTCAGCCTTTGAAATGATACAATGGTGCTGTATTTCCACGGAGGAGCTTATTGAAATAACGGCAGTTAAGCTCACAGTATTTTAAAATCACCCTGTCATTTCTGAAAAAGCTACTGTTACAAACACAGCAGCCATCAATCTTCCCCACTGTTAGAAAGATTGTTCACTAATGTTTCTGTTAGCTCATCTGCCTGTTGGATAAACTCAGTATTTCATTTCACACAAAATCTCAAGACAGCCACAAAAATAATATTAATAATATACACTCCTCGTTAGGTACTTGTGCTATGTACAAATCTAACATATTTACATTAAAAAAACCCTGCCTTGTAAAATGTATTTTAGGTTTTGCACATATGTATGTTCTCGGTTACATTATTTTTGGCACAGCTTAGCATGAAGCTCATTGCAAAAATATTTCCTTATCATGCAGTAAACATTAAAAACATGTAAATGAAAACAGTTTAATATTTAAAAACTACAAAAACCTATATTTGTGCTTAAGTGTGCAATACTATATTTTGCAGTAACATACAAAACAAAAAAGGGTAGCTGTACATTTATAAAATATGAACTACATATGAACTACAAGCAATTTATTTTAATCAAATTGCAAGATGCCAAATAAACTGCTGTGAGTATTTTTTTAAAAGGCGACAATCGATGAATACAAAACTGTTTGAGATATGTAGTCGCACCCATACAAAACCACACATATAAAAACCTTGATAATGCCTTACCTTATTCCAGGCTTGGAGGGCTTCAACTCTTTTCAGTGACTAATCAGACAAGATGAGCGTCTGCAAATCCAGTTAACTCACAAAAAATCTGCCTCGACCTGTCCCACTCCACACAGTCAGAGCACTCTCTAGCCTGTCTTCACTGTCAAGCCCTGCTTGAATGCTTCTGCCTCTCAGCAGAATAAAAGTAAAACACTGCCTTCCAAACCAGTAATAAAAGGGCTTTCCCACCTAGTCAGGAATAACATGTTGCCGTCCCCACCAGACTAGTCCACTGTTAAAATGAAGGGGGTGGCACTAAAGAAACAAGGGAAGGTGCTCAAGCACAATAATGTTTCTGTTCTACTGTAGGAATGGAATGACACCTTAAAGGCAGGTAAGTAAAAATATGATTCTTTATGGTGAAATTGATAACAGTGTGCAACAGAAAGCATGTCTATTCTCATTCAGTTTGGATAATTTAAAATTAATATATCATTCTCGCTTGCACGAAATCACTGGAGACTGAAGAGTAAAATTCCGGTTCTTGATTGCCCCAATTACAGCCTTCTTGATTTGAAATGTGGATAGAGTTGAATGACGCAAATCAAAGCATGCTGAAAAAAGGGGCGTATTTTTGTATTGTTTTACTGCCCCAAGTTACTGAATCTGATTTTACTAACCAGTACCTCAGCTTACCCTTGCATGTACTATTTGCAGCAAGAAACAGATCATGTTCAGCAGGTAGATCATTGTAATACTACCTGACAGACTGATGTCACCTGTTTGGAATCCCAGAACACGCTACAGCATTATGCAGTACACTGTGTTTGTCCATAGCACCAGGTAGGTGTATGCAGGGTGCTGTGATGTAACCAATGAGGTAAAATCTCAATGAATGTAAAAAAATATATATGCTACAGTCAATAGACTGTTGCTGTCAGTGTACAGTAGCTGATAACCTGTGCAGTGTTTCTATAAACAAGTACGGTGCCCATCAAGAAGCCATTACATGAGTCTTCTACATACACCGCTGCTCCTCACCCCGAGCTGCCATCTGTTTGTCATGAACATCTCCTAGCATGCCAAGGCCCTGCTGCTTCCCCAGGTCCCCAGCTTGCAGACCTGACTGAGACATTGCTTTCTAGAGGATTCAGTGTCTTACACAGTCGTTTCCTGTTTAGCCTGTTTAAAGGAAGCCCCTCTGTTGAACTGGCAGGGACTACAGTCAACTTTCCACTGAGTCGTTACCACAGGCTCCAACCCTGCCAGAGAGCCGAGGTGCTGCCTGAACAATGCATTGATTAAGCAACGTATACATGACCTTGTCAACCGAGACACGAGAACAAAAGTCTTTCTTAGTGCTGTTTATAAAAGGTCTGTCTTGCAAGAGTATGGCCCATTAAACATGCACAGTAATGCGTTACATGCATACAATTATGAACTAAGCTCTGCTTTGCACTGACACAGTACAAATAATAACAATATCACATAGCTATGGAAAACACAGTCCTTTTTTTGACTTGGCTTCAATGGATATAAATGCACCTGGCAGACAGAACCCATTAACTGAGTATAAAAAATGATACCACCTACATGCACAAAATCAAAAAATCTCACTTCTCAGGTAGAGATGGCAGGGGACTAGAATGTGCAAGCTGGGATGATAAACAGACGGCAGATTCCACTGTTTCCAATGCAACAATACCCCTCCCCCAGACTGCCTTCACAAGCAGTGACCGAGACTGTCATCATTGTCAACATTCCAACAAAAACAAAATACATCCTTAAACTCTTACATGTGCAGAGGAAGCAAAGCCATTTCCTAGAGGTTTCTCGGCAGTTGGCCAAGTTTATCTAAAGTTAATTACAGGTTCACATAGGATGCTGTTTGTTTATTTTCAAACATGAACTCATTTAATACAAAGTACACGTTTTTGCACAGCGCAGGATTGTCTTGATAGTTCCTAAATCCTCACTTTACGATATTAAAAAGCAGAAGGTCCTCTTTTCACCATTTCAGAGACTTTTCTTCTGTTGCCACAAACACTTGTACTGTAAGTTTATTTGTTGTGGTAGAACTGATATTAGGTGTAAATTTACAACTTGCACAGTCCTCATAACTAGCATGTTAGTCATGTGTCTACCAAATGGCTGAGTATGTTCGTTTGTGGCATTTTACTACATTGTCATATGGCAGCTGCCTCACGCCTTTAGAACACTGCCTGTGTTCTTCTCTGTAAAATGGAAAAAGAGATTATATTATTAAGATGTGGAAGTTCCATTTCTACAGTCTGTCTGCCTGTTCCCCACATTATCTATGGCTGTAGCAGGGCGATTGCCCTGCACATGGGGAAATTAGTGTTGGTGTAAATTATATGTGGAAACAGGTTTGTTTTGTGTGCTTTTTGGAGTTGTTAAGTTTGATTAAAAATTTACAGACAGGCGCTGTGTTGAGACTTACTTCCTGCTGGTTTGGTTGAGAGGAAGGGCAGTGAATGATTGGCTGTACTGGTCCTCAATCAGCAGATGGGAAGTTCTCGACTGCGTGTCCGTCAGCATAAAACATCCGATGGGGTTCGTTCTAGATGCTACCCACAGGGGCGCTGTGCACACTGAGGAGGAGAGTGTCTGCTCTGCAGGAATTACAGCTACACAACCCTTACACTGCAACACAGTACTTGTGAAAGCAGTGCCGAGCCAAGGCCGTATGAAGAAGCAGGAGTCATCGTAAGAATACCGGCTCATAAGTAGGTTAGTTTAGGGGATAGTGATCCCATGTAATGTATAGCGAGGGTTATGTAGTGTAGCTGGTTCCTGGAGCTGGCTAGCGCTCGCCCTGTGTGGCACCTTTTATTTGTAGATTTTGTACTGTGTTTTGTTTTGCCTTTAGTACAGTTTTCTGTATGTGTCCTCTGTGTGTTACCATCGCTGGTAGGGTCACATGACCAGTTTGTTTACTATTTGTGGAGAATAAATCCTGTGCGCCTGAGCGGCGTTTCAGCTCCAACTCCCATGTCTCTCTGTCTTGGCTATCAGCGGTTACCCAATCACGTGACACAAGTACCTTGTCACAACAGCCTATAGCTTTCTGGTCTCAGTGGGGTGGTACTAAGAACTGTGACGAATGCTCTGTACTAAGAGGCAGGGGACTGAACTGCAAACTCTGACACTTTGTTCCAACTAAACTTGCCTTCTGCTAACGGACCACCCCACCTGCATACTTATATCTTGTCCCAGTGTGCACTATGTATGACACAGGACAAATTACACTGACAAAATGCAAGGCTTAGGGAATACCAATCCGAATGTAAAAGTGTACGCTCTGTCTTTCCCAGTACAAATCCGTGCAGGGACAGCTGCTTCCAATCTGAAGATGAAGTGGCTTGGACAGGGTTAGGGGTTCCAATATAATGGATAGGGTTAAGGGTAAGGTTAGGGCCTTCTCACTAAAATGTGGAGGTACTTTGTGGCAGGAAAGTGAGGTTGTTACAGATCAACAGGTTCTGCATCATGCATCGCTGACCCCACCCACCCCAGCATGTAACAAGAACACAACCAAACAGCTGGCATCCTTTACCAGAGCAGTCTAGTCTGACTGGTAATGTATTTAGAAAGACTGGGCTGGCTGGTGAACCCTGTTCTTACCTCGAGGACTTTCCCAGTGATGAACTGATGACAGGCCTCACACTTCACTCCAAAGTGAATCTGAAAATCCTTTTCACAGTAGGGAGCTTCATCCCTGAGGACAGCAATACAATAGAGTTCAGAGGGTGAATGCACAGCTACAATATCATGTTTAAAACATGTTCACACACCTAAAAGCACTGCACATCACGCTTACTGCTGTATCATTATTGCGTGTTTAATTGGCTTTGGGAAAGTTTGTATTGTGTGCTCAAGTCATGATAGGAAATACTTATGCTACCTGATACTGTATAATTGCAAAAACAGGTTAAGGGTAAACATAAAAAGAATCCCTTCCATATCAGCTTAGATAATCATGTTGGAACTGTACTTGCACGCTTGCACCACCTGTTAGATCACATCAGTATATACCTGTATATATATACTTGTCAAGACCAAGCCATGATAGTTTTAGTTTCATTCACCCCCTTTCTAGGTCCCAGGTGGAATAAAAGACAATGCTATGAAATGATGGAATTTAGGACTGTGGAGGTAGATCATACTGGTGAATTCCTTGATGTAAATTATGCCTGCAATTCAATGCTATGGTTGAATTGGTTATAGTAGCTAACTAAAACAACTCCATAAATCGTATCTGTCATGCAAGTCCATTTGTTATATAGGTCTCTATAGATGTGCAGTTTTGTAAGAAACACAAGTTATAGCACCATGTATTTTTACATTTTACAAAATAGCCACTAATGAAACGATAGCTAGCAGCTGTAAGCCTCATAAATTTCACAGCTATCCAACACTCCCTGCAGATCCTCAGAGACACCAACACTCCCTGTACACTCCCTGCAGCTCCTCATAGAGCAACACTCCCTGTACACTCCCTGTACACTCCCTGCAGCTCCTCATAGAGCAACACTCCCTGTACACTCCCTGTACACTCCCTGCAGATCCTCATAGAGCAACACTCCCTGTACACTCCCTGCAGATCCTCTTAGAGCAACACTCCTTGAACACTCCCTACAGAACCTTATTGAGCAACACTCCCTGGACGCTCCTTACATAACCTCATAGAGCAACACTCCCTGGACACTCCCTACAGAACCTCATAAAGCAACACTCCCTGGACACTCCCTATAGAACCTCATAGAGCAACACTCCCTGTACACTCCCTACAGAACCTCATAGAGCTACACTCCCTGTACACTCCCTACAGAATCTTATAGAGCAACACTCCCTGTACACTCTCTGCAGATCCTCATAGAGCAACACTCCATGTACACTCCCTACAGAACCTTATAGAGCAACACTCCCTGTACACTCCCTACAAATCCTCATAGAGCAACACTCCCTGACACTCCCTACAGAAACTCATAGAGCAACACTCCCTGTACACTCCCTGCAGAACCTCATAGAACAACACTCCATGTACACTCTCTACAGAACCTTATAGAGCAACACTCCCTGTACACTCCCTATAAATCCTCATAGAGCAACACTCCCTGACACTCCCTACATAAACTCATAGAGCAACACTCCATGTACACTCTCTACAGAACCTTATAGAGCAACACTCCCTACACACTCCCTGCAGATCCTCATAGAGCAACACTCCATGTACACTCCCTACAGAACCTTATAGAGCAACACTCCCTGACACTCCCTACAGAACCTCATAGAGCAACACTCCCTGCAGATCCCCATAGAGCAACACTCCATGTACACTCCCTACAGAACCTCATAGAGCAACACTCCCTGACACTCCCTGCAGAACCTCATAGAGCAACACTCCCTGTACACTCCCTGCAGAACGTCATAGACACCAACACTCCCTGTAAACTCGCTGGAAGGACAGGATACTCACTTGCTGATATACTCTCCAGTCAGGACCTTCCCGCATGCCTTGCATTTGAAGCAGCCCAGATGCCACTGCCGTTCGAGAGCCAGCAGAGCCTGGCCATCCTTGATATCTCTACCGCAGCCAGCACAATCTGAAAACACAACAGCACGAAACATTCAAGATCTCAACAGCTCACTAGAAGCACATTAGCATTGACATTGAATACTTCTACATACTGCTATATATGTAGCTCTGTGAAGTATGAGACAGATAGGGGATATTATTTACTTTACCTTTTAAAATGCAAATAAATTATGCAAAAGTTATGCAATTTGGAAATTGGCTGTTTTATTTTTTTTAAGACGCATAGTGTCAAATTATTGTTATCCGCCAACCCTAAAGGTTTTTAAAATTAACATGGAATCCAAATAAATAAAAAGCAAAAAAAAAATTAGATTCCATGGCCACATGTTGGTGTTCGCATTTTTTAAACAAAAAAGAAACTATGTAATAGTTAATAATTTATAACTTTTGAATGTTCCGGAAAGTATTCCTAGGGAAACACTCATCAGTTGCAGGTAAGGAAGGGAAGTACGTGAGGTCAAGTTGATGCTGAGTTCGGTTAACTTGGGAGACGCAGCTTCCTTTGCACCTCTGACACTTTGTTTTTGAAAAAAATAACACTAGGTGGCAGTACATATTAATAATCCATACTTGTAATAGAAATATCAAGCAAATAACAGTTTAGTCATCAATAGTAACAGCTGTAAAAAAATATATACTGATTAAAAACCAAATACACTTCCAAATACAGTATTGATGCGGCTTTACATAAAGATGACTAAGCCTTTTAATCAGGATGCAACATAAAATCAATCATAGCTACAAACTGCAGTAGTGTAGGCCAGGGATTCTGTAGCAAATATGATATTTAATTACATTTACGAAGGTTGCAGTATAGAACAACTTAAAATAAAACCGATTTTTATGTTTTATTTATGTTATCCTGCCACCCTAAAAGGTTTTAAATTTAACATGGACTCCAATAAAAGCAAAAAAAAATTAATCCAGGCACATGTGTTTTCCATTTAAACAAAAGAAACATGTATAATTTATAACTTTGAATGTTCCTGAAGTATTCCTAGGGATACACTCCATCAGTTGAGTGAGGTCAAGTTGGCTGAGGTGGTAGACGCAGCTTTGAAAGCATGACGAGGAGGCTAAACTGGGTCTAGATGAAGCTCGTAATGAAGCCCTTGAGATAACCACGCATTAATCCACTGCCACAGAACAGAGCAACAGAGTTTCATTTTATTACGCAGCAATGAAAGAAGTGCACTCGTCTCTCACACCAAAAAATAAAAAAACATCCTACAAACATCCTTACAGCAGTCTTCCTGTACAAATCCCATGCTGTGGTTCCGGCTTCATTTACGCTGCAATAATCCGCTGCCCTAACAGGACACAACCGCTCACTAATGCAAGCTTTTCAACAAACTGTTTGTATTGTGTGTCATACCTGCTGTAAAACAATGAGAAGACCAGAACTTACTGCTGGAGCTGCTGATATCTTTGGGACTGGGAGACATCGGCTGTACGCAGAGCTGACAAAGACAGTCTTTCCCATTAAAGGTGACTCGGTCTCCTGCTGGAAATGGGCGTCTACAAGAAAAATGCAAGGCTTAAGGTTATTCCTTATAATATAAGTCTTCTCTCAATAAAATCAATACCAGTATAGAAGAAAAAAAAAACATCCTGCCAAAACACTTTCAAGCTCTTTGGTGGCAATGACAAACATAATTGGAAAGTGTTCAAACCCAAACTGAAATGCAGTTTGGTAGGAAATGTATTCAGGGCTGCTGCAGTCCTAGATCCAGCAATCAGAAACAGTCATCCAGCGAAGGTTCAGCTCTGAACCTGGTTTCTTCACAGTTGTGTTATGTCATAAAACTGTCAAAACTAGATAACCAGTCAACAGCAGTTCCTGGTTTGAAAAAGAAAAATCACAAGTAGAGTACAAGCCCCCTGGTTCTATAGTCTCTGTGATCATTGCAGTTCTGAATATTGCTGTGCACGCTGTGCACTGTGTGTGAATGTGATCATTGCAGTTCTGAATATTGCTGTGCAGGCTGTGCACTGTGTGTGAATGTGATCATTGCAGTTCTGAATATTGCTGTGCAGGCTGTGCTGCTGTGTGTGAATGTGATCATTGCAGTTCTGAATATTGCTGTGCAGGCTGTGCTGCTGTGTGTGAATGTGATCATGCAGTTCTGAATCTGTGCATTGCTGCTGTGTGTGAATGTGATCAGTTCTGAATATTGCTGTGCAGGCTGTGCTGTGCTGTGTGCTGTGAATGTGATCATTGCAGTTCTGAATATTGCTGTGCAGGCTGTGCTGCTGTGGGTGAATGTGATCATTGCAGTTCTGAATATTGCTGTGCAGGCTGTGCTGCTGTGGGTGAATGTGATCATTGCAGTTCTGAATATTGCTGTGCAGGCTGTGCTGCTGTGGGTGAATGTGATCATTGCAGTTCTGAATATTGCTGTGCAGGCTGTGCTGCTGTGGGTGAATGTGATCATTGCAGTTCTGAATATTGCTGTGCAGGCTGTGCTGCTGTGTGTGAATGTGATCATTGCAGTTCTGAATATTGCTGTGCATTGCAGCTGTGCTGTGCAGGCTGTGCGCTGTGTGTGAATGTGATCATTGCAGTTCTGAATATTGCTGTGCAGGCTGTGCACTGTGTGTGAATGTGATCATTGCAGTTCTGAATATTGCTGTGCAGGCTGTGCTCTGTGTGTGAATGTGATCATTGCAGTTCTGAATATTGCTGTGCAGGCTGTGCTGCTGTGTGTGAATGTGATCATTGCAGTTCTGAATATTGCTGTGCAGGCTGTGCTGCTGTGGGTGAATGTGATCATTGCAGTTCTGAATATTGCTGTGCAGGCTGTGCACTGTGTGTGAATGTGATCATTGCAGTTCTGAATATTGCTGTGCAGGCTGTGCTGCTGTGGGTGAATGTGATCATTGCAGTTCTGAATATTGCTGTGCAGGCTGTGCTGCTGTGGGTGAATGTGATCATTGCAGTTCTGAATATTGCTGTGCAGGCTGTGCTGCTGTGTGTGAATGTGATCATTGCAGTTCTGAATATTGCTGTGCAGGCTGTGCTGCTGTGGGTGAATGTGATCATTGCAGTTCTGAATATTGCTGTGCAGGCTGTGCTGCTGTGGGTGAATGTGATCATTGCAGTTCTGAATATTGCTGTGCAGGCTGTGCTGCTGTGGGTGAATGTGATCATTGCAGTTCTGAATATTGCTGTGCAGGCTGTGCTGCTGTGGGTGAATGTGATCATTGCAGTTCTGAATATTGCTGTGCAGGCTGTGCTGCTGTGGGTGAATGTGATCATTGCAGTTCTGAATATTGCTGTGCAGGCTGTGCTGCTGTGGGTGAATGTGATCATTGCAGTTCTGAATATTGCTGTGCAGGCTGTGCTGCTGTGGGTGAATGTGATCATTGCAGTTCTGAATATTGCTGTGCAGGCTGTGCTGCTGTGGGTGAATGTGATCATTGCAGTTCTGAATATTGCTGTGCAGGCTGTGCTGCTGTGGGTGAATGTGATCATTGCAGTTCTGAATATTGCTGTGCAGGCTGTGCTGCTGTGGGTGAATGTGATCATTGCAGTTCTGAATATTGCTGTGCAGGCTGTGCTGCTGTGGGTGAATGTGATCATTGCAGTTCTGAATATTGCTGTGCAGGCTGTGCTGCTGTGTGTGAATGTGATCATTGCAGTTCTGAATATTGCTGTGCAGGCTGTGCTGCTGTGGGTGAATGTGATCATTGCAGTTCTGAATATTGCTGTGCAGGCTGTGCTGCTGTGGGTGAATGTGATCATTGCAGTTCTGAATATTGCTGTGCAGGCTGTGCTGCTGTGGGTGAATGTGATCATTGCAGTTCTGAATATTGCTGTGCAGGCTGTGCTGCTGTGGGTGAATGTGATCATTGCAGTTCTGAATATTGCTGTGCAGGCTGTGCTGCTGTGTGTGAATGTGATCATTGCAGTTCTGAATATTGCTGTGCAGGCTGTGCACTGTGTGTGAATGTGATCATTGCAGTTCTGAATATTGCTGTGCAGGCTGTGCACTGTGGGTGAATGTGATCATTGCAGTTCTGAATATTGCTGTGCAGGCTGTGCTGCTGTGTGTGAATGTGATCATTGCAGTTCTGAATATTGCTGTGCAGGCTGTGCTGCTGTGGGTGAATGTGATCATTGCAGTTCTGAATATTGCTGTGCAGGCTGTGCTGCTGTGTGTGAATGTGATCATTGCAGTTCTGAATATTGCTGTGCAGGCTGTGCTGCTGTGGGTGAATGTGATCATTGCAGTTCTGAATATTGCTGTGCAGGCTGTGCTGCTGTGTGTGAATGTGATCATTGCAGTTCTGAATATTGCTGTGCAGGCTGTGCTCTGTGGGTGAATGTGATCATTGCAGTTCTGAATATTGCTGTGCAGGCTGTGCTGCTGTGTGTGAATGTGATCATTGCAGTTCTGAATATTGCTGCTGTGCATTGCAGGCTGTGCTGCTGTGGGTGAATGTGATCATTGCAGTTCTGAATATTGCTGTGCAGGCTGTGCTGCTGTGGCTGTGAATGTGATCATTGCAGTTCTGAATATTGCTGTGCAGGCTGTGCTGCTGTGGGTGAATGTGATCATTGCAGTTCTGAATATTGCTGTGCAGGCTGTGCACTGTGTGTGAATGTGATCATTGCAGTTCTGAATATTGCTGTGCAGGCTGTGCTGCTGTGGGTGAATGTGATCATTGCAGTTCTGAATATTGCTGTGCAGGCTGTGCTGCTGTGGGTGAATGTGATCATTGCAGTTCTGAATATTGCTGTGCAGGCTGTGCTGCTGTGGGTGAATGTGATCATTGCAGTTCTGAATATTGCTGTGCAGGCTGTGCTGCTGTGGGTGAATGTGATCATTGCAGTTCTGAATATTGCTGTGCAGGCTGTGCACTGTGTGTGAATGTGATCATTGCAGTTCTGAATATTGCTGTGCAGGCTGTGCTGCTGTGGGTGAATGTGATCATTGCAGTTCTGAATATTGCTGTGCAGGCTGTGCTGCTGTGGGTGAATGTGATCATTGCAGTTCTGAATATTGCTGTGCAGGCTGTGCTGCTGTGGGTGAATGTGATCATTGCAGTTCTGAATATTGCTGTGCAGGCTGTGCTGCTGTGGGTGAATGTGATCATTGCAGTTCTGAATATTGCTGTGCAGGCTGTGCTGCTGTGGGTGAATGTGATCATTGCAGTTCTGAATATTGCTGTGCAGGCTGTGCTGCTGTGGGTGAATGTGATCATTGCAGTTCTGAATATTGCTGTGCAGGCTGTGCTGCTGTGGGTGAATGTGATCATTGCAGTTCTGAATATTGCTGTGCAGGCTGTGCTGCTGTGGGTGAATGTGATCATTGCAGTTCTGAATATTGCTGTGCAGGCTGTGCTGCTGTGGGTGAATGTGATCATTGCAGTTCTGAATATTGCTGTGCAGGCTGTGCTGCTGTGTGTGAATGTGATCATTGCAGTTCTGAATATTGCTGTGCAGGCTGTGCACTGTGGGTGAATGTGATCATTGCAGTTCTGAATATTGCTGTGCAGGCTGTGCTGCTGTGTGTGAATGTGATCATTGCAGTTCTGAATATTGCTGTGCAGGCTGTGCTGCTGTGGGTGAATGTGATCATTGCAGTTCTGAATATTGCTGTGCAGGCTGTGCTGCTGTGGGTGAATGTGATCATTGCAGTTCTGAATATTGCTGTGCAGGCTGTGCTGCTGTGTGTGAATGTGATCATTGCAGTTCTGAATATTGCTGTGCAGGCTGTGCTGCTGTGGGTGAATGTGATCATTGCAGTTCTGAATATTGCTGTGCAGGCTGTGCTCTGTGTGTGAATGTGATCATTGCAGTTCTGAATATTGCTGTGCAGGCTGTGCACTGTGTGTGAATGTGATCATTGCAGTTCTGAATATTGCTGTGCAGGCTGTGCTGCTGTGGGTGAATGTGATCATTGCAGTTCTGAATATTGCTGTGCAGGCTGTGCTGCTGTGGGTGAATGTGATCATTGCAGTTCTGAATATTGCTGTGCAGGCTGTGCTGCTGTGGGTGAATGTGATCATTGCAGTTCTGAATATTGCTGTGCAGGCTGTGCTGCTGTGGGTGAATGTGATCATTGCAGTTCTGAATATTGCTGTGCAGGCTGTGCACTGTGGGTGAATGTGATCATTGCAGTTCTGAATATTGCTGTGCAGGCTGTGCTGCTGTGTGTGAATGTGATCATTGCAGTTCTGAATATTGCTGTGCAGGCTGTGCAGTGCAGGCTGTGTGTGAATGTGATCATTGCAGTTCTGAATATTGCTGTGCAGGCTGTGCACTGTGTGTGAATGTGATCATTGCAGTTCTGAATATTGCTGTGCAGGCTGTGCACTGTGTGTGAATGTGATCATTGCAGTTCTGAATATTGCTGTGCAGGCTGTGCTGCTGTGGGTGAATGTGATCATTGCAGTTCTGAATATTGCTGTGCAGGCTGTGCTGCTGTGGGTGAATGTGATCATTGCAGTTCTGAATATTGCTGTGCAGGCTGTGCACTGTGTGTGAATGTGATCATTGCAGTTCTGAATATTGCTGTGCAGGCTGTGCTGCTGTGTGTGAATGTGATCATTGCAGTTCTGAATATTGCTGTGCAGGCTGTGCTGCTGTGGGTGAATGTGATCATTGCAGTTCTGAATATTGCTGTGCAGGCTGTGCACTGTGTGTGAATGTGATCATTGCAGTTCTGAATATTGCTGTGCAGGCTGTGCTGCTGTGGGTGAATGTGATCATTGCAGTTCTGAATATTGCTGTGCAGGCTGTGCTGCTGTGGGTGAATGTGATCATTGCAGTTCTGAATATTGCTGTGCAGGCTGTGCTGCTGTGGGTGAATGTGATCATTGCAGTTCTGAATATTGCTGTGCAGGCTGTGCTGCTGTGGGTGAATGTGATCATTGCAGTTCTGAATATTGCTGTGCATGTGCTGTGCATTGCAGTTCTGAATGCTGTGCTGTGCTGTGTGGGTGAATGTGATCATTGCAGTTCTGAATATTGCTGTGCAGGCTGTGCTGCTGTGGGTGAATGTGATCATTGCAGTTCTGAATATTGCTGTGCAGGCTGTGCACTGTGTGTGAATGTGATCATTGCAGTTCTGAATATTGCTGTGCAGGCTGTGCACTGTGTGTGAATGTGATCATTGCAGTTCTGAATATTGCTGTGCAGGCTGTGCTGCTGTGGGTGAATGTGATCATTGCAGTTCTGAATATTGCTGTGCAGGCTGTGCACTGTGTGTGAATGTGATCATTGCAGTTCTGAATATTGCTGTGCAGGCTGTGCTGCTGTGGGTGAATGTGATCATTGCAGTTCTGAATATTGCTGTGCAGGCTGTGCACTGTGTGGTGAATGTGATCATGCAGTTCTGAATATTGCTGTGCATTGTGCAATGTTCTGAATATTGCTGTGCAGGCTGTGCACTGTGGGTGTGAATTGTGATCATTGCAGTTCTGAATATTGCTGTGCAGGCTGTGCACTGTGTGTGAATGTGATCATTGCAGTTCTGAATATTGCTGTGCAGGCTGTGACGCTGTGGCTGAAGTGTAAGACCTGTCTATGAGCTGCTGCCACCTGACAGTTGTTTGAGTTTTTTACACCCTTATTGAAGGTTCTGTGTTTAACTCCCCACCAGTTGTAATATCAACACATACACTGCACTCAGGAGCCACTTCTGGGTCTTGTTATATATTTTTGGAGAGCTGATGAGGATGACTGGATCATCTAATCTACTCTCAACCCCCAGGCTAGCAACATACAGTAAAATAATGTCATATGAAGCAATGTTTGAATCAGGGCTTCCCTCAAAAGAAAGCAGGTAACAATATTACCTTTACAATGGGTTAACTCTTTGATTCCCAAGCATTGCATTTCTTTTCTCCTTAAAAACAATATCCAATATATCTGACATTGAGAAAATAGTCATTAAACAGATATGGGAATATACCCTGGGCAGCAAAGGGTTAATGTTCAGTTCTCGCCAACAGATCATTTTTCTCTCATTCATAATTTGGGGTTCAATATAACTTTGTAATACAGACAGAATCACAAGTTTCTTACTTGCAGATGGTGCAAACGAAGCAGGTTGGATGGTAGGTCTTTCCCAGAGCAGTGACTACCTCTCCCTCTACGAAATCCCCACAGCCGTTACAGCGCGTCCCATGCAAGCGCTGGTAGTCCAGAGTGCAAAGATAGTCTCCGTTCTTCATAAAGAACCCACCCTGGGCAAGATCACAGCCACAGACTGGAAACGAGAAACAAAGACCCACTTTAATAGAACTTAGAGGAAGTAGAGTACAAAGGTTCACAAATCGTGGCTAATTCACATGAAAATGCAAACTAATAGCAGGCTGGTTAACGTATACTAGTGGCTCATGAGGTCAGTATACTAAGGCAGTGATCCTAGTTGCTCTAAGTGCCCTATCCACATCTCAGAAGTGATTGGTATTAGCCAGGGGAGCAAATTGACTGCCTATTATATACCAAGAGCTGCCCATTATCAGAAGGGTAGTTTGTGCGTTTTTTGGTTTACTGTTTTGCTCCCAGCAGACTTAAAATCACGCCCCCCCAACCTTTTTAATATAAGTAAACTTTTTAAAAGTATATTCCACAGAGTGGCACACACAGTGCTGTCATCGGACATCATCTGTGAAAGACAGAAAGTTTATATATTATATATATTAACCAGGTCGGGTAACTGTGTATGTCAAGGACTCAGTGCAGTGGTATCTCTGTTTATTCACAAACCATAAAAACATGTTTGTGCAAACCATCTGGAGGTGTAGCTTTCCTGGTACTCTGTCAAAGTTTTTTTTTTCTGTCAAATGTTTACTGTCTTCTGATTACATTTGTTAGTGAAACCGACACCATGCTAATGCAATATTCATGGTTGCATGTACTTTATTGATTCATAAGAGCAGCAGAGTCAAAGTGCTCCATTATTTTCTTCTACCTTAAATAAGTGGTAGCCAACGCTCTAAAATCCATTTCCTACTTTGTATCAGTTTTAGTTCCCCAGGGCTGCCAGATATTTATCGTTTCCTTTTTTTAATTCAATCTCTGCATGGTGTATACTGATAACAGTCAACACCAAATCTCCCATTTGTTCACAAAGATCAAATTAAATAATCAACTACCGCTGGGTCAGGAGGTTAAATTGGTGCAATTAAAGAATTTAGAAGAGCGCTGGAAGAAGCAGCTGGAAAGGCAGGGATAATTACGCTCACTCATCCTATACAGCACAAGGGGATAGAAGCGCCAAACAGATCATTAACATGATTCTTGCACAAAGGAAAATTGCACCCAACAGATTTACCAACCAGAAATAAACAACCAAGACATGTCACTTAATGATCATTCTTAAGCTATTTCTTATTTGTTTTACAATTAACTGGAGCAAAAGCTAAACATAACCAAATAAATCAGCCTCTCTAACATCATTAAATAATCGAGGTATACATTTTATAGAAAATGTTCTTGCTACAGAAGACATGCAGTTCATGCAGTAGCAATCAAAGTGCACAGCTCTACAAGTAAAACTGGCTTGTCTGTCTCATAAGCACTAGGCACACATGTTTGCAACAAACACAATTCAGTTTCCTCTTCATCTATGAATCTAAATGTTTTATTTTCTAGCCTGCTCCAATCCCACTAGAGTATGCCAGGGGGCGTGTAATAAACTTGATGAAATAAACTTGATGCATACCCCTGGCTTGCAGCTTTAATGTTACCAAAGATCAAAGGCAATCAAAGGCTTGAGCAACGTGAAAGCGTCACAAAAATGAAATTACTGGAAAATGAAGGGCATGCATTTTCTTCAAAGGAATTTTCTCTCAATACATAACATACCCTGTGGGACCATAAAAATTCCCTTACAATGAACTTGAAACGACAAAAAAAACAACCCTGAATTGTGCTTAATTCCAATGTGTGATACTGTTTAACCTTTTCAGCCCTGGCGGGACCTTTATCACAGCTTAGCACAGTCTGTTAACACATGCCAACAGACATCACGCAGGAACCTCAGGGGACTTCGAGCTCCCAGTCTGAGCTGCTCTCAATCAATTAGTTATTTTTTAATTGTATGACTTAATTTCAACACAAATAATTCAGGACAGAAACAGGTCATGTTACCACAAGCAGAAATGTATAGAACTTTCTGCCACTACCAGACCACTTTTGATGGAAATTGTTATTAATTTAATGGAATTTTTCCAATTTTCTGTTGTTCCTAATGGTTAATTCTTACAGCTTCTCACTCGTTAATTACATAAAGAATTTTAAAAGTAACCAGTTAATAGCAAGTAAACCTGATGCTCAAAAGCAAATGTAAACAGTAACTACACAACCTAAATAAGCCATTTTAAATAGCTTGAGTATTGTAGACGCTTATTTATGAGAACACCATGAAACCCTTTAAATGCTTTTTACTATTTTTACAAAAACAGTTTATTCAGCAATCAGTTGATATGAAGCAAGAAAGTGATCCAGTGAGAATAAAGACTCAATAATCTGTGACCATCAAGCCATTTTCCGAAGTCAGAACCTGTATCTCTACTTACCAGAATGTATTCCCATGCTCTATCGACACACAGGTCCGCAAGATAAAATAACTGGGTTCCTCCCTTCACAATGGTTTTCATAGCACAGTATACTGTCATCTCAAATGTTATCCATAATTTTAAAAAAAATGTAGTGTGAATTGTAATGCTTTGTAATCCACCTGAGTGTGTGATCAATTCCCCCACTTTATATACATATCTTATTTATAAAGATTGGCTATTCACACATGGAGCAAACCACAGTGAGCTTCAGCATTTGTTATGCAGGCAACAGACTGTGACCAAATAGTCATCTGGACATTTCCCTTTACAGGCAGTGAAAAAACCAGCACAGGTCACAAGATCAGAAATTCAGTAAACACTTCCACAATGTATCATCATTATCAGAAGTGTTCTGTTCTTTCTAAATAATTCTATCATTGTCTGTTACTTTTCAAACTCATTTTATGATATGGCTGTTCCAATAGGACTGCATTTGTTTGGCTGCGAGGGATTACAGGGAAAGGTTAAAAACGCTCAAATTAATATAGTATTAAAACACATAGAGTAAGTACATTGTACACAGCAATGTGTAAGAGAGTTGCTGTGCACAGCAGTGTGTAAGAGAGCTGCTGTGCACAGTGAGTGAAGATGGCTATGGAAATAGTTCATCGTTATCCAATCCTCAAATCCCATATGAAAAAGCCTGGACTGCATACTGTTTCCAATATTACTAAAGTCTTCAGGAATACATTGCATAGTATACATAAGGGGAATAAAGTATTAACATCAGTACTCCAGAATACTATTGTTTTTCCCAACGGGATGCTATGACACGCCTCCAGCACAGCACAGCACTGTGAGGAGAGGCAGGGGTGAGGCAGCTGTAAGTGTCATCCAATCTACTACAACACAGCACTGTGAGGAGAGGCAGGGATGAGGCAGCTGCAAGTGTCATCCAATCTATTACAACACAGCACTGTGAGGAGAGGCAGGAATGAGGCAGCTGCAAGCGTCATCCAATCTACTACAGTACAATACCTGTCTATTTCAGCAGCAAGCAATATCCAAAGTTCAATTACTGTACAACCCCCCCCCCCCCCCCCCCCCCCCCCCCCCCCCCCCCCCCCCCCCCCCAAAAAAAAAAAAACCAAACCCCACAACTGGCCTGCCACCCCCTCTCTCAATCACACAGGAGCATGACCCTGGACAGGCCGACACGATCGCGATCTGCTGTTTCATTGAGAGTTTTAGTCTCCCACTGGCATCTCAACTCATGTGACAGGACAAGAGTGCAGTGCAATATAACACACACTTGACTGTGCTGAACCTGCTCTCCAGCATCTATAATGAGCCAAAACGGTTTGAAACAGGGTAATCTGTCTCTGTCTTGTTGGAAACTAAAATCCCGCTTTGGCCAGTGTAAAACAAACAGTTTGCTTGAGGTCTCGGCGCCCTCTTTCTCCATGCTTTGCTCATCAGTAAATGAGGGCACAGCTGAAGCGCAAATGTTCTGAGCAGGTGCTGGAACAAGCAGACATGGAGACTGAACTACAAGTCAGCAATGTCGGCACAGCTGAGAGGCCGCATGGGACACCTTGTGCTGAATCACAGCGATGGTTCAGGGAAGCTGAGCTCAGCCCATACGAGTGAGCCCCCAGGTAAGCGCAGCTATCCGTTTCTCCAAAGAACAGTACATGGCATGTTATTGCGATTAACATACTTATAATACTTACTGTCAGGAAGTCCCAGTTGCAGGATTTCCTGCTGATAAACATTATAAATGTTTCTCACCAATACTCAACTATTGTGCTTACATTTCCGTCTATTCAGCCCCTAGCCTTGCAATAAAGGAAAATGAATAATCTTTCAATCTAATTCATCAAAGAACACTTAAAATACATTGTGTGCATGCTGTTTTTTTTCTTTTATCAGTTTTTCTTTTCTGTATGGGACTTATAAATAAATGTAGCTTGTAATTTAATGAGTTAAGAAAAAATATGGGTAAAGCACACTAATAAAGCACAAACTATTAATTTATTTAGTGGCTTAAAAAAACATATTTTTAGAAATATAAGTAGTCAATTTTAGCATAATGGATCCAATAGTGACACATTTACACAAAGCCCCTTGAGACAGCCACTAATCATTGAATTGCAAATTCTTGTCAATTAAAAAAGGCAAGACTTGAGAGTCAATTACAAATTCTTCAGCATCCAAGTAGTTTCAAAACCTCCCATTAACCTGATGTCATGGTATGTCTATTGGAATTCCCCTTTAGGCAAAATCCATAGGGATGAGCAAAGAATTTCTGCCTGCATGGTCATGTGACTGGGACCCTTCTGTTTTGGTGACCCTTTTCAGTCTGGTGAGAGGGGTGTTCTACATCTCTTACTGTAAGGCTGTACTGTAAAGGGTCAAGTAAACAGGTGAAATGAATGAACGTACTGAGGAGCTAGGGAGCCTCAAGATGAAAAACCAAACAAAAGTGACGGCAGGTATTTATTTTGGGATAGATACAAAAATTATTCTTAGCTTGTCCAAATGATCTGACAGAAACCATGCCCTATCCTCCCCTAGCTTTGCTATAAAAATACCCATATTGTCCATCTTGCTAATTCCTGACCTCCACATGCATTCAGCCTTGTCAGTCCTTGTTAACTTAAATCCTCAGCTGCTGAGTGACTGTGATTCTTGGCATATCAGTGCCTCTACAGACCTCCCCTCCTCAGTGATAAGAAGCACTCTTTCTGTTTCCACAGCTCTATTGGCTCCTGAAGACTGGGCCATGAATAGAAACCACTTGGCTGCCAATGTGGCCGTATATTTATGGACCTACTAGCAAGATATGCCTCAGTGATTCGTCATGCTGTATTCATCAGAGGGCACTGTCCCAAGTGTTTTTTGTAAATTGCATGCATGGGTAAAAATTGCATGCAATTATACATCAATCAGATTGTCAGGGTTGTGAAGGTACTGGGAACTGAAGGCATTAAGCCAGGTACAGCTTTCCAGGAATGGCATCCATGAACTCCTAATCCCAGTGGATTTATATTGGTCCTCATAAACTGTTTACATTGTCTAGTAGCGAAACTTTCAGTACAATTTAAAAGCAGAGCAATAGACACAGAATACCACCTCTTGTCAAACCCATCACCTTGCTGTACCCCCATCAACAAGGACGGTTTAATGCACTGATTAAAAAAAACAGTGTGGTAACACTTTACATTAAGCATCTCTAATTAGTGTGTATTTACATAGTAGTTACATATGTAAAATGTTACCAACAGCGGTTTAAAAAATGAGAATAAACTAATAAAGTCTCTATAACAGTGGAGTACCTGATGAACAGCTAACTTGATTGCATTAATAAAAATGGACTTCGAAAAAAAGTCCTTAACAAAACTGTCCTTAAAACAGTCCATAACGTTTATGAATGTTTGACCCCGGATCGTCTCCCTGTTGCAGTTTACCATCTTTTTTGAATGATGTATTCATTTTAAATGGACTCTAATACTCTAATCTCAGGTAAGGAACGTCCCCGGCTTTTGTCATCTGTTCTGCCAGTAGTATTCAGGTGAAACTAATCTGCCCCTAAAGGTTCCTGGAAACAAATTAAATGAAGTCCACTGTGAGATTAGCTATAATTATCCAGAGGTTTCAGGTCATGGGTTTGTGCTAGAAGTACAACGAATACATAGATTTGATCTTTACACAAGCCTTTCTTTTTAAACTTCTACCTAAACGTGTGCTGTAATTAAAACATGTTTAAAAAAGGTGCAAGGTGGACGTTGCTGGTTCGAGTCTGGGGTATTCCACAGCCGACCGAGTTCCCAGGAGGTGGCGCTCAATTGGCTGACCGTCGCCGGGGGGGGAGGAGTCTAGGTCGGCCAGGGTGTCCTCGGCTCACCGCGCACCAGCGCCCCCTGTAGTCTGGCCGGGCTCCTGCGGGCTTGCCTGTTAGCTGCCAGGGAGCTGCATTGTCCTCCTGCGCTGTAGCTCCTGGGCGGCTGCATGGTGAATCCGCAGTGTGTAAAGAAGCGGGCGGCTGATGGCACATGCTTCGGAGGACAGCGCGTGTTCATCTTTGCCGCTCCCGAGTCAGCACAGGGGTGGTAGCGGTGAGCCGAGCGTAAATAAATAATAATTGGCCATTTCAAATAGGGAGAAAATAAAAAAAATGACTAAATTAAAAAAAAGGGGATCAAGATACAGTCATACAATGTTAAAATTATAAGCATCTAGTACTGTTTTTTATTTATTTACAGTGTCTCATCACCCATAACTTTGCTTTTTGACTATACTGTACTATCATTCGTTTTACATTCATGCATCATTTCCTATTGAACTATTTTCAAGAAGTTCCAAATGACATGTTTTACTCTGAGTAAAACTAAATACATTTGTACTCAATTCTGTCTGATTACCATGCTGAATGGAGGGATTGCATTGCTGCTAGACCAAAAAATGTACAAATAACATGTCGTTCTCACAAATGCACCAGAAAAGACTACATGGACGCTTTGAACCTATCAGCAGCTGGAGGGAGAGAAGAAACTGATACGGTCAACTCATTGTCATAAAAAAAAAAAAAAAAAATCTTCACTTCTTGTTCCTCTCAAGTTTAAATCAGGATGTTGCTAAAGAGAGGTTATGTGCACACCACCAGCTCTGCAAATGCCACAACTGTTATTGATCTATCCCTTACACACATTTGCAGCAGAACACCAAACACGTTGCAAAGTGTAGTAAAGCATAGTGCAATCATGGTTAAACACGGTAAAGCACTGGCAAACATGGTAACTAACAGAGAAATCATCTACAGCGCACGTAAAATACAGCTTGTATACTTGACAGTTATTGGCCAACTTCCTACCTATTTCAGTTCACTGTTGCACCAGTCTACAGCATTATCTAAGATCCATCGAGCGCTTTCTCAACACCACAACATGCACTAAATTGTGAAAAAATCTGACCTGATGAAGACATTGCCTCAAAGCACATGGTTTCTCAGAACTTTAACAGATTATTAAGATCTCCAAACCTGTGCCTTAAACTTCAAACTTTTAGTCCAACTTGTCGCAGTTCTGACTGATATTATGTATTGTATCACCTGAAGGGAGTCTGAAACTAGCACAGCACCACACCAGGACCCTCTCATCTGAGTGAGAGTAATAGGATGAAATAAGTGAGGTTTTCTTCTTACCTTTGCAGGTGAAGCATTTGATATGGAAGTGCCTTGATTGGACTCGCAGCACCTCCCCTTTGCATGGCTCCCCACATTTATGACAGTCGATCACCGGCTTCTCTGCAGGGTGGTGCGTGTCCTGTGCATGTGCCACTGAAACAAAACATACAAAACCAAAACATTAGCTAACCTCAACACCTACATTTAATATCATAGCCATGAACCGCCTCCCCCCTACAAAATCAACTGACTACTTCGGTCAGCAATGAAAAGCTGTCATTACGGGCTGCGTGGTGCAACTGGCAAGGAAAGAATCAGCAGAAAAGAACACCTGTAATTAATATACTATGGTTACCTAGTTGTATTAGTAAAGATTTTCAAGGTCATTATGCATCAAGAACTATTTTAGCTTTATGATTTCAAGAAAAGGGTTGTGAAGCCTCAAAGTTAAGAGGGATTTGAATGGTTAAGGTTTAACCCAAGCTAAGTTACGTGACTCGCATCTCCTGCACAACTGTCTGATTCAGTCAGTAGTGCTCTTGGTGCAATGAAAAGAGCATTAGGAACTTCTTCTATTGCAAACTACTATGAAGGCTAAAAGTGCTGAAGAAGACGAGAGCAGCAGTGCACTGATTATGAAAAAGAAGAAGCAAATTCACAGAATAATTATTGCTTAAGAAAATCTATATTTTAGTGGTGTTCCAGTCTGGAGAATGAAAAGAAATGCAACTGCATTATTAAGAATGATATGATCGTTTTAAAGTCAGCACATAACTAAAGATGTACTACAATCCAGGACTTATCACATGTTAAGCAATAACTAGATGATGCATCATCATCAAGTGCTTTTGATAAAAACCTTCACTCTGCTCAGAAGTCTATTGTCTTCTCATATACTGCACTTGATGCCCTCTCTAGTTATCACTCAAATACCAGTACAGTTAAAACCTACCTGCACTTTATGAAAGCAATATCTTCTATACTTGTAAGCCACAAACTGTCACACATAGACTGTCAAGCAGGGGCTTTGCTAAGATAATCTAATCTTTGCACTGGGTATGGTCAGCCATTACTACAGTAGATTAGAAGGGGAAAAAAGGCTCATATCATGCATACCCTTCCAAATACACCAGCAATGAAAAGCATTTGGCAAACCCTAGTGAGAATCTTGCATAAGGCTGAACAATTGTGCAACAAGGATGCCTTAAGAATATTTGTTGCAAATGAGAAGCAGCTGAATAGTTTAATGTAGTCCCAGGAAAACTTCAGTTCCAACTGTGGAAGCCCATTATATCACTTGCAATACACAGCAGTGAGGAATGCAGCTCTTTGAGCGCAGACTGCTACCAGCTGTTTGTTAGTGTATACTTCTGAAGATCTGTGCCCTTTCCTGTCTAAGGTTATTGAAATATAGATCATCACCAACACAGAGACAAAGCTAACCATATGAATGTGCATTTTGAAATGTCCATGGCATGTTCTCACCAACCCTTTTTGCAACTTGGTTCATGTGTCTCACCCTCACATTGCTGAATCGGTAGGGCGATTCTTTAAATATCATTTCAAAACAATTACAAATAAAATACTAAACAAGTTGCTTGGTTCACAATATCTTGTGAACCATTAGCTGTAAACCTGAAATTTTAATTGGAAGTTCACCCTCCCTTGATCCACTTCACCTCGAATGACCCTTACCTTTGCTATGAAACCCTAAAGGTAAAATAAACCCCTAAAAGAAACCCCTAGTACACTAAAACAAATGTTTCATCTTAATCCCCAATTACTCTAAAACCAAATGTTGAATGAAATGATCTAGGCTCTGAATGCTTGTGGGAAAAGTCAAGTCCCTTCCTCTAGACGGTTTCTAGTACTTATTAATTCAACTAACAGCACAGTCTATCCCTTTATATTCATCTTCTTAATTAGTATTGTGTCCTCATGTGCATTTTTATGGGGTTTAATGGATTAATCACACAAGCTAGCTTTAAACTGATACAAATACGTGTTGTATATCATTCACATGCTGTTATTTATCATTATTCATTTTCCACTTCTGGTATAAACATTACTGTATGTATTATACACAATTTAGTGCATGGAAATGGTACGCATGCAAAAACAAAATTAAACTAGGCAAATGAAATGTCAGCACAGCACCAGCACTAACGTATAGCTGCTTTTCACCACACTGTCTATATGGTGTCTCTTGACCAAATCCTGTCTGCAAAACCAACTCAATCAGGGAATATTTCATTTACGTTCTGTTCTTATGAAGTATGCAAATGTGACTAAACGGTTACCATCTGGCTTATTGCCTGCCCTGCAGTTAGCCTCGGCACACTGCATCTCATAGCCTGACACCATCTGCTTTACATTCTTGTGGCTCTCCAGGGTGCCCATATGAAAACACTTGGAAAGTAAACTACTGATGATAGACCTTCTAATACAACTAATGATATCACTGGCTACATGGTCAAACGAGCCAATGCTTGCTATTTTACTGGAAGGCAAAAAATGCAAAGTCCATTCTGAGAGTGTCTTTTAAAATAGAAGAGCACATATAAGAAGTGATCTGTAAAAGTGGTTTTACTTTCTGCTTTATCATGACTGGACTGCATGCATATAATCTTTAAAGAAAAGAACTCTACATGTGTAAGAGGGTGGAAGCTGGGCGCGACACGAATTTCAGGACGGAGAAGGTTAGAACCACTACCACTGTACCTATAGTAAACACTGTACCTATAATAAATGGTTTGATGTGCAAGAGTTACTGAGGTGGTCTACTGTACACACTACATCTACAGGAAACAGCACAAATGATCTAGTTGTTTTCAAACAGTTCACATATCTGCAACCAATCAGGAGGGATTGCTTGAAAGTAGAAACCTGCCCACACACAGCTGCCTTAACATCCATATCTAAGCCAGTGTTCTGCAGGGATTCAAATCAGGTGCTATAAGTGGGGATCTGTTGAACTGCACCAAGGCATACAAGATGGTCTTATTTTCAGCTTTGTTACTTACACTTTAAAGTCTGGTCTTAATTGAACTTATCAATGGGATTGGGATATGGATAACCTTGATTAAAATGTTTTTCTGTCTGTGTCACTGCACGTAACATTTTAATTTAATTAAAATTGTTGTTTCCTAATTATCATACGTATGTAATAAAATGACAAGCCACAGTGGTAATCCAGCTAGGTTTCTCTGGAGTAAGGTTGTGAAGCATTCTTCAGTGCTTCAAAACTTAAAAACAGAGGCTACAGCCACTAAACTGACAGCAAGTGACAATATAGTCCATTGCATTTAGAATAAAACAGTACTATTAATGCATGCCTTTAGCATAGGGTTCAGCTTTAACATACTGAAGTTTGGGCAGACATATGATGGGTAGTCTGTGTGCCCAGACAGATGAAACCAGCAACCTGAATTAGTCTGGTGTTAGTTCTGCTAAATTATTGAATATGCCATTAACAGTGAAAGAGACAGACAGAGAGAAAGTGTTGAACTCAGATGTTCTTTAAATGCCTCTGAGAAAACGGAGAGCAGACAGACAATCTTTGCCCTTACTTCATACAGCAGGACTACTGAAAGGAGCTTGATTTTCTGAGGACTGAATGGCATTGGAAACCTTCCTTTCCTGAGAAATGCACATTGGTTTTTAATAGAAATGACCTTCCTGAATATTGTTAAATAACACCTTGTTTATGTAATATGAAGGAAGTCCAATTTGTCACTGCCAGTGTTGTACTAACTCTGTACTTAACATTGAGGCCCCATCAAGAATACCTCAGGGTGGGGGGCACCATTATCCACATTTATAAGTCTCACGAAACTTAAGCCAGCATGCCTAGAGAGTCTCACTCTCATCGCCAGCCACAGGGTTTGAAGAATGTCCTTATCATTGCACAAGCCAAACAACCTTCCACCAGACTAAACGCATGCTTTATCTTCCCCTTTATCAGGAGACAGTTGAGCTCTGAAGACAGGGGATAGTGATGAGATGGGGACAGAGATGTAGAACTGTCCTTCACTTATAAAGTACTCTGTTTTCTATGAGAGAAGGAAAGACAGGTTTGCAGTGAATTCTGGATCTCATTGTCCATCCTTCCTTCTAGAAAACACTGATACATCACACACCACCAACTGTGCTTACTGTAGACAGCCTGTTACCTGCAAATTATCTGAAATTATAAGTACACTGTAGTTACAACGCAGATCAAATATTGTATAGAGATGTTTAAACTGCAGTTATATAGGCGTTTCATATAATTGTGCTGTTTCAGACAATTTATTCCACTTTGAACTTTGAAGTGACGTTGCTTTGTTTACTATTTGCTAGGGATTTACTTAAGGCAAGGCGAGGGTTTTTCACAATGTGTTGCTGAGTTTACTGTTACAAAACCAAAACCACATGCCAATGTGTCACATGTCTTACATAAGGCTTTTGTAAATAATTAACGCATCTTGCAAAAGTCAAACACGAGTTGAATCACATCTCAATGCTTAGCAAGGTTCCGATGTCCTTTGCTGTAATAACCTTCCCACTCTGTTCAGACATTACTTCAGCGAGCTCAAATACAGGAGGAGGGGAGAGATTAACGTGTCACATTTCTTTTTTCTAGTTGTCAGTTCATGACACTAGCAAATTCAAGTTCAAAAATAGAATATGAAAAGGGACATTAGCTGCTACCTATCCAAAAGCACAATTTGTTTTAAATAGTTGGATTTCAAGCAAACTAATAAATAAAAACCCCAGAAGATGTGGATCTCTTATAAGCTGCAACAATGTAATCTGAACTCCAATGCACAGTACATGCGTCACAAAGGGATTGTGCTTGCTAGAACTGGAATGACGCATGTACTGCATAGTGAGTAACATGTACAAAATGAATATGCTTTTTTTTTTTTTAAATTATAGCAGCTTAACAGAAGCTTTGGTTTGGGGTTTTATATCTTAGAGAGAGCTATGGTACCATGGAAGAAAGCTGTTTTTAAAATGATTCAGTAATGCATAGCCATTAAGTCAGCTTTGCAAGTTGCTTTCTCCTCCAATAATTCAAGTGGTTTTCATTCAGGGGAAAGACAGTAAATTATTTCAGAAAAGCACATAAAAAATGTATTTATATTGTCAGGGAAAGAATGTGCTCTTCTCTGTTTCATAAGAATTCCCCTTTGCATGGAAACTTTACTGCACTGTAGTATAGTTAAGCAAGGCATTCTGACTTTGTTATAGAAAAATCTCTACACATCCACAGCATGTATGGACCCCCAAGCACCTCCCATATTGTGAGTGACCCCTAAACTGGGAACAACCTTCACAATCCAAACAAATTCCGATTCTGATTTAAAATACCTTTACCCTAACCCTAATAATATTCTTATCTGAACATAAATGACCTCTGAGGCTCACCAGCTCACTCAGAACGTACAATAAGTCATCAGAACTCTTTGTCAAGGGTTGGTGTAATGAATCAGTAAGCCTCCAAAGTAGCCACATTCTAATCAGCATTCACAAGGAATTTACTAGCTCGTCATGAAGATATGAATCATCATCAATGTAATACTGCTTGAACCCTTTCTGTCATTACAGTAAAAAAACACATCAGACAGAAGACATCAGACCGGATAACAACTCATATTTTCAACTGCAATGTTAACGGTATACAGTAGAATAGCCTATAGTACCTATTGCTGGTGTAATAATACAGTAGAATAGCCTGTAGTACCTATTGCTGGTGTAATAATACAGTAGAATAGCCTATAGTACCAAATTGCTGGTGTAATAATACAGTAGAATAGCCTATAGTACCTATTGCTGGTGTAATAATACAGTAGAATAGCCCATAGTACCTATTGCTGGTGTAATAATACAGTAGAATAGCCTATAGTACCTATTGCTGGTGTAATGCAGTAGGAGTCCTATGATTCAGTAGGCACTTTCCACATTCAACTATATTTAGCACTGGGACTTCTGTTTACAATTACCAGACCTTTGACCATTTCTGAATCCTACACTGTTTTAATGTGGTTTGGAAAAAGACAAACACTCTGCTTTCTTAGCGCTTAAAACAGAGTACAATATGCAAGAATAGACAGAAAAGTTCCTAAACTGAAGCGATAACATTGTCCTTTACCCTATCGCCAATCCACCCACCTTTATAAACTCTACTACTTCACAAGCAGTATATTCGCTCCTAATTCCTTGCAATACCCAGGTAAAAAAAACAAACAAACACATAAATACATACTTCAGCAGGCTGACGTGATAGTCAGTGTACACTAGATACATTCAAAAGTCACTGTACGGTACCTTCCTCCTTTACCATGACCATCTGACCTCCTTATCCACAGTACAGAGGTTTAAAAAGGTAGAGATCTGCTATGACTGTGTACTGTAGTCTCCAGTAGATTGTGGATAAGCCTGGAGATGGAGACGCCCTATCCACTGTACCCAGTCAGTGCAGGCTTGTCAGAGTGTGCTGCTTGCCTGTCTCACTGCTTCTCCCTCTCTGTCAGGAATGGAAGCACATTTTCAATGTGGACTCTGCCCTCTTTCGCTGCAACAACCGGGTCACAGCTGTTGCCGTGCAGCACATGCAGATTCCAGCTTCCTTAATCTGTTCCAGCCACTGACAGCACCTTACATTCCTCAAAGGGCAGCCAGCCTGGGAACTGACAAGATCAAGAGAGAAAGAAAAGCTACACTCATTGTGTTATTGCTTTGAGTTTGTTATGATATAATTAGGGTTAAACTTTATATTGATGTTAACAGATAATGCCATGTATATGTATTTTTTTATTAAAAAATGGTGTGTGTGTGTGTGTGTGTGTGTATATATATATATATATATTATATATATATATTATATTATATAGATATTATATATTATATATTTATTTTAAAGTGTAGCATCTCAGGTTTTAAAATCCATTCCCATAATTAGCTCCAGAATGCATGTTCAGTTCCAAACGCTACCATTGTTACAGTCAACATTTCAAATGTGTTTTCGTAACTTTCCTGTGTTGGTTCACAGGCAATGCATTCCCACGATACGCTGTGTCCCTTTCAGAGGAAGTATTTAACTATGTGTCTCCCACCTGTCCCACAGACTCAGTAAACCAGCATGCATACAGAGCAGCTCTCGCTCAGTCCAGCAGACAATGGCAGACTCTAATGGATGTGGACAAACAGGAACCTTTTCAAAGTGAACAAAGTGTATTTGAAATGTTTAAAATGATATGTCCTGTTCTATACCCTCCTGTGACCCTAGTATAGTATTATAATACAATTACAAAGCTATTATCAAACACCTCAGAGGCACTTTGCAGCCCTTAAAGTTTTAATGCTTCACTGTAACAAAATTAATTAAAAAATCTGAATAAAAGTGTTTCAGTAACACATGATTACAGGACTTTTGGAGACACAACTCTTGGGCTTTTATTCCTTGTAGAAGACCTCTTCCAATGTACAGTATTGTGAACATAGACACTGCATAGTAGAAAGTGCTGTTCTTTTAGAAAAAATAAATACAGCATTATTAGTTAGAGTGTAGGATCTAAGTTTGGATTGCTTTACAGTTTCAAAAGCTAACAAGACCCTGCAACTGCAAACCTTGAGTGGACAGAACATGTGTATTCCTTATTTTATTTTAGTGATATATATATATATATATATATATAATATATATATATATATATATATATATATATATATATATATATATATATATATATATATATATATATATATATAAAACTGAGCGTTCACAAATCGTATTTTCTGAAGCAGGAATGTGGGAATGTGTGCGATGTGTTAAGCCTGAACTAGGTCTGCAATAACAATACGCGTTTTGAACCTGAAATTTGACTGACTCAGCAATCTCAGTACACCATGGCTGCTTTTCTGTGGCTTAAGGGACCTGTTATCAAAACTAGCTAAGTAGCGTATATTTTGAGATTGAATTTTGGTCATAGACTTTGATAGTTTTGCAAAACCTTGACAGTCTGGCAGCTGGTTTGCTTTCAAGTGACACATTCAACCTTTTCCCTTTTAACAATGACTTCAGTTAGCTACACCATAAGATTGACAATTTAAGAGTTACTCTACTATCCCCCACTTCTTATACATAGTAAACATGCTTGGGGAATTACTTTTCTGTTGTTAGCTTGGAAGCACTCTTCTGCAATGATGACAATGTGTCGGTACATTGCAAGTGGAGCCAATGGCAACACCTTACACGAAGAGTCTATAATTACTGTGTATTTACATAGTAGTTTCTCTGTAAATACATGTGTACTTACACATCATTACAATGTTATTAAGCATAGTTAGCATACTTAACGTACAATTTTCTTCCATAATATTACCCTAGTACTATCCATAAACCTAGCAACCCCTAACCCTAAACCTAAACATAACCCAATCCCTAACCCTAACTCTAACCCTAGCCCAATCCCTAACCCTAACCCTAACCCTAACCCTAACCCTAACCCTAACCCTAACCCTAACCCTAACCCTAACCCTAACCCTAACCCTAACCCTAACCATAACCCAATCCCTAACCCTAACCCTAACCCTAACCCTAACCCTAACCCTAACCCTAACCCAATCCCTAACCCTAACCCTAACCCTAACCCTAACCCTAACCCTAACCCTAACCCTAACCCTAACCCTAACCCTAACCCTAACCCTAACCCTAACCCAATCCCTAACCCTAACCCTAACCCTAACCCAAACTCTAAACCTAACCCTAAACCTCTTCTGATACAACTGTGTACATTTACAGTATTGTGAAAAGGATTTACAGGAATTCGCTAAAAACCAAAGTTTGAGAACCTCTGTCTTATTTGACTATCAGGGAGCAGTGAATTGTGTAATGATATTATTTAGTTTTCTTTGTAGAAACCCATTGGTGTAAGCTTTGCACTTGGATAAATGCTTTGTGCATTAGACCCACAGTCGTCACAGAAAGTGTGAGATTTCTTCTTTCTTTTTTTTGAATAAAAATCAACATGTACTTGTGGTATCGTTTTAAGGTCAGGGCTAGTTAACAGGAACGGATGAGCAACTGCTTTGGAAATGTTTCCATCTGACATGCAGGGCAAAAGAGTTCAAGAGCAGAGCGTGACTTCATGAGAAACGGGACACGTCTTTTCTGTTTCTGGACTGAAGCTTAAAATCACACTGGATTAGAAGCAAGGTTTACAGCAGGGTTACGCGTTAGAAATCATCACGTCATTGAAAATGTTATAATCACAGGCATTCCAATAGCACACATCATTTAGTATTCTTCCTATAATTTTGTTCATGCAAGAAAAACAATCAATTCGTGGATCATAGCATTTGACAAAAGGGATGGGGTGTGACAATAGAAATTTCTTATGGGATAACCTTATGTGTGTAAGCTCTACTTTTATTTCAACAGAAATGATGGCCCTATTCAGAAAGATTGAATTGTTATTGAAAGGATGTTATTCTAGGGGTTGGTTTCACAGGCCCTGAGCAACACTACCTTACCCAAAGTAATATTAGATAGTCCAAGATTACTGTTTAACACATGATACTTATTTGCCTGGACTGGTGTTAAAGGAACCAACAAGACATCACACTTAATGTAATCTACCAGAACAGGCATGAAAGCTTCATTTATAGAGCCCCACAGTAAGTCATCACATGGGCTAAAATACCAGTACAGAGTAAAGAAAACAATATGGACAGATTCTGTGTTTCTTTTTAGGTTGGTCATGATTTATAGCAATGATAAATGTAAAAATGAAAACAACAGATAACCCAGTACCAAACAATTTCCCTGTTGGTTCCCTGTACTGGGGGCAAATGAATACAAGCCTAAAAGCCTATCCCTAAACCCTATCCTCCTAATTCCTGAATAACAGTGACAGGCAGCTCTTAAAAATGCCCATGCAGTTATTTTCTTACATCAATTCACTCTGGACAGCGTGTCTTTAAGCTGAAGACAGTCCTGCTGCTCGTGTTTAGCAGCAGTGAGGCCTGCCTGTGTGAGTGCGTGGGCTCCACAGTTCCACAGTTGTTTAATGTCACTGCAGCATGCCACTGGTCCTGGTCTGCAGGGAGAGTGGAGTCTGTTCATTCAGGGACACCTGCCAGCCACATCAAATACACTCCAAACAATCCAGCCTCACAAACAAATACTGACAGCCGTGAGAGACAGCCTTTTTCAATGAAAATAGAAACTGGAAAGATAAGTCATCCGTGCAAGTACACTTCCTCTGATGTATTGCTAAAACTTAACACTCTCAAGAACTATTAGCTGTGGACAAAAAAAAACCCTGGTTATCTAGATATATTACAAGAAAAATGTATTACGCATACTGTGATTGTAAGTCACGGTACGACTCTGTCTGTATGCATTTAATTATATTAGTCATTTCTTTAAATCTAGCTTGACTGTATATATATATATATATATATATATATATATATATATATATATATATATATATATATATATATATATATATATATCATATATATATATTATCACAAATGTGAGGAAGTCCTTCATTTCTTTTTTTTTTTGTTTTTCTTTTATAGTATTCCTTTATGTTCAGCTTTCACAGGTTTCCTGCTGGTGACGGAACACATCTGGTTTCTTAGCAACTGAAAACAACACTCTGCACTTGATAAGCTTTACACACAAAAGTACCCTGGAACATTACTAGAATCATATAATCCCTGTAACAGCTAAGAAGGTGCTGACTTCCTAGAAGCTATTTCACCCAAGTTGCAGAGTTAATTTCCTGGTTTAACACAGTGCTGTACCTTTTCTAGCATTACCTGACTATAACAGCACCCCAATCCACACTGTTATAAGAGTAACTCCACTTCTACTGCACTGCCTGAATCACCTTTTCAAAACATGCCAACCAACAGAGAAACACTGTCCGAGATACATAAAGAGGAGAGCAGCAAGCCATACAAACGGGCCTAAACCAAGACCTGTACAAACAGACAAGTTAAAGAACACGCTCCCCGAAAAAATAAAAAATAAATACATTCTGGCAGCTGCTCTTTTCATTTAAAAAATAAAATAAAATAAAATATTATCACCAGAAAAAAAAATTAATGCAATGGTCAGTAACTAATCAAAAGACATTAATCACACGTTCTAATCCTTCTAAGCTGCTTTGTTTCTGTATTTCATATTAAATCTCCAGGAAATCGTTCAAAAACTAATCTCCCTGCAGGCCTTTTAAACCTTTTTCAATTTTCGTAGAGAAAGCAGTTCCCTTCTGCCATCCTCCCTGACCAGGGCAAGAAGGAGGCGCAGAAACACTTCTCTGGAAAGAGAACTGAAACATGAAGGTAATTAAAATTAAATGTAAGCAGAGCCTTAAAACCAGAGGTCATTTTTTTGGTTCTCTTTTAGCAGAGTTTTCATTCGCCTCCTGGTAGCCTGATTCCTAGATCCAGTAAAATGACCATGTGTTGGCTGATGTTGTTTCAAACCATAGGATTGGATGCAGGTTGTTAGATGTGGAATAAATAACACTGGGATTACATGCAGAATGCATATACCATACATTAACTGTTTTAAATGTATGGTATGCTATTACTTTTGTAATATTTGCCTTTAAGGTGACGAATAATTAATGAATTCTCTGCTTAGCCCAGATTCCATGATAAGGAACTAAAACACGAGGAACCACATCATGTATAAAAATCTTGTTGACTCTGTAACGGCTAAACACTGTAAGCTTGAATTATCATAAGCCTTTTTTTGTACTAAAACACATTTCTGCTATCAGGTCTCTTTGCTAACTGAAGGCTACTAGCTGATCAACCTGGAAACAATGATCAAATCAAAAACAGCAATAGAGAATAAATGAAATACACATTCTAGGATATGTGTAGAAAGAATCCCTTTTTTAAAGCGCAATGTAAAGTGTTTGTTTAAAACAATTATACATCACTTTCTTCTGTCAAGCCTTTACTGTTTTGTCACAGTTTAACTAAACTAATTACACTGTGTGTTGAAATACTGTAAATACAGTATAATTGTAAATCTCAAAAACTACTCACTTCTAAATCTTTTGTAGTCATCTTTGTATTACTTTATTATAACTAGATGTTAATTTGGATTCATATGTTGTTTTTTTCTGACTTTATGTGAACGAAAAGACACACATTTGCCCATTTTCCCATTACAAATAGTGATATTTTGAAATATTACTGTCCTTTCACAAAAGCAAAGTTTGTGGGGAAAAATAGCCATTTTATATACTTTTGAGGCATAAGCAATTAGGAAATAACACTTACTACCCAGGAATAAAAACTGTGTTACATGGTGTTATCAGTATGCTACAATGGCCCACCGTTGTTCCCAGACTTGTGAAACGTTTTGGATGTGATTCAAGGAATCGCTGATTAACAATGTAACCTTGAACTTCTTTTTCAAAGTGCACAGCCCAGACACCCATCCTTCTTACTGCCTGAGATTAACCAGCACGATACACGTAAACACACAGCTTGGGTTTTATGTTTTGTTGCCAAACAATTAAAGTTGTATTTAACCTGGTTAGCTTTTTGTTTCTGGTTTAAGGCAACTAAATGCAACTACTTCTATAGTCAACAAAAATGACAGCTTTAAAAGGGTGATCAATTACAATCAGTTAAAACAATACCGACTACCAATCAATCCTTTCAAGCGATGAAAACAGCAGACGACGTGCATCCCATCAAAGAACCTGTGCCGCTGTTAGAAAAATAAAAAGGTTGGTGCACGAACATTGTTATTGTTCATTTGTAATTCATTAACAAAGAATAAATGAAACATGGATGTGTTGCCTGAAAGCCAAATATTACATTAATACATTTTCTAAACCATTTTGTAGAATTCCACAACCTACACACATAAAAACAACATTCTTTCCAAAATCTATTCTGCCACTACAGAAATCAAATTAGCTAGTTAACTTTTGTTTTTTTTACACTTTTTTTTATACTTTTCTGACTAACAAAGACATGCTTTTATTTAGTGATTTTTCAGAGGCTGTCAGTTATAAAGTACAGCCATCATCTACAGTCTGCTTCAACAGGCCTGTCAAATTTAATCCAAGCCTACAAGGTCAATGAGCAGACAACTTTAGCAGAAGCTTCAATAAAGTAATTGGATTGTAAGAGTTTTAAGAAGAGATGTGAGACACATTAATCCACTATCTAAGGACAGCTCAAGAGGATGCTGTGCATTTAGCACTGCATCGAGATCCTTCAGAGATGCAGCCAGAATACAATCCTGATACCTAAAAGAACAAATTGCATTACGATACTTTTTCAAAGTTTTAATCTCTGCTCTACCAGGCTTACATTTTTCTGCATAGCACACATGTTCTGAACTTCTGACTTTAGCTAAGTCTGCAGATAGCACAGGTCATTGTTATAGAGTCTCTGTCTAGCTGCAGCTGTAGCTTTGAGGTTTATAGGAGTGCCAACAAAACATTCCAATCATTTTATCAACATTCAGTTTGTCACAGGTACCCAAACAGGTATTTCAGACAGGGCAAAGAGACAGTTTGACAGACAGGTTGGGAAGAAGGAAGGAAACTCTGAAACACACTGGTAAAGTTGATTGGTGGTTGACAGGAATGGGTAAGGAACCTCTTTGGTCTAATCTTCAATGTGTGTTGCTGGTTGTTAGTATTTGACAATAGTGCAACGCCGTGACACTGGATTCAAGCCTTGGGAAGGACGCCTGGCAGAAACGTTGCTTTGTTTTTAACATTGTTCTTTTTAAATAATAAATAACAAAGAACGGACATGTGATCTCTGATCTAGTGTTATGCTGTTGCACTTTGATTCCCATCGCCTGGAGCAGTGTTTGGATATTTGATATATGAGGAAGCACCCAGTTAGCTGCAGTACATGATCTGGGTTGCTTGTATTTCCCTTCAGCAAAAACAAATCTATGGTAAGATGTCTAATATAGTCTCTTCAAATGGGGCTATTGGCTTTGTGCACTCACAACTTGATATTGATTTAGCATCAGTGCTGCATCTTGTAAGAAGTATTACTAAATATAATCTAATTATATGCAAATACGGTAGTTGGTATGCAGGCATTGTAACACTGCAGTGAAATGCATATCATCCTATATATTGTATCTGCAGCATTACAATACAGTATAAGCAGGGAGTAGATCAGACAGCGACTTCCACAACTTGCTCCGTTACCTACTCTGTTCCTTAAAGAACAGGGAGCATATCAAACAGTTTCTTTTTTAATGTTAAGTAACATGTTTATTATTGATGAGCAACAAAGAGATACCAGTACTTTGCTTGTTATCGATGTGTTTTACACCGTATTTCATACCTTTTTAAATCCTTCGTCCCGCTCTGGAAGCAAGTGCAATGTTTTCCCAACTTATTCTAATAACAACAGCATCAATATTTATAAAAACTACTGTAGCAAGAAAAGATGCTGTTTAAATTGCTAGTTATATACAGCAATTACATTTAGATTAAAGGAGCTTTCAATTCTTTTTTTTTCTTGAACCAATTCAACCAGTTGTTCAACTGGTATTAGTCTTTTGAACCAGCAAACCTGGACCCCTGATCGGCGTTTTCAAGCTCAAGCCTTCTGTGTCTCTCTCGCCTCTCAGCAGATGCCCACACAGTTACACACCCATTCAATGGACCCTGCTATTCAAGTCCCTTAACCCTCAAGAAAATCAAGAAGAGAAAAAAGACAAACAGGAGCAGAGGGGCCAGATCTTTGTTAAACAGACTGGTGCAGTGGTTGCGGTAAAGGGCTGGAGCTTCACTGTGTGGCATTGGGTCTAATACCTTGACATCACATTGGGTATCACACTTTCTTTCTTTACACTATTAGTAGAATCGGAAAACCACTGGTGATAAACATGCAATTGCTTTTTTTCCTTGGAAAAATAAATCAAATCAGAGCCTGTTCCCTTTGGCTGAAGGATATTCATCTACCATAATATAAAAGGCAGTGTTATGGTGCATTCTCTACAATGCATTCAAACTCTAGTCCAAATCTGCTTTAAAACCACCATCAAGTGCACATGAATGCTCTCCTTAAAGAAAATCAATAACTATAATCTATACAAAAGTCAAATGTTCTCTAGCGAAAAACATAGTATAGCTAGGCAAGGCATTTGCATACATGGTAAATATATGGTGAGACACAAAGAAGTATTGCAATGATAATACTAATAACCAAAAAGCATTGTAAACAGAATTCCATCTTGGGTTTCTAATGGGGATTGATAAGAAGACTCAAGCTACATTCTTGTTTTTTGTTTATCTCATCAGACAATCTAAACAGTATTATACAGCCTTCTAATGCACTAGTATCTATTATTCTATCTTTCTCACTGTCTCTCCATATATATATATATATATATACATACATACATACATACACACACACACACACACACACACACACACACACACACACACACACACACACACACACTTACTCAGCCTGGGGTCAGTCGCAATATCCATGAGCCGTTCACACAGGTAATAATCATCTGGATTCAGACTGGGCAGCTGCTTCAACATAGACTGCTTGGGAATCAGATAGAGAACCTCGGCAAGCTCCCCATCTTCAATAATAGTCATCCGCTTCACTGAGCTCCTCCGTGTCGGCTTGCCTGGCATCACATCTGTGCTTCTGGAGGAGCCACACAGTTTTCCCAGACTGTTTAAATTGGGAAGCAACGGCATGGTCTCCACTAAACTGGTCTCCACTACAAACCACTGCAGATACTGGGATACTGTGCATGCGTTGTTGATGGGCCAGCACTGTGCGCTTAGCTCACAAGAAGCTGCTTCTTGCTCACTTAAGAAGATTAGGGATGATGTATTTTTAGTGATTATCTTCTAAGATGATCAGGTGACCTGGGCATTGAATCCTTGCAATAAATGCACCTCCCAAATCAACTGGGACCAGTCCCAGGCCACAATATTAAAAAGAGCAGTACCAACACTAAAGTCCGGGGTGGGGACTGTGTGTAAGAAGATTATAAACTTGTTTTTATTCAGAACCTTCAATTGCTTTATAGCTTAGCTTTTAGTAAGCTTATCCACATCTGTGCAATTAAACCTCAGTCTATTGTAAGAAAATTAATATTTATTGCTTAATTTGTTTTAAATTTCCAATGCACAGACTGCAGTTAATAAATTATGTTTCATGGAGCTAAAAAGCTTCACAATTTAAAATATTTTCAATAAAAAAATAACACAAATTATTTTTTACAGAATGTACAGTAATCAATCAGTTTAATCTGTGCCTAAAAAAAAAAAAAAACTGATTTTACACCATAAGATAATGATGTAGGTCACTGCCTTCTTCAGCCACTACAAGATCCCAGAATTCTGCACTTTCTTCAGAATTGGAATGAAAGGGCAGCTAGTGTATTTTTAAATACCAGTAGTCTCCATATGACTCATGCTAAATACTGTTGCATTGGTCAGTGAAACATTGTGCAATTTCCCACACTGACCAATACCATACCAGCAGGGGTCTTGCTATGGGTTTGAAAGCTCTAGTCTTGTTATTTGAAACACCTGCTTTACATCATTCACCCTGCGGTAAGTTGTGCCTGTCCCTTTTGTGCTGTGGTGACTGTGTTTTATATCATTTGTTTCATCCAATTTATTCCCTGTTTTCATCCCATTTTAAATATCCTCTCAAACAGCAACCCGCAAACCAATGCAGATCAAAGGGCCATCTTCATTGACAGCCCCTTGCCAATTCCCTTTTTTCACACTCCTGTACGTCTAGCTATGCTTAATAAACAAGAAGTCCAGAACTACAAATACTATAATGCCCTTCCAGCAATCACTAATCCCAACACAGAGGAAAGGGATTACCACCCACAACCGCCTTTCACTCTCATGAGCGATCAAGATCTGAAAAGACGCTGCACATCTTGTTAACAGAATCCGATTACAGAGAACTGCAGTCACTATATATACGGGATCAAACTATATGGGAAATGTGGGGTATTTTATATATTTGTGTACCTGATCTAAATATATCATGAATAAAACATACATCAGTGACATATCTAGAGAAGGAGCTAAATAACTAAAAAGCATGATATGAAAAATACCGTTCTTGTTTTCCATGTTCGCTTCCTCATTGAAAAAGAAAAATCATAGCTAAATGAAGAAAAAACATTTTATAAATGCGGCTGGGGATTGGAGGGTTCCATCTCTCAAGAAGGTTGTTGCTGTCGTTATTATGAATGTTTTTTCAGTGATAGAAGTGGCTGTGGACACCACGGAATGCCATGGTTATTGGCTCAATAATCAGTTCTTCCTTCACTGCTCATGCTTATACTATGCATTTACAGCACTCTGATTACACCATGCTTGCTTGTTACTATGTACTTACTCTAGTATTCTACCCTCTTATTATACACTACTATTACTTCAGGCATATAATAACACTATGAACCATGACTGGACCATGATGAATGATTGCCCGTCCTAAGCCATCGATTCCTCAATTAACCTATCATGCTAGAATGCTTACAAAGCATCACTTTCAACACAACTTTACTAAGGCACTTAATGCACATAATGGAGACATTGCTGACTGCAGCTATCTAAAAAAAACAACAACACACTAATGCTTTATTTCAAGTGAACCTCTGCAACGTACATCAAACCACTTTATTACACCATCCCAGGAAGACACGGACCACTATGAAATCAGTGTACAATTGCAACCACCCATCTCCACCCTACCTACATTTGTGAACATCAGAAGCATGCTCAAATCAATTCAAACATTTTCAAAAAACTAAATTAAAAACTGGACATTTTAACTGTGTAAGACTGCTGCAAGCATTGTATTGCACTGCTGCCAACCATTAAATAGACATTGCATAATTTCATTCAATTAATGGGACACCCGAATAAAGTTTCAGTTCATATATTTGCAGGCTGTCAGTTGTCATATTGCACGTAAGCACTGTGGACATGCTACGGTCTTCCATATTGAGTGGTACTGTATGAATATGGACATTCCATTCATTACATATAACTGGAATAAATGTTGCAGGGTTACTACAGACATATACACATACAAGTCTCTTGAATAAGACACTGAAACTATTTAATTTGCTATCCTGTGGTAGCTTTCTGTAAAAAGTTAATAAGTGCTGAAAGATAATTGAGATAACTACCCCCAATATATATATATATTATCATAATAATGTAGTATCTGTTCAATCAGCATTCAAACCCACATCACACTAGACATTTTGCAAAACAGCAGAAATGAGAATGCAGTCTAGTGAAATTAGATTTAAAAAATAGCAATTATTGCTTTGTCTAATCAAAAAGGATTAATAAAACATGTCCTATCATCGATTAATGTACTTTCATTTTAAGCATGGGCTTTTACTTGAAGGTGACCTTTCCTAATCGTGCAACAGTGCTATGTGCAAACAGCTGTTGGAGGATTGATCTACAACACTATGTCTACAATACAGCTCCTTCAAAAACAACTTTGCTGAAGAAAAAGCAAACAGGCAGTTATGTGAGTCTAACAAAAAAAAAAAACATAAGGACATAGTGCTAAAGGAATGGAATGAAAAATCAGTACCCCTTCCATCTCGCACTACATACGTACAGATTCTTGCACAGTATGTATTCCTGCACAATATAAATAACTCAACTGGGCTTTGAGGAATACACTGCAGTAAGTAAAGGGTTAGAGGGTGGCTTGATACAGATTAGGCACACATATCTGCCGGAATACAGTGCTTGAATATATATATTCCATTGCATAAATTGAAAGACAGGACAGGATTCAAATGTGTATACAGTCTGAATTGGTAGATACAGTGAGAACTGCAGCGTCTCCTAACCCAGCTGCAGTGCCTCCTAACTCCACTCCTTCTTGTGTTTTAACTCATAGTGTATCCCCTGCAGCTCACATAAAAAAGCATGCAATTATGACTGCATAGCCCAGAGACCAGAGCCTTAACAACAGATGGGCGCTGGCTTCCTCCAGCCCTCTTTCAGCAACAGCCAACCTTTAACAAGTGATTTAAAACTTGCAACCATCCCCTGTTTCTGCATCCATCCCCCTTACCGTCCAGTCCAAAGCAGGAGGTGATTTTCTGGGCATATTGACACAGCCCCTCGTAGTGAGATTCCTCTGTCTGGCCCTTCTCTCCCATCACTGAGACGGGCATGCAGTCACTGGATACAGGGCTGGAGCAGGCGAGCCAGGAAAGCAAGGCTTTTTCACTCCATCTCCATCAATAATTCAGACCGCACGTAGAAAACTGCTGAGTCCGAGATCCGACGCACAAGGCCACCTCTTAAGCACTTCTATATTATTCGTTTTGATGCTGCTCAGTTAGCTTGGGTTACTGTTCAGTTCAGCTCAGACAGCACTGCTGCATTGCAACAAGTGGATCACAAATGCAGTATATGGGAGGGGTCCTGTCAAATCAGAACAGTGGATGGGTTTGGTGGTTAGTGCAAAAGACACATGCAAGGAGACGTGGGGTTTGAATTTCAGCTCAGACACTGGCTAGCTGTCTGACCTTGGCTGTGCCTTAGCCACGCCCTGCAGCATAAATGGTTAGAATCCTTGCAATTAGGTGAATTTCTGTAAAATGTACAGTACTTGTTATATCTTTCCAACATTTCAGTAACAGGTTTACTAATTATTATTTAGCTGAAGTCCTTATTGTTTGCATGTATTGTAAAGCTTTTTCGAAGGTCATGCCCACAGTTTTCACATGTCTCAATAAACGTTGTTGCTGCAAAACGTGAATATTACAGCCTGAAGCCTCCCTCTTCCCTGTGCTGCAGAAGCAGAAGCAGACTCAGACCAGCTATTTACAGGATCGGCACCACTTAGGCCAAGGAGAAATATACTCAGACTCATATCACACGTGGTATATATATATATATATATATATATATATATATATATATATATATATATATATATATATATATAGTTAAAATCCTCCCTGCCAAAAACATGTGCGTATGCATGTTTTTGTGTAATTATTTAATTGTGTTAATTGTTCATTTTCCCCTGCACCAGGGAGTTATTGTAAATTAGTGCCAGGTGCAGGGTATATAAGGTGAGCAATCAGCTCGGGGCTGCTGAGTAGAATGAAGCAGAAGGTGCGCTCTGTTTCCGAGCAGATGGCTATATTGTAAGTCCTGTATTAAACCTGCATGGTTGTTTTGTTTATGTGGCAGGTAAACGGTGTATCCATCCTGCGAGCTAGTCAGGAACCTGCAACAAAGGTTTAGACAGTGCTCCAAAGGAGCTAGGTGTTTGTTTTGTTTTTTGTTTATTTTTGTAATTAAAAGTACACGTCAGTGCTATCTTTCTTTCAATCCTGTGTGTCGGTCGTGATTTTAGAAGGGAAAAGAACCCAAGCAAGCCTGATTGCGAGCCGGCTTTCTCAAAATATATATATATATATATATATATATATATATACTGTACGGTATTATATTACATAAATAAGCAACATACAGCTTGATTTGGAGAGGGGTCACTAATATAAGATAATAAAAGTTCGCAAAGCAAGTAAACATTTTATAGTTCTACATATTTATTGATTTTAAGCACCTACAGTGCATAGCATACACAATGTTCTGTCTTGCAACGAAGTTGTAATCAGTGTCCCCTTCCTACATACCTTATAACCCACCAGCTCAAAACAGGGTATGCACCCCTCATGAGGGGAAGTGAAAACCTACCCTCAGCCTACCTGGTACTGGTACTGAGCAAGGAGTATGGAGTCATACCTGGTACTGGTACTGAGCAAGGAGTACGGAGTCACACCTGGTACTGGTACTGAGCGAGGAGTACGGAGTCACACCTGGTACTGGTACTGAGCGAGGAGTACAGAGACACACCTGGTACTGGTACTGAGCAAGGAGTACGGAGTCACACCTGGTACTGGTACTGAGCGAGGAGTACGGAGTCACACCTGGTACTGGTACTGAGCGAGGAGTACGGAGACACACCTGGTACTGGTACCGAGCAAGGAGTACGGAGTACAGCGAGGAGTACACCTGGTACTGGTACTGAGCGAGGAGTACGGAGTCACACCTGGTACTGGTACTGAGCGAGGAGTACGGAGTCACACCTGGTACTGGTACTGAGCGAGGAGTACGGAGACACACCTGGTACTGGTACCGAGCGAGGAGTACGGAGACACACCTGGTACTGGTACTGAGCGAGGAGTACAGAGACACACCTGGTACTGGTACTGAGCGAGGAGTACAGAGACACACCTGGTACTGGTACCGAGCGAGGAGTACAGAGACACACCTGGTACTGGTGCCTAGCGAGGAGTACAGAGACACACCTGGTACTGGTACCGAGCGAGGAGTACAGATGCAGAGTTGCTGCTGTACATTCTCAAAATCACAGCTATTCACGACTGATATTTGATACTGGTCAATTTAAAAATAAAAACTCATTGCTAATAAGGTATTCCAGGAAACAGCTAATCTGTGCAGAGGGGCTGGATATTTTCAGAAGGCAGATCAATTTTTAAAGCAGCTGGAAACAGCAGACCTAGGTTTCAGGACATCACAGCATTGGCACCACTTTCTAGCGGTACATCACACAGAAGGACATGTTTGCATAGCATGTCATTTTTAAGATACAGTTTCTATTAATGAGAATTCCTTTCTAGACAAGCAGTGCACATACCGAACACACACCACACCATTCTTCTTCTAGGGTAGATTTTTATATTTACTTTTATTTTACAATATCTAATACAATTACCAGCATTAACAAGAGCACAGCAAGTGTCCGTATCTAAACATATGGTCCAGCATCTGGCAAACAGTTTATTGTTTCCTAAAGTCAGGGATTTTCCAGCTATTATATCTTTCCAACCCCTTTACTACCGATGGGACATCTTGAAATAAAACAATACAGAACAATACATTATGTTATGTCGTGTTAGTCAGTGGTGTGAGGTAACTGCTCCAGTGCAAGCTGACACTCATGTGTATATATATACACACACACACACACTCACATACACACACACACACACACACACACACACACGCACACACACACACACACCCACACACACACACATACACACACACCCACACATACTGCTGTGCAAAAGTCTTACACATTTTGCACATTTTGGGGAGAGGGGGGTGGGGGGGGGGGGTTATACTACCATAGAGTCAACCTGTACTATCTATAGAACGTCATGTCACATATACATTTTAAACTACAAAAAAAGTTTTCCTTCTCGCGCCCCCCCCTCCCGTTGAGAGCCACTGGCTAAATGTGATGGATTAGCTACAGCAACACAATACATTAATGTGCAATACAATAATTAAATACAGCCCATTGAATTACTCAGTGTATACACTTTAGCTCTTTTTTTATTATGTGTTTAATTTACTCTATGACTCTGCAAACGATCATTAAGTCTGTTCTATCCCTGTGCTATACGCTGTAATGGCAATGAGTTTCCTCCTGGTGATTCCATGCAGCCTCCCATGCTGTGTCCCTCCCTTCATCCTGGGTTTTAAACATTCCTTGACATGCAGCCAAACACACTGCTGCTCTTCTGTTTTTCTCATTATATAACAAGCCCAGAAAACTCCATGCCTCTCCGCTGGCCCTGATTATAAAAGCAGAACTGGAATGAAACTGGTCAGTCACTGGGGGCTATTCTTTTGGTGAAGAGGCCCATGTTGGAATGCAACAAGTACAGTTTCCAGTGCACAGCTCTCAAAGTGCCAGAATTGACTTGCACGCCCTCTTGTAGTTATCAGTTGGTTGAATCCAGACCTCTATGTGTGGCCATGTTTGATTTTTACATTGCCCAGCTGTTGTATTTAAATGACTGCCAGGTTTAGTATTGCATATATGAAATTCCTATCTGAAAATTCAATAGAACCCAGGTGTAGCTCTGCCAGGAATATTAAAAGGAAACTAAAATTAATCAAATACAATAAAAATACAACAGAAACACATTGGGGTTCCAATCTGCCATGACATGCCACTGTACAGAGATGAGGGGACTCAAACCAGCTGCAATGAGTAGTGTCACAGAGCAGAAACACACTGGGGTTCCAATCTGCCATGACATGTCACTGTACAGAAATGAGGGGACTCAAACCAGCTGCAATGAGCAGTGTCACAGAGCAGAAACACACTGGGGTTCCAATCTGCCATGACATGACACTACACTGAGATGAGGGGACTCAAACCAGCTGCAATGAGCAGTGTCACATGTGGTTCCAACCTGCCATGACATGCACACTGTACAGAGATGAGGGGACTCAAACCAGCTGCAATGAGCAGTGTCACAGAGCAGAAACACACTGGGGTTCCAATCTGCCATGACATGCACACTGTACTGAGATGAGGGGACTCAAACCAGCTGCAATGAGCAGTGTCACAGAGCAGAAACACACTGGGGTTCCAATCTGCCATGACATGCACACTGTACTGAGATGAGGGGACTCAAACCAGCTGCAATGAGCAGTGTCACACTGGGGGTTCCAATCTGCCATGACATGCACACTGTACTGAGATGAGGGGACTCAAACCAGCTGCAATGAGCAGTGTCACAGAGCAGAAACACACTGGGGTTCCAATCTGCCATGACATGCACACTAATGAGGGGACTCAAACCAGCTGCAATGAGCAGTGTCACAGAGCAGAAACACACTCCAATCTGCCATGACATGCACACTGTACTGAGATGAGGGGACTCAAACCAGCTGCAATGAGCAGTGTCACAGAGCAGAAACACACTGGGGTTCTCTGCCATGACATGCTGTACAGAGATGAGGGGACTCAAACCAGCTGCAATGAGCCAGAAACACACTGGGGTTCCAATCTGCCATGACATGCACACTGTACTGATGAGGGGACTCAAACCAGCTGCAATGAGCAGTGTCACAGAGCAGAAACACACTGGGGTTCCAATCTGCCATGACATGCACACTGTACTGAGATGAGGGGACTCAAACCAGCTGCAATGAGCAGTGTCACAGAGCAGAAACACACTGGGGTTCCAATGCCATGACATGCACACTGTACTGAGATGAGGGGACTCAAACCAGCTGCAATGAGCAGTGTCACAGAGCAGAAACACACTGGGGTTCCAATCTGCCATGACATGCACACTGTACAGAGATGAGGGGACTCAAACCAGCTGCAATGAGCAGTGTCACAGAGCAGAAACACACTGGGGTTCCAATCTGCCATGACATGCACACTGTACAGAGATGAGGGGACTGCTGCAAGAGCAGTGTCACAGAGCAGAAACACACTGGGGTTGCTGCACAACTGAGATGAGGGGACTCAAACCAGCTGCAATGAGCAGTGTCACAGAGCAGAAACACACTGGGGTTCCAATCTGCCATGCTCATGCACACTGTACTGAGATGAGGGGACTCAAACCAGCTGCAATGAGCAGTGTCACAGAGCAGAAACACACTGGGGTTCCAATCTGCCATGACATGCACACTGTAAGAGATGAGGGGACTCAAACCAGCTGCAATGAGCAGTGTCACAGAGCAGAAACACACTGGGGTTCCAATCTGCCATGACATGCACACTGTACTGAGATGAGGGGACTCAAACCAGCTGCAATGAGCAGTGTCACAGAGCAGAAACACACTGGGGTTCCAATCTGCCATGACATGCACACTGTACTTGCTGCAATGAGTAGTGTCACAGAGCAGAAACACACTGGGGTTCCAGCCATGACATGCACACTGTTGAGGGGACTCAAACCAGCTGCAATGAGCAGTGTCACAGAGCAGAAACACACTGGGGTTCCAATATGACATGCACACTGTACAGAGATGAGGGGACTCAAACCAGCTGCAATGAGCAGTGTCACAGAGCAGAAACACACTGGGGTTCCAATCTGCCATGACATGCACACTGCTGAGATGAGGGGACTCAAACCAGCTGCAATGAGCAGTGTCACAGAGCAGAAACACACTGGGGTTCCAATCTGCCATGACATGCACACTTACAGAGATGAGGGGACTCAAACCAGCTGCAATGAGCAGTGTCACAGAGCAGAAACACACTGGGGTTCCAATCTGCCATGACATGCACACTGTATTGAGATGAGGGGACTCAAACCAGCTGCAATGAGCAGTACAGAGCAGAAACACACTTAATCTGCCATGACATGCACACTGTACAGAGATGAACTCAAACCAGCTCAGTGTCACAGAGCAGAAACACACTGGGGTTCCAATCTGCCATGACATGCACACTGTACAGAGATGAGGGGACTCAAACCAGCTACAATGAGCAGTGTCACAGAGCAGAAACACACTGGGGTTCCAATCTGCCATGACATGCACACTGTACTGCAAGGAGCAGTGTCACAGAGCAGAAACACACTAATCTGCCATGACATACACTGTACAGAGATGAGGGGACTCAAACCAGCTTGAGCAGTGTCACAGAGCAGAAACACACTGGGGTTCCAATCTGCCATGACATGACACTGCACAGATGAGGGGACTCAAACCAGCAATGAGAGTGAGGGCAGACTCAAACCAGCTGCAATGTAGATGAGGGGACTCAAAGTGCAATGAGCAGTGTCACAGAGCAGAAACACACTGGGGTTCCAATCAGACATGCACACTGTACTGAATGAGGGGACTCAAACCAGCTGCAATGAGCAGTGTCACAGAGCAGAAACACACTGGGGTTCCAATCTGCCATGACATGCACACTGTACTGAGATGAGGGGACTCAAACCAGCTGCAATGAGCAGTGTCACAGAGCAGAAACACACTGGGGTTCCAATCTGCCATGACATGCACACTGTACTGAGATGAGGGGACTCAAACCAGCTGCAATGAGCAGTGTCACAGAGCAGAAACACACTGGGGTTCCAATCTGCCATGACATGCACACTGTACTGAGATGAGGGGACTCAAACCAGCTGCAATGAGCAGTGTCACAGAGCAGAAACACACTGGGGTTCCAATCTGCCATGACATGCACACTGTACTGCCATGACATGTCACAGAGCTGGGGTAATCTGCCATGAGATGAGGATGGACTCAAACCAGCTGCAATGAGCAGTGTCACAGAGCAGAAACACACTGGGGTTCCAATCTGCCATGACATGCACACTGTACAGATGAGGGGACTCAAACCAGCTGCAATGAGCAGTGTCACAGAGCAGAAACACACTGGGGTTCCAATCTGCCATGACATGCACACTGTACAGAGATGAGGGGACTCAAACCAGCTGCAATGAGCAGTGTCACAGAGCAGAAACACACTGGGGTTCCAATCTGCCATGACATGCACACTGTACAGAGATGAGGGGACTCAAACCAGCTGCAATGAGCAGTGCCATGACATGACACACTGTACATGAGATGAGGAGGACTCAAACCAGCTGCAATGAGCAGTGTCACAGAGCAGAAACACACTGGGGTTCCAATCTGCCATGACATGCACACTGTACAGAGATGAGGGGACTCAAACCAGCTGCAATGAGCAGTGTCACAGAGCAGAAACACACTGGGGTTCCAATCTGCCATGACATGCACACTGTACAGAGATGAGGGGACTCAAACCAGCTGCAATGAGCAGTGTCACAGAGCAGAAACACACTGGGGTTCCAATCTGCCATGACATGCACACTGTACTGAGATGAGGGGACTCAAACCAGCTGCAATGAGCAGTGTCACAGAGCAGAAACACACTGGGGTTCCAATCTGCCATGACATGCACACTGTACTGAGATGAGGGGACTCAAACCAGCTGCAATGAGCAGTGTCACAGAGCAGAAACACACTGGGGTTCCAATCTGCCATGACATGCACACTGTACAGAGATGAGGGGACTCAAACCAGCTGCAATGAGCAGTGTCACAGAGCAGAAACACACTGGGGTTCCAATCTGCCATGACATGCACACTGTACTGAGATGAGGGGACTCAAACCAGCTGCAATGAGCAGTGTCACAGAGCAGAAACACACTGGGGTTCCAATCTGCATGACATGACACTACATTGAGATGAGGGGACTCAAACCAGCTGCAATGAGCAGTGTCACAGAGCAGAAACACACTGGGGTTCCAATCTGCCATGACATGCACACTGTACTGAGATGAGGGGACTCAAACCAGCTGCAATGAGCAGTGTCACAGAGCAGAAACACACTGGGGTTCCAATCTGCCATGACATGCACACTGTACTGAGATGAGGGGACTCAAACCAGCTGCAATGAGCAGTGTCACAGAGCAGAAACACACTGGGGTTCCAATCTGCCATGACATGCACACTGTACAGAGATGAGGGGACTCAAACCAGCTGCAATGAGCAGTGTCACAGAGCAGAAACACACTGGGGTTCCAATCTGCCATGACATGACACTACATTGAGATGAGGGGACTCAAACCAGCTGCAATGAACAGTCTTACAGAGCTAGTACTCAGACTAAAGAGGAAAATAGAGAAAGCATTGCATGAAATTAGACTCCTGGTTTTATTAGATCAGAGGGCCTTTTTGCTGGCCAAATAGGACCCTGCTTTAACAGACTCATCTTATTCATTAAGATAAACTTGTCAATAGAGCGTTTTTTAAAAGCAGGAGTAACACATCACTAATGATTATCTTGATACAATACTACCCCAAGCAATTAGTCAAGACAGACTTACTGTGTATCAGTGTCATCTGGTTTTACTCTATGTGCTTATAGAAGGAACACAAATGTAAATCCGGAGCAGGGACTGGTCTAAGGATCTGTCTTAGACTGGGGCTGAGTAGTAGATTGACATATGGTGCTCTTGATAATGTATGTAAATGAGGAGTCTGGGAATCAGAAGGTTAAATCCAATAGAGAATGTGATTGGGTGAAATGAGTGAAGGATGAAGAGCCAGGAATCCTGAACGGGACGCCCATACTGATAGCCTTTCCCATAGCACAACAACTGGACACGAAAAAGTGCAACACTGCCACCTGTTGGATATGTAACACATTACAGCTCACTGGATTATTCTAAATGAATTACTGTACCTTTATTATTCAATCAGAGCTCGATGTGGCTATACCAGTGCCAAGTAGCAGATTTTTACCATTTTGTATTTTGTTATTAAAAATAGTGCATCTGCTCTTTAAACCTTTCATCTTGTGTCTGGGCCTGGATTTTAAAGGGCTAAATGAACCTGAGCAGCAAGCCTCGTTTACAGTATATACACACACACACACACACACACACTGCTGTGCAAAAGTCTTACATATTTTACACAGGTAATGTATAGCACAGGACATTTCTCATATTCCCTCATGGCTCAGGAATGATTATATTCCCTCATGGCTCAGGAATGATTATATTCCCTCATGGCTCAGGAATGATTATATTCCCTCATGGCTCTGGAATGATTATATTCCCTCATGGCTCTGGAATGATTATATTCCCTCATGGCTCAGGAATGATTATATTCCCTCATGGCTCTGGAATGATTATATTCCCTCATGGCTCTGGAATGATTATATTCCCTCATGGCTCTGGAATGATTATATTCCCTCATGGCTCTGGAATGATTATATTCCCTCATGGCTCAGGAATAATTATGTTCCCTGATGGCTCTGGAATTATATTCCCACATGGCACTAGAATGATTATACTCCCTCATGGCTCTCAAGTGAGAATGAATACCTGTAACCGAAGTGGACTGGACCGGTACCAGGCTTTACCTAAATCCTGAAACTGTATAGGATGTACTGGGCAGGAAGAAGCATCCGCACAGACCCCAGTCCATAGGTATTGAAATCAAGGAGAAGCACAGGTAAGTGCAGTTCATCTTTGTGTTTTGATGCAACCCACACTTCATGCTGGTTTGTCCCTCTGCCGCTGTTGTTTCAGATGGGATCTCAAAGCAAATTATTGCATTTCTCATCAGATTAAGAGTGCATCTGAAAATTGCAGCAAGAGACTGCGGGTTCACATGAAGCAATGATAGTGATAGATAAAGACTTGCAAGCAGCGTCGACACTGCACCAGAGCAGACCACGCCCATCCCCAGCTCACACTGGTTACACATGTGAGTTAGTCTGGTTTAAAGCCTCAATGTTTTAGTCCTAATGAGAAGTATTTAAACACTTATTGATGTATTATACTGAGGGAAAATCTGTATAATGTAAGTTAACAATGAAGAATATAGAGCATGAAAATAAACTCAAGCAAACTCTGTTTTAATGAATACCATCATGCTGCATTCAATGCATGGTTAATATAAATGTCAGCTCACTCCAGACAAAGGAAGCTATTGTGGTACAACGGAGAAGCCCCTGAACGGCCGGCAAACACCTCAGCCATTCTGATATATTCTGTGGTTGATGCAGCAAGTCCAGCACAACAAATGCTCAACAGCAAACTGCATTAGCAAGCACCATTCTAATATTGAACTTTATAATTGTCCTATACTGTAGCTCAGTAGACAATGTCTGTAGCCAGACATTGTCTTTCATTAGTCTGTTATAATGGACCGATACCATAGCCCAGGTAGTCATACATGACTCAGAAAGTCTGCTTCATTGTCTGGGCTTTCTGAATACAAGTCACAAAGATTTCAAGATTCTAGAGACAACTGGGGGTGCGTTCTTTGACTTAAGAGCAGGGCGTGTTTTGAAAAATGATTTCAGAATGAATAGTGCTTTACCAGATAAAGCTGAAAGATGTACAGCTTATTTATGTATTCACTGTTCAGGATTCCCTACATTTCAAACTGTGTTATGCAAGCTGTTTTTAAGTGGCTGCTGGAAATTCTGCATATTATAAATTCTGTAAAGGAAGCTGTAGTAAACATTCTTTGATGGCAGCGCTAAAGTTTCCAGTCAAAACAAATCTTTTTTATATTTACAATTCATATGGTTTCAATTATGCAGTGCGGCTTTTCACCCCTTTATAGTGTCATCTGATCTAAACCAGTGGTTGTCTGGTAATCTAACCATATTACGATTTGTTTGCCAAGACAAGTGTGGAGCCAGATTGGGGTTAACGCAGGAGAAAGCTGTAAAACAATATTAATACCAGGATAAAAAGTTAATGAATTCATGTGTCATGCAGTGGTTTATGAAATAATAGTCTGAAACATTCCCTTAATATTTCCTTTCCTCTGCACTTCTCTGGAACTCCTTCTCATGCAGAATAAATTACATTTTGTATTCAACTGAAGAGCTTACTGCTACTTTTTAGTGGTAAAATACATTTAGCCAGAATTGTTTTTATACGTTAAGATATTTTGTAGTAAGAAAAGTCTTGAGAAATTAGAAATCTTACGTGCTTTGAGCTCAATATACTGTACAGCGCACCACATATCTGCCTGTTGATATGATATCCTAGTAGTTAGCTTGTAAAACATAGAAGGGCGATGCCATTATCTGATCGATAAATAAATCTATACAAGGTCATTGCAGCTAAAATGGACCAGATCCTGGACAGAGGTTCTCTCCATTTCTGGTTGCTGATGCATAAACATCTGATGTAGAAAAGGGTTCCAGAGCAGTTTATAAAAATGCCTGTTTTGAAGAACTTTTGAAAGCCTAATTTTGGAGGACCGATACCATCAGTAGAATTTTAAAAAAATTACCTTCCAAACAAAAATAAATATTAAGTGACGTTAATCTTTGACCTTACGGGCCAAGCATCATAGTATAATATTTTTCTTCAAATAGTCGGACACGCTTGTTTGAGTCTGATATCTTTTGAAGCCTAGTAAGTAACCTGGGGCTCTCTCTGTGCCTACATGTTCTTTCTAATGATCCATTCCAGCCAACCATTTACATGCATATGTCATACACTACTGATTCTGTTATCTAGCATGTCCATGACGATTCCATACTAGAAAATGGCAAGCCACAATAAGAAAAGGAACTGCTTCTGCAGTATTTGATGTTTGTGGTGTGTGCTAGCTGGGGACATTAGTAATAGGGAAATCATAACAAGCTCTGCCTCTGCTTTTTCCCTTGCGATTCCCAAGCACTTTGGGAGAGAAAGCACTGTAGACTGAGAGATAGCACCTCTAAAAGCTGTGCGAGTTGGCTTGACAGAATTGCAGGACCCTATATTGATGCACGGAGGGTGTCACTGTACTATACCTTTTCATCTTCAGAGGCTTAAACTGCAAGGAATATGACTTGCAAGCCGCTCCAAAGCAAATGCAAACAACATATTTCTGCAACAGCCTTTACATGCAAAAGTAGGAGAGGTAAAAACCCAGGCATTTATAAACAGGTGCCATCAGTAAAAACAGAAATGAGTACGAAACCTGCACAGCCGTATCGTTGTTGTTTCATCAGGAAGCACCATATAGGATAAACACAACTAGGTCACACAAAGCTGAGTAAGAGGCGTTTGTTAATTGTGGGTCTAAAATACAACTGAACTGCGATGAAAGGACAATGGCAAGGAGAATGGCAAATACCGAGCGCTGATGTTAAAAAAGCAGAGACGTTGTCTGTTGTCACTTGTTAAAACCTCTTTGTCTGCAAGTTTCACTGCAGACAATGAACAGTGCATAAAGCCTATCTGAAAACCTGAGTAATGCTGGCCAAATCATTAAAGTAAGACCTGCTTATAACAACAGCTAAAGGATCCCTTTAAAATGTTTTTAGGGACCGGTAGCCTTGGTAAATATATTGATACACACACGGAGGAATTCATCAGGGTAATCACCTTTGACAGGTAAATCTTCAATACAGCATTGCAGTATGCAGACTGATAAAAATGATCATTGCAAAAGTTTATGGTGTGGATACATGAGACCGGGTAAGGTTATGTGATCAACTGCCAGCATGTGAAAGGACAGCTTTCTCACTTGCTTAAAATTCAACCACGTAAATATATACAGACCATTGTGATCCAAGATATCTGCAAATTACAAAAAAAGGAAGTTTCTGGGCAAAGTTTGTTTTTAAACCTCCTGTTTCTATAAATCATGCTTGAGACCATCGCCCAGGCCCTTGAGCAAGAATAATCTAATGATTATCCTGTCCTACTGTACTGTACATCAGTGTCATATCGTGTGGTAACTGCAGGCAAGTAGAGCTGGCTGTGTTACTAAACTGAAGTGCATTTGCATCAGAATAGACTTCATTTGAGGAGGACGCTACCCCCCACAGCACAGACCACTCCCACCAGATACATTCTACAATGCAACCGCTGACCTGTGCAGCAATCCCAGCATGATTCAGATTCCAGGTCTACAGAAACTAACTGGTCACAAACACTTACATAAAGCTCCCCACATACGCAGGAGTCACAAATACTGCATGAAAACAGCCAAAAAAAAAAAAAAATACCAGAAGAAAAGTATTGTACATATACCAAGTCGATTTTCAGTTAACAATTATAAAATGTCGACAGAAAGACAGGTATCGTCTGATAGAAACGCCTAAAGAGAAGAATAAGGATAAGTGACACATGTTCCTTTCTGTGAGTGTCCCGGTTAAGAGAGCAGAGTAAGGCACTGTACCTGTCTAGCTTTGCAGATCTGCTGTCCAGGCGCCTGTTTCTATTGGACTGGAAGCAGACAGTATTGTCTGCCACAACCACACTGATGAGAGCAATAATTAACAGAGAGAGAACTTCCTGATGGAATCAGGCCCCCTTAGTGTAAAAGACAACAATTAAATCCATCTGCATTTAGACTGCAGAATAGCTCTATTCACTGCTGAGCTCAGCCTGTTTCACACCAGCAACTGTTTCAACGAGAGAGAAACAGCCGAACAAGCAGGAGAGCAGGGCTCTGTACAGAGTGGACCCCAGGGTTTTGAAAACAAAATCTAAAAAAGCAGATTTATTTGATTTAAATCAGATTAACTTGATTTAATTCTTTTATCTTTTTTTTATTATTATTTTTAATTTAAGGGTGTTAGAAATGGTGGTTTGTGAACAGTTACATACCAAACTAAATGACTAATAAATACATAAATAAAGCAAATTATGTGTCATTGTGGCATCCTCTGAATGTGAACTAAAATATGTGAACTACAAGAATTTAGCGATGGAGTACGCCAGAGAAAAATCCCCTCACTCTTCCCAGCCATTCTTTTCTTTTACTTTTCTTTGTGTCAGTCCAAACACACGCAGTTGTTACTTAGGACTGCTTTGCTTTTTATAGTGTGTTGAATTGTTAAAGTTCCTGATTGCACCACTAAATAAGTTTTACTTTACAGACAGTAGAGTTTAAGATGTTTGTGTTAACAAAAGGTTTTTAAAACATATTTTTCATGTCTTTTCCTTGAGAAACAAGTTTACAGACAGTAGAGTTTAAGATGTTTGTGTTAACAAAAGGTTTTTAAAACATATTTTTCATGTCTTTTCCTTGAGAAACAAGTATACTGATCATCTAGTGATCTGCCTCTTTAGTTAGACTGGTACTGCTGTGCATAAGACCAGCCTGCGTGTCTTTATGAGAGTAAGAGGCTTATCATCTTGCCATTGCAGGCATTCAGTCCACTGTAGGCATTCAGTCCATTGCAGGCATCCCTGTATGTATCTACATAAACACTGAGCAAAAAACACATGTTATGCTGTATTTATTATTGAGTGAGGGCAGGTTAAGTTGTGCTGTTGTGGATGCGTTGTTACATGTTATTAAAGCTATCACTGCAAATGTACACAGTAAAGCAATGTATACCTAGCCCCTGACGACCATGCAAAATGTATCATAGAGGATCACAGGTGAGAGGCCTCACTGGTTTTTATATTCAGTTCCCCCACTTCTCAAGCAATGTCGCTGGAAAAGAGCAGAGCTCATTTGAAAGTTAAAAGAATTAAAATGTAAGAAATGGACTCCCAGAACCTGCTACCCCAAAGCCATTTAAATGACTCCCCTCTGATAAAGGAATCATGCCATTTCCAAGCCTCCAAGGCCAGCCTGTGTCAAGCTGATTAGCGTCTACACAACCACAGTGATTTCCTCCTCCTTCTCCCTCCTACTGTATTCTGAGCATAATCGATTACTACGTTTTGTGGCACGACAACCATTTAAAACAATTACAACAAATACAATTCTGACTCTATTTAATGTAACCTATGAAACAAAAAGCTATTAGTAAACAACAGCAGCTACAGCTTTGATTTATTTATAGTGCCTTATCATGTGCAGACCTGCGCATCTCAAGGTGCTTTACATAGTTAAAAAAATATATAATATCTCAATGATAAATAAACAAACCAATCATAATATCAGGACATAAACATAAAAAACAGATTTGGCTATAAAAGTTCTCAAGGGCCTTAACCAAATGCAAGACTGAACAGATAAGTCTGAAGACCTTTTTAAACCAATCAACTGACTGGCAGCTCCTGATGTCAATGGGGAGGTCATTCCATAGCCCAGGAGCCAGGAGGCTAAAAGAACGATCAGCAACACCAACCCGTTTCACATCAGGAATAACCAGCAGCCAGCCTGGGAGGAGCTAAGGGTACGAACCGACTGGTAAGGACAAAGTAATTCAGTGAGGTAAGCAGGGGCCAGTACCACTGAGTGAGCGATAAGTCAGGAGACGTAGTTTTAAAAAGATTCGATTCTTGATGGGAAACCAATGAAGTTTAGCCAGGACTGATGTAATGTAGTGGTACTTTTTCATACCAGCCAAGATTCTGGCAGCTGCATTCTGAACTATTTGTAATCTATCAATTGCTTTGGATTGAAGGCCTGCAAACAGAGAGTTACAATAGTCAAGCTGAGAAGTCACAAATGCATGGAAAATCAAAATCTCAGCATCAGTGAGAGAGAGAAAACGCTGAACTGGCAATCTTCAGTAAATGGAAAAAAGAGGATTTGACAACAGAAGAACTATAAGCCTCAAAAGGGTTTTGACATCTAAGTATGCCCCAAGGCTCTTTATAGAAGCTGAAGGCTGAAGTAGAGAGTTACCATAACTAAGCTGAAAAGAAGTGAAAGATTGCAATTAGCAGACATCCAAGATTCAGTGCCTGCAAGACACTTGATAAGCACTAATATATCAGAAATGTTAGTATTCAATTTCAGATACAGCTGTGTGTCATCTGTACAGGAATGAAACTGAACACTGTGTCTACGGATGATCTCACCCAGGGAAGCATGTAGATATTAAAAAACAGTGGACCCAAAACCAAGCCCCGAGGGACACCAGAATTAACATCCAAGTGAGCTAATGGAGATTGTCCAAGTTTAACGTATTGTGTTTGTTCCAACAGATAAGACACAAACCAATCTATAACGACACCATCTATCCCGACAACAGATTTTAGTCTGTACAAGAGTATGGACCAAAAGACTAGTAGATTGCCACTTACTCTAAATGCGACAATCCTGGGCTTTCACTTCATGATGCTGAGGAGAAAACCAGGGGAGTAATGATCAGAATTAATTCATCTAGATTGTAAAGGTGCCACAGTGTCCAAGATGTTTGTAAGAGAATTGTTATAAAAGATCAACTCCATCATCCCCCAGGAAGTGGCCCGACTAGAGCAGATGTAGAGATCAGATTAGTCATATCGGCACCAAGGCAATGTTTAGAGCAGTACAAGATAGAGAAGATGTTATTCTTGGGAATAGATGTACTTAGTAAATTAAAATCAGTTGAAACAAGGTAGTGGTCAGATAACAGCGATGTCATTGATGTCGAGGTCAAGATCTTGAAGACCAGAGGTTAGTACAAGATTTAAAATATGGCCACGGTTATGAGTTGGGGATTGAACGTGTTGATAAAGTCCAAAACAATCAATGACGCTGAGAAAAGAAGGAACAGGTGGATAAATGGGGGAGTCCACATGAAGACTGAAGTCACCCATGATGATGATTCTAGTGGTAAGCAAATAAAGCACAGTTAAAAAATTTGAGACTTCAGGATAAAAAGTAGAATAAGCTTTAGGTGGACGATAAAGTACCACAAGAATAAAACATAATGAAAATGCAAATTTTACTGGAAGATATTCAAAAGAAGAATAGTTGTCAAAAGACAAGGTTTAAAAATGACAGCAGTTCCACCACGCCTTCCTGAATTACAAGGTTTGTCAAGGAAAGAGAAGTTAGGAGGTGTAGACAGATGCAAGGAGGAGAGATCTCCAGGAGAGTGCCAAGTTTCAGTGAAAGCAACAAACTCAAACCTATTTTCCAAGACATATTGGTTAAGAAATATAGTAAAACAATGAGACATCAAAGTGCTACCATCTGGCCTTTGGAATTTAATCAATAAAGTTATGGATCACTGTAGGGTAGGCATCTGTGGGATATTACAAGCTTATCTACAAGACTATATAAACATACATGCACTGCAGTTACTTACAGCAATGTGAAAACGAATGCCGACAACACATTCAGTCTCAGCTTGGATGACAACTACCTCTATTTTTACAAATACTTAGCTACAGTATACCACTGCTGACGTGAACAATTGCTATCATTAAAGCCAAAGAAAACCCAAAGGTATTGATCATTAAAAATGTGGTAATAGTTTGCATGGTGTCTCTAATTACTGTGTATTTACATAGTAGCTCTTTAGTAAATGCATGTGTAGTTACACATCATTACAATGTTATTATGCATGTACTTAATGTGTACATTTTTTGCACTATAACCCCAAACCTAATCATTTTCTGATACAATTGTGTACTTACATATATCATGCTGAATATTTCTGCATATATAAAACTCTCTCTAAATACACAGTACCAACCAACATCTGTCATTATCCGTGTAAAAAAAGCCCAAACACAAAGTTATTTTGAAGTTTAACACAGGGTTTCAGGGTACAATGCCAACCCACAAAACAGACACCAGCTGAGATAATAGTAAGGCTATATAAACAGTCTGGTGCTGCTTATACGGTAAATCAAAGCATCTTTCTTGAATGGACACTGTATTTGTACTTTTTGTAATGCAACAAAACACACTATTAACTAATCAGAATGTAAATGTATCAGATTGAAAAGCTTTAGTAGATGGTATAGTTCCCTGTTATAATTCCCCACTTTTAAACAGGTGTAAGTTAAATATAAAATAAACAATTCCATAACAGTAGTGCCTACAAAAAAATATATTATTTTACCAGAAAGTTTGTTTAAATCCAGTTTCTTCACTCTACATTCTTCATTGAGCAAAACACTATAATCATAATAAACTGCATCACACAAACGCCCACACATCTGCAATCTTCCAGTGGTTCAGATGTACTTACTTCCAAAGCTTTACAAAACGGGCTAAGAACCACTGAATTCAAGACATAACGATATGTGGGAGACTATTCCTAATCGATGATGGGAACTTATCTTACATAATGTTACATAATGTTACACTGTTGGATGCGTGCATGTATTCGGATGTCAGAGGACTATTTAGTTTAATTCCGTGTTTCTCAGACACAAAGCCGTTTTATTATGCAACATACCTTTGTAATGGCTGTGTTGAGAGGATTTAACCATTGCCTAGGATGTGTGAGCATGCCTTACCCAACACCAACATAACAGCAGCTTGGAAGAATCCTGATTGCAGGGTGATTTGTCACATATATTGTACAAGTCAGTCTAACTAGTCAGACGGCAATTCAACTAAGTTCTCAACAATTGCATAAGCTTTAAACTACTGCTATAAAATGCTCATGAATGAGCTGCTATAAAGATATTTCTCCTTCACTGTACCTTATCTGTAGTGATAAACAGAAGCTGGCACAAGCATGAGAGCACTTCGGAAGTGTTTACCATAATGACAGCCAGACAATTCCACCAGACCAGGCACCCTGATCATGCAATTACATATACAACCCAGAACAACGTCTATTCTTAACCTTCAGACAGACAATTCCACCAGACCAGGCAACCTGATCATGCAATTACATACACAACCCAGAACAACACCTAGCTTTAACCTTCAGACAGACAATTCCACCAGACCAGGCAACCTGATCATGCAATTACATACACAACCCAGAACAACACCTAGCTTTAACCTTCAGACAGACAATTCCACCAGACCAGGCACCCTGATCATGCAATTACATACACAACCCAGAACAACACCTAGCTTTAACCTTCAGACAGACAATTCCACCAGACCAGGCACCCTGATCATGCAATTACATACACAACCCAGAACAACACCTATTCTTAAACTTGGTCTTCCAAAAGCGCATATTTATTGACGAGGGGCCTTCAGCATGTGCATGTTCAGATACACCTGTTCACAAAGTTAAAATAGGTCATACATATTGGAACAGTGTTATGAAAAGTCGAGGGAGGTTTGCCTTTTCAGAAAGAAAGGCTGAGTCTCGAAAGCTTTCATCATCCTGGTTTCATAAGACAGAAAACAGCTCATTAGGAACTATGAACTTGGGCCAATTTAAACACTATGGAGATGTCTGAGAGAGGCCTTTCATGCATTATTAATAAGTTTCTCTCCCAGCCAATCATCAGAGACTAGAAGAACGCTCTTTCCCAGCCAAAAAGTTGGTGTCAAGGTTAAATGTGATTATGTAAGAAAAGGCTTTAGATACAGTTTACGCATATTATTGATATAGTTACTTTATTTAATAATAATAATAATAATAATAATTATTATTATTATTATTATTATTATTATTATTATTATTATTTATTATATTATTATTATATCACGCATACTGGGTTAACCAAAGGGGTCCTACTTTTTTTTAAGCCCAGCTATGTGCTACAGTTTAGAACCCATGTTATCAAGCTGTAGCATTAAATACATAAATACATACATAAATACAAAAAAACAGTGGATAGCTACGCCGACAGACATGTTAAAACAGTAAAAAGGTCCAATGTAGTTTATAAGCGAAATATTTTTTTAATATTTATTAAGATCTGCAGCGTCATACAATGACGTTTTTCACTTTTACTCAAATTGCCCACGATTAATGTCCGGTGCATTCAACTGTGTTAAATGAAATGTACGTCTATCGCAAGTGTTCTGTTCTGTTAAATACAATTAAAAAAAAAAATGAAATTAGCTGATAGTCCGGTTTAATTTCAGTTTTGCAAGTAACTAGTCAAGACCCAAATACATAAGCGAATAAAACCTTTACAATTAAACGCTATGCTTATCGCCGGCATTCTTAAATAGTTTTTATTTTGACATGGTCTCCGTGGACAGAAAATATATTCAACCCACTTTATAAACTATAAAAAATATCTGTGCTGTGTATCTGAAATAACACACAGCACAATAAAGCGTCTTTTTAAGTGACTGGCACTGAAAAAGCAGCACGTTTTACCATCCGTCTCAAAAACATAAATTCAAACGCTGTCAGGTACACTGCAAATATGTCAACACAATCACACCGTGACATACATCACCTTACGCACCTTCATAATGAACTTGTGCCGCTACAGTAACGAAACTGACAGCTTAATCTGTTCTGCCGGTGCCATGTAAACCAAACCTATGGGAGAGACGCTCTCCACTGCAATAGTGAAAAAAGCCAGCCATACTGCAGCAGCAGCAGATGAAGGCTTGCACACCTACCTCTTGCCGACATGTCTAGAAAAGCAACGAATGTTCCTCTGATCCCTGGTTTAAATTCTGCCGTTTTGTATGGCTCGATCTCGGATCCAGGTATGTTTGTCGCTTGCTGTAGTAGATCTCTGATCACCTTTTTTTCCGATCGTCCTTGCTTCGGTAATGGGCCATAGGCAATAATAACACAGTACAAAAAAAAAATCCATCCAATGCAGAAATAGACTGCACAGAGCTGGGCGTGTCCTCTTCGGCAGTGATAGCTGGCTGGTTCCTTTCTTTATATGCAGTTAGATTGCACAGTATATAATAAAACATTAATGTTCGTTTCGTTCATATGCTATATGCTGTGGTCATACGATGGGAACGAGATTCAAAGATGCACACGCAAAACGCGCTGTGAAAGATGTGAGACGCGCACCTATGAAGTATCGCATATGGTAGTCGTATTGAAGTGAACATACATGCTCCAAAATCTCACACAAAAGAAACGCCATGGCACTAAATAGGTATACGGACTAATGTACTACGTATCTCCTCCAGAAATGCAAGCACTGCAGATCGGAAATCAGTAGGTCGTACAGAACTGCTTATGGGTTTGCAGCAGGTATAACTCATCGACTAACAGAACAAGTTAAGGGTATTGGTTTGTTAAGCAGAAGAGGTTGCTCCAGATGAATGCGCTGTCACATAACGCGCCTGCATGCTGAATTGCACTGTATTTCTGTATTGGATGTACAGTTACATTCTTTTACACTGGCTCAGTCACGACTTGAGAGTCATTCATATTAATGGTGTGGAAAGCAGCCTAACATGTGAACTATGCTTGTGCATACAGGCAGCAGGCTACATAGATTCCCACAGGGTTGCTTGGTTGCAGTCTGTGATACACATATATGTGCATACTGAGTTCAACACCAGCTAAATACATTTTGCTTTAAGCCATTTTGTGGTCAATAAACAGCTACCTGCTCTAGGTCTAAACGACCTGTCATTTGCTGTAGCTGTTTTGTATAACATTCTGCTTTTTGAAGGTATATTCCTAATAAAGCAACTGCTTCATATAGTGCCTACACTTTTAGAACAAAGTGACACATGTTAAATGTAACACATTTCTGAGTTTATACAAGGACAACACAATTGTGTGTCTTTTTAACACAAGTCTGTGTGGCTATATATATTATATATATATTATAGTATATATATATCTATATATATATATATATATATATATATATATATATTTTCTTTTCTTTTATATTACAGTGCCCAAATCAACGTTTCACCCTGAGACCTCATTCTTGCCCAAGTCAGAAAAAAAGAAGACTGCTGATCTGTCAGACTCCCAATGTTTTCCATAGTTTGGAACGAGATGACAACCCTAGGAATGTGCCAAATTATATCAACCAGAACAAAGGTCAGGGAGGTCTCTTCTATTCCAGGTTTAATAGATAAACAGTATAGTAAAGTAGTTCAATACTTTGAGACCTGTCACGATGAATGTGATTGACACGGCAAGTTGTTTTTTATGTTGTCTGGCATGTTAAAACCTCTATCCCTGAGGGAACATTGTCTTTTCCTCTATTATTCCAGTAACGGGAGTCTAAAATGGTTGGCAAATTAACCAATCAGTTATTATATTATTGAGTTAATTGAGATTTCTGCTAGGAATATATTCAAAGGGTATAGCTTATAAGCTTCAGGTTTGTTAGACTATTGCTTTCTTGCTATCAGAAGTGCAGTATTGCAAACAAGCAGTTAGAATATTTAGAGAGCCAATCACACCACAGACCAGTGCAGTGAAGCCAGTCTTGTAAATTAGCTGCATGGTGCTCAATGCAGTTCTCTGTGTGGTAGGAACTCTGACACCCAACAAAAACGATTTTACCACCAAATACAACCAAGCATCCACATCACATTAGATGCATGAGAAGGGTTCTTCCACTCCCATTAATTCAATCAGATGTTGTGCTGGAGCTCTTTGATTAAAATAAAATAATATAATAAAGTAAAATAACAGCCACTCGGCTCTAGCCTTCAGAGTGTTAATAGACAGTTATACACTGAAATGAGAAATGAGATTTTTTAATTTAAATTAAAGTCTGAAATTGGTCCATATCAGTTTATGCATACTCATTCATTTTTTCTTTTTTTAAATAATGTGCTTCAGCAAAACGTTTGTGTAGATGTGAATCATTGTTTTTCACATCAACATTACAAAATAAAATACAGCAAAATAACGGTGATTAATTTGTATGAATCATGCAGTACTTAATTTTGTAAACAACCCTCTTCATATTTTGAACTGTATTACATGCAATATGTTTGTTTTAGACAGCTACGTTGCATGCTCTAGAGTTGACTGGCTTTTTAAAGGCTATATTGCAGCGCCATCTAATGGTTCAGAAAGAAACTGCTAGCACTGAACAAGCTATTATCGTCTCTTCTAATCTGCCATACCCTCTTCCTTCATTGGTTTTATGAAATGTTACAGGCAGCACATCAAGTGTCTTCTTTTGTGACATTGTGATCTCGCAGTGAAAATTAGATCAAATAAATTAATGTTAGATAGAAATTAAATAAACAACAAAGACCTTGATGATCGCAGCCAGTTAGAGCATAGAGATTAGAGAGGGGTACCTTTAAAATTGAGTTAATACAGTAGCTTTATTATCTTAGTCAACTGCAATGACATCATTAGTATCACTGTGTTAAACTTACACTGGAAGTCTGTTTTAGTTTTTCCTCCAGAGGTAACTTCTCTAGCAAAAGAATAAAAGTACAGCAAATACTGAACTATCTAATCAAAGATGATCACAACGAGCCTCTGTGGTACACGTCTACAGTACAGTATGTAGCAGTATCTGAAGGAAATTCAGCCTCTGGTTGTGCTTTCCTACTATTTGTGCAGCCGACTGTATAAACAGGAGCACATTTATTACTTTTGATTAGACACTGAAGCACATTCCACCAGCTCCAGACTGTTTACACTCGATTCAGAAAGAGCTCCTTGAGAACACTATGCTGAGTTGTGTGAATGTTGGGACCGTGAAGTTTAAGCATCATCATTGTGTGCAATGTGCAGTTACAGTGGTTTAAATGCACTCTTACCTCCAGTTAGGCTTCAGGTTAGCTGCACTGTCCCTGCCTATCAGAGCAATATAACTGCAGTGCAATTCAGGTTAGCTGCACTGTCCCTGCCCATCAGAGCAATATAACTGCAGTGCAATTCAGGTTAGCTGCACTGTCCCTGCCCATCAGAGCAATATAACTGCAGTGCAATTCAGGTTAGCTGCACTGTCCCTGCCCATCAGAGCAATATAACTGCAGTGCAATTCAGGTTAGCTGCACTGTCCCTGCCCATCAGAGCAATACAACTGCAGTGCAATTCAGGTTAGCTGCACTGTCCCTGCCCATCAGAGCAATATAACTGCAGTGCAATTCAGGTTAGCTGCACTGTCCCTGCCCATCAGAGCAATACAACTGCAGTGCAATTCAGGTTAGCTGCACTGTCCCTGCCTATCAGAGCAATATAACTGCAGTGCAATTCAGGTTAGCTGCACTGTCCCTGCCCATCAGAGAAATACAACTGCAGTGCAATTCAGGTTAGCTGCACTGTCCCTGCCTATCAGAGCAATATAAGTGCAGTGCAATTCCAATGCATCAGTTTTTGCTGTGGTGTGTTGTGAAGCCAGTAACCTTTCCTTATCCACGTGCCCTAAGCAATGCATGTTACCAAGCTATGGGGAGCCTAGCCAAGATCAACAGCTATCTTCAAATGGGACACCCTTCACATAGCACCTGCAAAAATTATGGCAACAAAAAATTATTTACAGCAACACTTGTGGGATTGTTTTGGCCATTTTTCCTCACTCAGACCCTTTACTTACTAAATATCTTTGTATCTAAATCAGACTTCTCCAATCCTGGTCCTGGAGGACCAGTTTCCCTCCTGGTTTTTGTTCCAACTGTACCCTAAATTACTTGATTGGACCAAGATTGGAGACCCCAGCTCTAAATAGATCATCGTCTCCTCTTTAAAAATATGCTATTGATTTTAATGAACAATCCTTCTCAGATGTTCAGTGGTACCCTAAATATGATTCATTTACTAACAATGCTGTTTACTCTTTGATGTGTCCAGTTATTTTCAATAGGTGGCAGTGAAGAATGTCTCTTCTCCTGGGGCCCTCTGGCGGTCAGTCGGTACGCATTACTTTCCAAGTGCCACGGTGTCTCAGCAGGCTTCAGTGTATGAGTGTGTTCGTCAGCACTGCTGCTGTGTGTCTTCTCGTTTATTATTGTATTGTTGTAATTTTTTTTTTCTTGTGATGAGTGTTGCTGTATGATACCTCCAATCTGGATCACGGCGGCACCAACAGGAAGAAGATTGAGGAATTCTCTAAATCTTCTCGTGAGAAACTGCTGCAGTCCAAAAACAAAATGTTTTCCAAATTCACCTCCATCCTCCAGCACGCAGTCGAGGCGGTAAGTTTGCACAGGATAGAAGCCGCAGAAGGAAGAGGATAAACGGCTAAGACTCGAATCGAGTCCGGGAGCAGTGGGCCTAAGGTGACAGTCTGGAGGACTGGTTAAAAAATAAATAATAAAAAAGAAACTAAAACATAAGAGATTTATTGGCATTTCTTCTGTGTGTGAAATTAATTATTTTTCACATGACGTAAACACGACGTCAAAAAAACCCCCTAGTAATAATGATGGTCGGCATAAAATAATTGTCTGTTGTTTTCCTCATATTTGCGTTACTCTTTAATTGCTGGCCATTTTTTGTTTGTGAATGTCATGGAACGAAAAATACTTAATAGAAATGTATATAACATTAAAAACACAATATGTTCTCTTGGAATATAAAGGCTGTATGTAATATATATATATTTTAATTAATAATGGAACGCATTAAAAAAGCAACTTTATGCATCGTTAAAATGGGAAATTATCCCTTAGAATTTTTTTTTTTTTTAACAAGCTTATTATTTTTTATTATTTGAATGGGAAATTAGTAATTGTTAAAGTCATGTCTTCATCCACACAGAACTTGCCTTTGCAATTTAGAAAATAACCAAACCCAATCGATATACAATAATAATACTGATTCCAGGCACAAACGCTTTCCAGCTCCCAAGGACTTTTTTGAGAATATTGGGGTCACCGGTATGTTACAGATTATATATGCGTATAGTTACTCTTGAATCTGATTTCTAGAATTCACATTGCCCCCAGTGAAGCTTCCTCACAATGAAGACCTCCTGAAACACAGTGATACTATAGGGCAGCAGGTGGACATATGGGGTGTTCCCTTCACTGTTTGTGAGGTGGGTTTCAAGGACTAGCCTTCAGCTGGGAAACTCAAAAAAGGGTCTGCAGAACTTGTGAATTTATTTCACTTTTCTTTGTTCTCCATAGAACCTTCTATAATTTACCTTTTGATTCTCTGTATTATGCCATAATACATGTATGGGGGCAAGGCTTGCTCTGTAATATTTATGTAATGATGATGATTATGCAACATTGTTGTTGTCAACCAAAGGTCAAGAAAAAGTGCAGATTGTAATTCTGCTTATGTAGTGATCTCGGTTCCCACAGGCAGGTGCATCACACAGGGCAAGGCAATCCACACGCAAACGGAGAGAGGATGGGAACCCAGGACCTCTCGCACTAAAGCATAGCGCTGATACCACTGTACAAAAGAGCCGGCTCCTTTGCAAGGAGCGTATGTCGGGCTTATGTCTTTGTATGTGATTACGTCACCTACCAGCCCTGCTGCTGCCTTCCCCCGTGCACGCTACATTTACAAGATTATGAATTGTGGTGTGAAGCAATACATATTGCATAGCACCGTTTATCATCAAAGAGTAGAATTAATCTCTATTTTTTCTTGACCTTTGGTTGACAACAGCAATTTTGCATCATCATTACAAAAATACATATTTAATTTTTTCTACAGTAGGTGAAAGTCACCAGTTGTATTTTTGCTGCACTATGGGAGTGATGTGTTTTCTTTCATTTCTTTTGGATTGTGTCATTTTAAAACACAGTTTTTCTCCCCCACAATGCATGTATTTGTAACACATGGTGTTCCTCTTCTTGCAGCTTGCTCCTTCACTTCCCTTGCAAGAGGATTTTGTGTATCACTGGAAGGCAATCACACATTACTATATAGAAACATCAGGTAAGGAGTTGACACCACCTTGTGCTTATGCCTTTTGTCTATTTAGGTTTATATATTTTTCTAACAGCCTATGATCTATTTGTTAACATTAAGTTAAAGCTGCTTTACAGAGTTTCCCCAAGTTGTTTTTTTAAGTAACAAACCCTATAATATATTTTTGTACCTTATCTTTATAGCAAAGGGGGCATCTGTTGAGGTTGGGTTATCCAATCCTGTACAGAGTTCATTGTAAGCGCAACAGGAAAATGTCTCGCTGAGATTAAGTGTTTGTTGTGTGCTCTAGATGATAAAGCCCCAGTGACAGACACAAACATCCCCTCCCATCTGGAGCAGATGCTCGACATCCTGATACAGGAGGAGAATGAGCGCGAGTCTGGAGAGACTGGGCCCTGCATGGAGTATTTACTGCATCACAAGATCCTGGAGACCCTCTACACGCTGGGCAAAGCTGATGTAAGATTCGCACCCAGCTGCCAAGCACTATGTCTCACTTACTGTCTTTATATGCTTCACAACTCAGCTTTGAGTGTTGGGGTTTGTACACACACAGTCAAAAGCAGAGAGGATTTATTAACCGATATACCGTACACACAATGGCGTGTCAGCCTTGCCTGTATGATCAGTAGTACACGCTGAGTTACTCTTGCATTGCACCACAAGGACCTTTCTCAGGATGTAGTGTTAAAATTTAGAAGTGACTTTAAAAATAATTTCCATCAAAGAAAGAGAAACTTATTTATTGTCATTAATATATATATATATATATATATATATATATATATATATATATATATATATATACAAACATAAACTTTACCAGGTGTGTAAAACCAAAAAAAATAAATAATAATAATAATAATTAGGGGATTATTTGTGAACAAACTAGGTAACTGTAGGGGGCAAAATCCACTAAAATGAAAACAAGGCATTTTAAAATGTTGTCAACAATAAAGAGTCCATCAGTAAAGTGCCTTTTTCTGCCGGTTTTGAAGTAACATAGCTGCTCTCAGGGTTGGGTAGAGAGTTATTTTCCCTGACGTGAACATGGCCCAGAGCCAGAGGCTCTTTTCAAGGTTTACAAGTACGTTTTTACAATCAACATTTGGATATTGTTTTCCACCTGATGGTTACAGTAAGTGTGCATGTATACAGAAGTCAATGAAGACCTCAGTATCTGTACGTACTGCACACTGCAGTTCCTGTAGAGGACAGTGTACTTTTCCTTTTGCATTGCTCAATAAATATGCAAAGTTAAGGCACACCTAGACTAGGGCTTGTAACTACTAATCATCACTGATTACATAGGAGCTTTTTATGTTTTCTAGTCTTGGTCTGTACAGGGGCTGCATTTTAATTGCATGAAGAGACACGGATGCTAAAATGCTGTTGATTTCTGCACCACGTTAATACAGCCTGATATAACATTTGGCAAACACTTCCTGTTTGGGAAATCTCATCTCATCGCTGAAAAACATTTTTTCTTTTTCAGTGTCCTCCTGGAATGAAGCAGCAGGTGCTGTCATTCTATACAAAACTGCTAGGAAGAATCCGTCAGCCCCTGCTTCCTCATATCAATGTGCACAGGCCAGTTCAGGTGAGCTGCTGTTAGGATGGTGACACTCATTTCATGTGTGTTGTTTTCTCACAATTAAAGCATAGAAAAGATTGCCATCAGCTGTGCTACCCAATCTAGATTGTAGCTACAGTACAGCTATTGTTAGGTACATACTAACTTTAAGTACCACTTTCTTTTAAAGAAATAATAGAAAATAATTATGTAATAATTAAAATAAAAGTATTCACTGAAGGTATTATGTTTGTTAACAAAGAAAACAAATACAACTTTGTGAGCAAGGGACCGGTATTTATATTTGTTTGAAAACTCGTTAATTCTGAGTTGTACACTGCTTCTAGTTGTCTAAAATAACTATCCTGTTGTGTTTTATTTTGTTTTTGTTTATAGTTTATGACACTTCAGGTTTTTTTTGTTTTTTTTTAGTGAATCGTTCATGATCTATCTAGTTTTATCACAGTTTCAATTTAAATTTTTTTTTTTTTTTTCTACAGAAACTTATCCGTCTTTGTGGAGAGGTTCTAACGGCTCCTACGGAGAATGAAGAAATCCAGTTTCTCTGTATAGTGTGTGCAAAGCTGAAGCAAGACCCTTACCTGGTCAACTTCTTCTTAGAGGTGTGGATACCTATGTTTGTTTTTGTTTTTTGTTTTTTTAAACCAGAAGCCCTCAAGTCTTTTAATGTCATAGCCCCTATGACTGGTATGTTCCACTATGTATTATTTTTATTTTTGTGTGAGTGAGCAGTGTAATGAAACACAAAACCAAAAAAAAAAAAGCCGGTGCCAACACAGTTAGTGTTGTGATGATGAAATTTATCCAGAAATTGGAAACTGCTGTTGCTTGGATTTAAAGGAGGAGATGAATTTAGTTAACCCTTTCTATTCACCAATTTGTTTGTCACTTTTTTTAAATATTTCATTTCAACACAAATGTTCAAGATGTAAACAGTTCCTTATGGACAATTCTAAGTCAGTGTTTGGAGCGGCTTGCGTTGGGGTCTCTGTGCTTGATGTTTCACTTCACCCTTGTTTGTTAGGTGAAGCAGGATCCTGTCCTGCATTCTTACAGAAGGCAGGTGATCAGCCAGGCTGCAGAAACTACATTGGTAATAACTTTTAAAATGAACCTGCGAATGCATAATTGAGCACTGCATATTGCTTTATTTCTAACATCCCATCCCTGTTTGCGCTGGTCTTGGCTAGGGGCCCACAGTATGGCTGTTGTGCTGATATGTTCCACTGTTTGTTATTTATTGCGGGGGATGTAAATTGGTTATGGGTAATTCAGTGACCCCTACTGGTCAGGTAGGGTTTGTTACCAGTCCTGTCAGAATCTTCCCAGGCTGGGCCTGTCATCCAGTGTTCAGTGGTAACATCCCTTGGTTTGGTTTGGCATGCGAGATAAGGCCTTACAGTGGGGACGGAGGTAACCTTTTGATCAGTTATTCTCGTGATCAGTATGCAGGTTCTATCCAGTTTGGACATTTCAAAATGAGGTAGAAAAATGAGATATAAATAGTAGCTGTTTGCTGTCATAGTTGTCCATTTTGGCTGATTGTAGAGTCAGAAATGAACGTAGGTGAGATGTAAGTTGGCTGATCAGAAGATATTTTTGTAAAGAGCAGTTTCCACATTTCATTTTTTTGTATGCATCCTTTCTGCACTTAATACTTCTGTGTGCCATTGTTTTTGTCAAAATGAGTACCTATCAATCAGTATTTCTAAATTAGCTTGTTTGAGTCCACTTTTGTTAGTTTACACTTTACAGTACAGATTCAATGTAATTTATGTAGGTGTTGCCAAAGTACAGTAGTTCCATATGTGTGTTGGTACATTGCTTTCTAGTGCCTACATTTTTGAAGCAGGTTCATGTTTTAGCAGCAGAACTAGGGGAAGAATAAAACTGACTGTTTTAGACCTATAATTAATTCCTGGAGTAATTATTAACCCTTCCTTTCTCAGAACAAGTCAAAGACAGGTGCAAGCGGGTCCTCCATCCCTGTTAGAGAAAGCGTATTGGGAAAACTCAAAGAACCCAGCGCTTCCTGCGCTTCTGATACTGGGCAGACTGAGGTCACTGGAGACCCTGGAGCAGCTACCAACAAAGAAACTGAGTTGACGCAACAGGCTGCCGAGGAGTCTGTCTCAGTGAACACGTTGAATATACCGTCGCAGAGCGAGACTGCTGCAAATCGTCCCAACCAGGACTACAATCTAGTCAATTCTTTGCTTAATCTAACAAAGAGCCCTGTAAGCGTTTAGAATATTTATATTGAAAGAAATAGTTTTTTAATTGTTTTGTTTTTTTTTTCATTCAAGGGGATATAATGTAAAGTCTTAAAGCATGAAAAGACTGTAGATTGTGCTTTTTGTGTTTAATCTTGGGGATGGAACAAAGCACGCTTGCAGTAATATTTTTCATCTTTTTTTTTTTTGTTTGTTTTTAGTATTAACACTTTTACTGCCGTGGGTATGTTCCAGTACCTATTTAATGTGTATTTTCTCAATGTCAAATATATTGGACGCTGGGCAGCATAGGGTTATTGACGGAATAATGTATCAGTGAATCTGATGTTGTTGCATTCTGTGCTGCATACCATCTGTACGGACAGTGGGCAGGGGGTGTCATGATGGATTTCTACAAGAGTAATACTTGTGTTGCTAATTAATTAATTTGTTTTTTTAAAACGGCAACTCTTGTGCTTTTTTCAGGATGGACGGATTGTAGTGAAAGCCTGTGAAGGTCTTATGCTGTTAGTTAGTTTGCCTGAGCCAGCAGCTGCCAAGTGCCTGACAGAGAACACTGCCCTGTGTGAGCTTCTTACAGAGAGGCTGACTGTGTTCTACAAAGCACTGCCGCAGTCAATGGATCCACTGGATATAGAGACCATCGAGTCAGTTAACTGGGGGTAGGCACGTTTCTGATATCTTCAGTTAATTGGATCACTGTGCACAGCTCGAATTGGCGAGAAATACAAATTTTTATATTGTGTGTGTATATAATACATTTTTTTTTAAATAGTCAAACCTGTATTAAGAGACCACTCAAGGGACAGTCTAATAGTAGCCTCTTAACACAGGTGATCTCTTAAAAGAGGGCCCATATCATCTTCTGTTTGTCTCTGACATGCTTTCCTGTAATTATGTATGTCTTACAGACACTGTAAAAGCCGGAAGATGTAATATGAACAAAGGGAAGCATGTAATTTAATAACATTCATTTAGATAATGCATTTACAAAACAAATTATTTTGTGAAAGTAATGAATGCTTGCCTGTCTCAGGTCACACAAAATGTTTTAAATCCTTTGCAAATTTCAATGCTTGTGCTGCCTTTCGGGTACGTGTTGATTCATTGCATCCTGAAACCGACGCCAGCATAAGATCTTTCTCTATTACCACGCACATTGTTTTCGTACTTGACTTAAATACTTAAGTATGGCTTGAATTTTTCGGTGTTTATTTTCCTTTTAACGTTTTGCCTTTAAGTCTTAAGCCGCTGCATCCTGATTATGAGAGCATTCTGTTAAATTAGCGGGAAAGAACAACACAAAACGGACACTTTGGATGCTATGTAGTTCCTAGGCAAGTGCGAGAACTAAATGCAAGTTAAAGTAGCATCTGGGGGAAGTGATTAATGTCATGGCTTGCTGTTGTGCTTGAATAATGAAGGTGGTGAAACAGAATCAGCAAGTCAGACAGGACAAGGTAAAAAGAAGCAACTTTGTTTAGTAATTAACAGTTTAATTAAGAGATTGAATAGACTCGGAACACGGTCATGTGAACAAAAATAAAAAAAAAAACTAAAACTTCAAGCCCTAGCTCTTTCCGTTTCAAAATGCTGTATCAGCTTCTTTCTAGTACCAAATTTTTCAGCAGTTTTTCTGTCACTTACTGTCTCTACAAGTTTAATAACTTTAATTCTGTCATCAAGGGAGGACCTGTTGTTTCTCCACGTTTTATCTCTTCCATTATAAGAGAGCATTGTTGTTTTATTGATTACGAATAAAAGACCTCTAAAATGGTTACCCTATTCCTTTGAATTTAGGACATACCATTTAAAACCATATTCTTCTTACAACAATAGCCCTGTATAAGGGTGCTTTTAATACAGGTTTGAGTCCATTGCTGGGTAAGAGAATTGTGTTCACTGTGTCACATTAGACAGGTGGTCGCTTAATACACTTAAATAAAAGTAGAAATATCATTGGGAGGAATTTAAAGTGGTCACTAAAAAAGGTAGTCGCATAAGCATATTTGACTCTGTGTGTGTGTGTGTGTGTGTGTATGTATATGTGTGTATATATATATGTGTGTGTGTGTATGTGTATATATATATATATATATAAATATACACACTGTGTGTGTATATATATATATGTGTGTGTGTGTGTGTGTATATATATATATATATATGTGTGTGTGTATATATATATATGTGTGTGTGTGTGTGTATATATATATATAAATAAATTCATTTATTTGCAAAATTTCCATACAAATCAGACATCTAAATGTACAAGTTGGCAGTTTTTACAAATAAATTAATTTTTTTTTAAGTTCTAAAGTAAAAGCTTGTCATTTCATTAGTTTGGATGCATACAGCGGCAAAGAAGACAGGACAGCATTCCCAGGAAAGCGAGCCCTCATCTCTTTCCTGTCTTGGTTGGATTACTGTGATCAGCTTATCAAAGAAGCACAGAAGGTATCCATACATTTTGCTTTAGAATAGTGTTTTTTAAATTAATTATAGCATTATTGTTGTACAGAGATTTTCTTTTTTTTGTGTTTGTATTTGGCAGACTGCTGCTGTAACACTTGCAAGATACGTGCGGGAGAGGTTCTTTGTTTCTGTCATGGAGCCACAGTTAATGCAGACGTAAGTTCCAAAGCAGACGTGTCATTTTTGCATTAAACGAAGCCTAATATCACTTCCACTATTTCTTAAGAGTGTGCTGACATTCTGATGCTTTTTTAGCGCAGTAAATAAATTTGCTTTCCCCATCAGATTTAAATGTTTGCATTTTTATTTCAGGTCTGAAATTGGAATTCTGACCTCGACAGCTCTGCTAAACCGTCTCATTCGCCAGGTCACGTCTGTAGCTTTGCTGCAGGAGACGGTTTACTTTATTTTGGGGGAACAGAGAGAGCCTGAAACACTGGCAGGCATTAATAGTTATCCTCTGAGGCACCGACTCATAGAGCATTGTGATCATCTTTCAGATGAGGTTTGGTATTTGTATAATTATGAAATATAGTAGACTTCACCATGTTAGATTAAAGATACTGCCTTCATCTTTACTTTTTTTTTTATTAATTTATATTTAAAAAATTTGGAGTCGGCAATTGTTTTGTTTGTTTTTTGTTTTTTTTTTTTAACCCCATTTTCTCCCCAATTTGAAATGCCCAATTTTGAGCCTGGCTTACCGCTGCAGCCCCCGCACTGACTCTGGAGAGACGAATACACTCGTCCTCTGAAACGTGTGTCGTCAACCATCCACTTCTTTTCAGTGTCCAGGCCCAACATGCAGCTACCTCAGAGCTACAGCGTTAGAGGATCACGTAGCTCTGGGCCGCTTGCAGGCTAGCCCGCACATACCCGGCCACTCTACAGGGGTCGCTGCTGCGCGGTGAGCCGAGGGCACCCTGGCCGACCTAAGCCCTCCCCACCCCAGGCGGTGCTCTGACAATTGTGTGCCACCCCCTGGGAACTCCCGTCCACGGCCGGCAGTGGAATAGCCTGGACCCGAACAGATGACCTCCATGCTATAGGTCGCATCCTGCAATCCAGGCATAGTGCCTTTACTGGATGCGCCACTCTGGAGCTCCCAGAACCTTTTCTTTTGATCCTTTTCAAAAGACATTTATCATTTATTAGTTTCTTTTAGTAATTTGTAAAATGAAGCCATGCTTTTCATATAAATGCATATTGTGATGGAATATAGATACATGCAAAATAACTGTAATATTTAAGGAATTATGGGTGGTTAAAGGTATATTTTTCTTTTGTTTATAGATCAGTATAATGACCCTAAGAATGTTTGAGCACCTCTTACAAAAACCCAGTGAGCACATCATTTACAACCTGGTCCTCAGGAACTTGGAGGAGAGAAACTACAACGAATACAAACCTCCTTGTCAAGAAGACAAAGATGTGGTGGAAAACGGACAAATAGCTGGAGCCATGTAGGGTTTTAATACTGCTTTTACACACGCTGGAGCAGTGTAGAGTTTTAATGCTACTTTTACACACGCTTGCACCTTTACATTGATCAGCTGATGTTTTACTTGAGTATTTGCAGTTCCTAGTCTTTAGAGAGGTAGAATGAACACCCTGGTTCTCTTGCCTAGCTCCTGCAATCCTACACAGGCTTGGACTGTGATTTTAAACACTCCAGATATAAGTTGATTTGTAGAAATTGAGTACCCACTGTTCTCAGCCCCAGTATATTAGTTTCCTTGTCTTGTTTTATGTGTTGTAATCTTTTGTTAAATTTCTTTTTTTTTTAGAGACCTAGAGGAAGATCCTCTTTTTACAGACCTTTCACCTAGCAACAGATTATCGGCTGATTGGCTGAGTGCATCCCCGCCTCAAACTCCAGACCACACAAAATCCGATGGCAAGACAGAGGTTCATAAAATTGTAAATAGGTATGGCAATGTTTTTATAAAAAAAGGCATAGTGTTTTTTAAATATATATATGTTTGTGGGAAAATAATAATAATGTGCATCTTCCTGTAGCTTCCTTTGTTTAGTCCCCGATGAAGCAAAATCTTCATATCATGTGGAAGGCACAGGTTATGATACCTACCTCAGAGATGCACATAGACAGGTAAAGTTTTAGTTTTTTATGCACTGTTCAGTATTGTTTTTAACTGTTTGAAAACTACATTGGAGTAAATTAAAAACTGTCGGCCATCACATAAAGCATAGCCACACAGAGTAATGCTACAGTGACGTGGATACGTTCATGTAAAATAATTTATTTTATGCAATAATCTCTTTTGCTGCATAGCCTTCATCCCGAATAATGAACAAACTAAATATGCAACTAACTAACTGAAAAAACATAGTGTTCTACTAGATTGATGTAGGTTCTTAGAAGCCTGTTTATACAAAATGTAAAATAAGTGTTTGAAATTGAGTCTGAACTTTGCCATTTTTAATGCACAGTGTTGTTGGCTTTGTATGTCATTTTGTAGTTCTGTGAATTCTGTGCTTTCTGTACGAGGTGGGAGTGGCCAGGAGCACCGAAGACGTTTGAAAATTGTCATTTGGAAGCTGCTTTCTTTGAGGGGCATTTCCTTAAAGTTCTTTTTGACCGGATGGGTAGGATTCTTGATCAGGTACGAAACAAAATAACTACAGTAACTGCAAACTGGTAAAAGGTTTAAAAAAACTGGTTTAATTAAAGATGAGATTTTTTTTTTATTTTTTTTTTTAAATGCTACATTTGAGTTTGTAGATTCATCTCGCACCCAATTTTGTCCCCTTCAGTGATTGTGTGTACAATTGTACCATGTTAAGCTTCTATGTTTTTTTTTTTTTTTTTATGGCAGTGCGACTTCTCGAACTTCATTCAACAAACTGTTTTAAAAATTCTAAAAATGTAATTTAAAATTTGACCAAAGGGGTTATATTAAGCGGTAGAATGTACCTATACATATACAGATAATTCCTTTCTGCCCTTTTGATAGATACTGTTTTATTTTAATAATTACACTTCTACATTGTATAATGAATTAATATCATCCATATGTTTTTGTTTTTTTCAGCCTTATGATGTGAATTTACAAGTGACTTCAGTGTTGTCGAAATTGTCCATGTTTCCCCACCCTCACATGCACGAATACTTATTAGATCCTTACATCAACTTAGCTCCAGGCTGTCGGTCTCTCTTCTCTGTGATTGTCAGGGTAAGTAATTGAACTGGACTGAAAGTTCACACTCCTTTATCTGCTGCATTCCATTCCTTATTAGTGAAGATCTAGCATTTTGGGAGAAGTAGGTGCTCAGGTTAAATGATGTAAATGTTTGTATTTATATATATTCAGGTGTGGACTTGGTATGTGGCGCTCAATGCTGTTGTAATTTCAGGGCAAGCCCAAAACAAGGATATGTCCCTCCTGAGTATTTGGCAAATAAGTGATTTACTAGGTTGGATATATATATTTCGTATTTTTATTCCTGCTATTTTCAGGTGGTTGGAGACCTTATGTTAAGAATCCAGCGCATCCCAGATTTTACCCCTAAACTTCTGCAGGTCAGAAAGCGATTGCTGGGACTGGACCCTGAAGATGCAGTGTAAGTTTTATATATGCTAAGGTTACTGAGTGGAAGTTCTATATGCGAGGGTTACTGAGCTTCACCCACAATGCAATGCTTTTACCACGAATGTTGTCTGGCCTAGGTCCCAGAAAACACCCACTGCAAAAGCAATAATAAAGTCACAGTATGTTTTTAATGATAGTTTTGATGAACTGTTCTTGTTTGATGGGAATTTACAGCACGTTGGTATTATTAGCACGCATTGTTAATTGTCATCAGCCTAAAAAATATTTTTGTTTTGTTTTGCAGCATTGACCACAGTACCTTGTTGGAGGGTGTGATTGTCCTGGAGGAGTTTTGTAAGGAGTTGGCAGCAATAGCATTTGTTAAATTTCATGCATCAACAACGCCATAGTGGACATTGTATTGCACACTGTGAATGTCACATACTTAAAACAAGACAATTTGGAAGCTCAGCAGATGTGCTACAGTGAGTTGTTGGGAGAGCAGAACTTCATTCTTTAACAAAAATCCATCATTTTTCACGACTGCTAACCATGACATGCCACCAGTTAACAACCTGGCTTTGATTCACTGATTCTTTAGTTGTCACATCTTTTTGCCGAATGGTCATGTTCTTAGTCCTACAACTGCTAAACCAAAAGCTAAATTATGAGCCTGTGAAGATCTTATAGGATAAAGGGAACTGGTTTCAAAATAATTGGAAAGTCTTGGACCAAGAACAGAAGATTTCACAACAATACAAGCCAAGCTGTCTTTTTTACATTTTATTTTACATTTTATTTTACAACATTTTTCTTAAACATGGGTCTACGTGCAAAAACTGCCTCTGTTCTTAACAGTGCTATTTAAACAAAGCTAGGTGATTTCTGTTTTAGTATTTTTAGTGCAGCTATTTTAGCGTTATACCCAAAAATGAATCTGGACAGAAGTGTAAATACAGGAACACAACTTGTAGACCAAAACTGATGACGGACTTCACAAACGATGCGTAAAATACACATTTTGCGTAAATAAGGTAATAGTAAGATTGAATTCAGACTGAATACCCAAACAATTGGTAGAAAAACCATTAGTCCATTTTAATTTTAACCTTTGTTGTTGCTATTTAATGTATCTGCTTTACAGCCCAGTATGTTTGTAAATGTCACGAGGAAAAAACTAGAGTACAGTGGTGCAAGCCACTTGTAAACCCTCAGAGATTTTACATGAAAAACACTGGTATAGATTTTAATCTCACCAAAATGGATTTTATATTTACATATATTCAGAGAAAAACTTTATTACTTCGTACGTTTGCACTTTTTATGCTTTATTAGCCCCATTTTATATTTAAAAAAAAAAAGTGTGATTGTTGAATAGTACATTATGTGTTCCAGGTTGTAGTGTTAGTTTTTTTTTTTTGTGCTAAAAACAGTGTTTTCTATTTAGCTTGGGCTGTTACTTTGTTTAACCATTGTGTTGTCATCTGTGCCTTTGGAATGGGCATGAGTTTAGATATTATATTACATTTCTATAGGATTGTTTCTTTTTATAAGGGATTAATTGATACAACTTTGTGAACAATGTACAGATAGAATTTTAGCAGATTTTTTTTTTTTTTTTAATGTAAACAATTTAAATGAAACTCCTCAATCAGGAATCACTAAACTTTGGTTCATGTTTTAACACAAATCTGGGTCTCATCATGTTAAATGAAGACTTCATATCCAGTGATGATAATGTTAAGTACTGTATGTTTATCGTAACACTTAACCAAGCAGGGTTTGTGGACTTCAGATGCAGATTTAAACCTAATATATGAATAGAAATACTCATTTAAAATAAGAGGTTTAAAAAGTAGCATTGGCCACTTATAGTATTAACCTTTCGCAACCCGACAGACAAACCAAAACCATACCAGATTAAAATCTGTGTTGAACACAATTGCCGTGCGTTCCTATTGTTCTGAACGTGAAAGTCTGTATCTTGTATTTTCCATGTCAACTGTCTGGTAGCAGTCTATTGTTCTGTGTTGTTTTTTGTTGTTTTTTGTAGAATGCAGAAGACATCCTTTGTATTTCTTAGGACTGTACACTTTATGCAAACCTTGTTGTTTTAAAAATTGCACTTTGATTTAAAAAAAAAAAAAAAAAGTAAGATTCTGGAAATATTTCTACTCTGTAAGATACTGTTTTGTGTCCATTTGCTGTAGTAATAGTGTGTGTTCAAACAAACCAAATATTTATTAAGGAATGGACCTTGTTCAGGAGTGATATCAATGGTAAAGACAGAAAATGTTTTCATTTAACTTATGCACATTTGTTACCAACAGTGTTTCTGCTATACAGTGTGTTTTAATTGGTTGTATTGGTTTTATGTAGAAGGGGGATATATTATATTTATATTGCAAATAGATTCACAGATTGCTGGTTAAACTGTTGCTCTTTTAAAACCATAAGTATCGTATTACTTCAATTTGGCACTGCAGTGTTTATTTTAAATTGATTAAAATGACTGCAGCGCTTAAAAGAGGGCAGCCGTTATACGAGGGTGACCTTTATTAATAATACTACGATTTTAGAAGTATCGCGGTTGCTTATTTTGTGTAACACAGTAGCTTACCTGTATGAAGCAGCGTGTGTGGCTAACCTACTCTGACTGCAGTACATTTATCGGTGACAGTTACCGAGATCCTATTAGGTTGGATTTGGAAGGTCAGGGGAGTACTGTACCAGCGAATCAGGAGTATTTATTGGTTGTTAAGGGGCAGGACAATGCTGGTGTGGCAGTTAAATCAAAGAGTGTGACGAGGATGTTTTTCTGCAGCAAAAATTTAAAATATCAGCTTGATTTCTGTAAAAACTACAATATATCCTACTCGGGTTATTTTTTTCTCACTAACAATCTTCTCATAGATAGTAAGCACATTGTTTTTATTTGTATGGAACTGAGTATGGGAATTCCAATTGAACTAAAAACAAAACAACAAAACCAGATATAAGAACTTCAGAAGGACTGATGTTCTCTACGTAGTTTATCTTGGATTTTCTTTCAGAACTGTACTACCATAAAATAAAGTGTGCTTACTATGTGTGTGTACATTAGTTTGTAATTTACATGCTAGATTGAGGCTGTGCTGTGCATTTATTTGTTTACTGTGTGTGTGTTTCTTTAGTAGGGAGAAAAAATACCTTCATGTTTCTTTATTGATCGCAGCGTTTATTCGAGGGCGGCCTCTATTATTAAGCTGTTATTTGACTGTGGCGTCAATACGAGGGCTTCTTTAATTCGAGGGAGGCGCCTGATTGAAGTAATACTGTATATTTAATTAGCACAGACGTTTTATAGGTGAGGTAAAGTTCAACCATGTTGCCTTCAATGTTAAAAAATGGTCTCATATTGTTTTACATGTATTCCTTAAGGGTGTTAATTTATTAACCCCTGGTGTAGGTATTGGAGAGATCCACAAATCTGACTAACCAGGAGAGTGAGCAGAAGTTTGTTTGTACAAGTTTTCACTTTACAGGTAAGCCCATTTAGACACTGTTCTGCAAATAAAGAGATAGCTTTACCAAATGCTTTACACGTCTCTTCAGCAAACTCCTCAGAAGAGGCGTTTGATGAAGCATGTCTTAAAAAAAAAAATCTGGCAAGAAGACAGCATATTCAGTATCGTTGTTGGTTCAGTAACGCCATTGAAAACAAAATAATATTTTAACAATTTCCAAAACTCACCCTTTTTATTTATTTAATACAACAAACATCACTAATGCAGCAAAAATGTAATCTTTGGTTTATTGTTAAGCTTTTTTAAAGACATGTATGAGATACAAAATGATGCCTTCAGTAAGGTCCATTACCTGCAAAGCTGTTGTCTTCCTCGTTCACCAGTAAAAGTTACATCTGCACCTTACATTGTACTGCCTAAGCTGGTGTATTCCAGTTCACTGTTAATGTGTATTCATTTGTAAAAAAAAAAAAAAACTGTTTGCTTTACATTGTTGCTGTTGTAAATAATCACTTTATTACCCATCAGTTACATTAAAAAAAAAAAAAATGCATGCTTGAAATCCTTTTTTTTCATTGATAATGTCAATATACCGTGCATGCAGTGATAAAGTGCAGGTCACACAAGAGAATACCTGCTTGCTTTTTCAGTCAAGGACAGCACTGCTTTGTCATCTGCATAATTTCACTCTGCATGTAATAACATATTCTATATAGGCAAGAGTGTGAGGCTAATTAAAAAATGTGATTGATTTCCCATGGATGTATTGTAGAAGTCAGTGGTTAAATGCTATCAATTTATAGGTTGAGATACTAGATCAAATCATTTTGCAATATGGATATATTTGTGTGATAAGTGTGTGTTCTGGGGTCAATTTAAAATAGATCAAATTAAGTACTGTTGCATTTTTCAAATTATTATAAATTAATACTGCAACATTTGACCAGTAGTTGGCGCTGTGCACTCGTGTAAAATTAGATGCAATAGGAATGGTCTAGTAAGTTGACCAATGTACGCAATTTATTAGTATCCAGCCTTAATATAATAAGCACTGTAGGATTTGATGTTACCACTCCTGGGTTATGCTCCCGGTATTCAATAAATTAAAGAATGGGTTGCTTTGTAGGTCATTACATTATTTATAGGCCAGCAAGTAGCAGGAAAAGGTACACTGTATACTTTAATAAATGCTGTATGTGTCAGCGCCAGAACTGGCAGGTCATGTTAATTCTAATGGCACCTGAATGTTTGGCAGTCTGTCCCATGTGTTCAACGACACAGAAGAATTGCCCTTTATATATTCTATCCATACACGAAGGATGGATTTTGCCTACAAAGGTGCACCGGCCAGGACAAGAAAACAAATCGCTGTCTCATTTGATTTAATAAGCATGTGATAAAGACTAAGCCATATTCAGAAACACAGCTTTTGTGTTAGCAGTGCAGGATTCCTATTCAGAGACACTGCTTGTGTGTTAGCAGTGCATGATTCATATTCAGAGACGCTGCTTGTGTGTTAGCAGTGCAGGATTCATATTCGGAGACACTGCTTGTGTGTTAGCAGTGCAGGATTCATATTCAGAAACACTGCTTGTGTGTTAGCAGTGCAGGATTCATATTCGGAGACACTGCTTGAGTGTTGGCAGTGCAGGATTCATATTCAGAAACACTGCTTGAGTGTTGGCAGTGCAGGATTCATATTCAGAAACACTGCTTGAGTGTCGGCAGTGCAGGATTCATATTCAGAAACACTGCTTGAGTGTTGGCAGTGCAGGATTCATATTCAGAAACACTGCTTGTTTGTCAGCAGTGCAGGATTCATATTCAGAAACACTGCTTGTGTGTTAGCAGTGCAGGATTCATATTCAGAAACACTGCTTGTGTGTTAGCAGTGCAGGATTCATATTCAGAGACACTGCTTGTGTGTTAGCATTGCAGGATTCATATTCAGAGACACTGCTTGTGTGTTAGCAGTGCAGGATTCATATTCAGAGACACTGCCTGAGTGTTAGCAGTGCAGGATTCATATTCTTTTTTAACCTCTTATTGCCCAAGTGTCTGCAATGATTTTTAATCTTAACTCAATATCCTGTTTGTATATAATTCATTGAACTACAGGATCATTTACACACATTTTAATATCTGAATCGGAACAGCCATCTACATAAATCAGCATCTAGAAAATGACAGCTCCGCTAATAGAAACGGATGTCTATCTCTCTTCATGTGCTCTTGTGTAGGGAACACCTTATGCATGATTTACAGTTGCAGTGCATTAACTGTTTGGTTTTGCTGCTAGGCAGCTGAGAACCGCGTTGATCTGGACTGACATTGAAGATAACTGAAAAAATGAAAGCTTTAGAAATAGGTTAAAATCTTTTGGTGGTTCCTAAAGCTTTTCTAAAACTATTTTTGAGATACAATGTAGCATAAGGTAAGATAGTCCCAGAGTAGTGAAGGCCAGGATGTATCAAAGCTGCTGTTAAAATTTAAATGGCAAAAGATAATTCGGCCGTTACCATACTTGTTTCTTATTATTGAAATCTGGTAGTTATCATAATCTAGAAATATTTTGGACGTCGTTGAATAGTGGATAGAAATGAAAAAAAGTAATTTTTTTGCAATAAAACATTGTTTTACTTTTTAAATATAAACAAATTGTACACCATTTAAAAGCCCTGGTTCAATGCTTTCTAATGAGCAGTTCAGTTTTATTCTATTCTTGGGTTTACTTACCTTTTTTGTATGATTTGTGCGAGGTGTGAAAATGACTATCCAAACGTGGTGGTCAAACTTTCATCTCAGTCCAGTCAGAAGCTTGCAGGCAGATCTGCTCCATATTGCCAGAATCTGCACAAATCACTGATTTGGAGACATTGTTTTTAATCTGTAGCCCTTTCCATGGCCAAGAAAATGACCTGTCCAGTGTCATCTCCAAGTAATGTGACTTCTTTGCAGTAACTCTGGACAGAAATAGTTCTGCATATGTACCATGGATAATATAAAATTATTATTATCCTTGATAATAAATGTACTAACGTTTCTATACCGCATAGCATGGGATTTTCATCTCTTCACTGATCATGTGAGGGTGTTAACTTTACATCTTGCGATAAGAATTTCAGACTAGGAAACAGCTGAAGGGTATTAGATTGCAGAGATGCTAGAAATGGTTCAAACGTATAAAAGAAAACTTGGTGCTGGAAGCTAGCATGATTGTATGGAAGTCGCTGGAGAGGTGCTGTCCAGTTTGAAAACTTGGTGCTGGAAGCTAGCATGATTGTATGGAAGTCGCTGGAGAGGTGCTGTCCAGTTTGAAAACTTGGTGCTGGAAGCTAGCATGATTGTATGGAAGTCGCTGGAGAGGTGCTGTCCAGTTTGAAAACTTGGTGCTGGAAGCTAGCATGATTGTATGGAAGTCGCTGGAGAGGTGCTGTCCAGTTTGAAAACTTGGTGCTGGAAGCTAGCATGATTGTATGGAAGTCGCTGGAGAGGTGCTGTCCAGTTTGAAAACTTGGTGCTGGAAGCTAGCATGATTGTATGGAAGTCGCTGGAGAGGTGCTGTCCAGTTTGAAAACTTGGTGCTGGAAGCTAGCATGATTGTATGGAAGTCGCTGGAGAGGTGCTGTCCAGTTTGAAAACTTGGTGCTGGAAGCTAGCATGATTGTATGGAAGTCGCTGGAGAGGTGCTGTCCAGTTTGAAAACTTGGTGCTGGAAGCTAGCATGATTGTACGGAAGTCGCTGGAGAGGTGCTGTCCAGTTTGAAAACTTGGTGCTGGAAGCTAGCATGATTGTATGGAAGTCGCTGGAGAGGTGCTGTCCAGTTTGAAAACTTGGTGCTGGAAGCTAGCATGATTGTATGGAAGTCGCTGGAGAGGTGCTGTCCAGTTTGAAAACTTGGTGCTGGAAGCTAGCATGATTGTATGGAAGTCGCTGGAGAGGTGCTGTCCAGTTTGAAAACTTGGTGCTGGAAGCTAGCATGATTGTACGGAAGTCGCTGGAGAGGTGCTGTCCAGTTTGAAAACTTGGTGCTGGAAGCTAGCATGATTGTATGGAAGTCGCTGGAGAGGTGCTGTCCAGTTTGAAAACTTGGTGCTGGAAGCTAGCATGATTGTATGGAAGTCGCTGGAGAGGTGCTGTCCTTTGAAAACTTGGTGCTGGAAGCTAGCATGATTGTACGGAAGTCGCTGGAGAGGTGCTGTCCAGTTTGAAAACTTGGTGCTGGAAGCTAGCATGATTGTATGGAAGTCGCTGGAGAGGTGCTGTCCAGTTTGAAAACTTGGTGCTGGAAGCTAGCATGATTGTATGGAAGTCGCTGGAGAGGTGCTGTCCAGTTTGAAAACTTGGTGCTGGAAGCTAGCATGATTGTATGGAAGTCGCTGGAGAGGTGCTGTCCAGTTTGAAAACTTGGTGCTGGAAGCTAGCATGATTGTATGGAAGTCGCTGGAGAGGTGCTGTCCAGTTTGAAAACTTGGTGCTGGAAGCTAGCATGATTGTATGGAAGTCGCTGGAGAGGTGCTGTCCAGTTTGAAAACTTGGTGCTGGAAGCTAGCATGATTGTATGGAAGTCGCTGGAGAGGTGCTGTCCAGTTTGAAAACTTGGTGCTGGAAGCTAGCATGATTGTACGGAAGTCGCTGGAGAGGTGCTGTCCAGTTTGAAAACTTGGTGCTGGAAGCTAGCATGATTGTATGGAAGTCGCTGGAGAGGTGCTGTCCAGTTTGAAAACTTGGTGCTGGAAGCTAGCATGATTGTATGGAAGTCGCTGGAGAGGTGCTGTCCAGTTTGAAAACTTGGTGCTGGAAGCTAGCATGATTGTATGGAAGTCGCTGGAGAGGTGCTGTCCAGTTTGAAGACGGCCTGTTGATCGACTCAATGTTCAGTGAAACTTAAAAAAAAAAAAAAAAAAAAAAGGGGGGGGGGGTCCAAAATATTAGTTTGCAGGTAGCATTACTCAGTTTATATTAGTTCTCTACAGCTTTTTGAGTAATGAAAGCAAAAAAAAAAAAAATAGAAAGTAGTTCAGTAAAGTTCTGCACAGCAAAATTGTTTTGATTTTTTGGACAACAAGCACAATTTTTTTTTGTCTCCACTCCACTATTTTTGTTTATTTCTTTTTTTAACTTTCCCAGGTGTCCAGTGTTGAAATGAGGAAGGTTTAAAGTGGTTCTGTTTTGAAGGGGTGTCCAAAGACTCCACAAAGCCCTGGAACACTGGACACATTTTAAATAAAAAAGGGTCTTTAAGTCAAGTGTTACAAAAATGTTTCAACTCTATTATATAGCCCCAAGGTATACCTGTAAATATACTACAAACTTAGTTCCAAAAAATTATTTATAAAAAAATACCACAAAAAGATGTGTCAAAACTGTCCAAAATAGCCCCAGATTACAGTACTGCTGGGTGTTCTAGCATGCTCAGGCTGTGTTATACTGCTGGGTGTTCTAGCATGCTCAGGCTGTGGTATACTGCTGGGTGTTCTAGCATGCTCAGGCTGTGGTATACTGCTGGGTGTTCTAGCATGCTCAGGCTGTGTTATACTGCTGGGTGTTCTAGCATGCTCAGGCTGTGGTATACTGCTGGGTGTTCTAGCATGCTCAGGCTGTGGTATACTGCTGGGTGTTCTAGCATGCTCAGGCTGTGTTATACTGCTGGGTGTTCTAGCATGCTCAGGCTGTGGTATACTGCTGGGTGTTCTAGCATGCTCAGTCTGTGTTATACTGCTGGGTGTTCTAGCATGCTCAGTCTGTGTTATACTGCTGGGTGTTCTAGCATGCTCAGTCTGTGTTATACTGCTGGGTGTTCTAGCATGCTCAGTCTGTGTTATACTGCTGGGTGTTCTAGCATGCTCAGGCTGTGGTATACTGCTGGGTGTTCTAGCATGCTCAGTCTGTGGTATACTGCTGGGTGTTCTAGCATGCTCAGGCTGTGGTATACTGCTGGGTGTTCTAGCATGCTCAGGCTGTGGTATACTGCTGGGTGTTCTAGCATGCTCAGGCTGTGGTATACTGCTGGGTGTTCTAGCATGCTCAGGCTGTGGTATACTGCTGGGTGTTCTAGCATGCTCAGGCTGTGGTATACTGCTGGGTGTTCTAGCATGCTCAGGCTGTGGTATACTGCTGGGTGTTCTAGCATGCTCAGGCTGTGGTATACTGCTGGGTGTTCTAGCATGCTCAGGCTGTGGTATACTGCTGGGTGTTCTAGCATGCTCAGGCTGTGGTATACTGTTGCATGTGGGGTTCTGCGATTCTTCTGCTTTTATGGGTGTTGTTTGTTCTTTTCCCCTGCTCTTCACTGCTTAAAGATGTGTGTGGAAAGAAACCTGATCCCAGGCTCTACTAGACGCCCATCCATGTTGTCATTTGGTATGGTTTATTTGTGTTATTTGTGGCTGGCTCTGCAAAACATAGAATTCATCCAGTAGGAACAATAAAGGAACTGCCATCACAAGAGAGGCTTCTTAATGTTAGGGACCCCATTCTGTCCTCCAGCATCTCTAGTTAATCTTAACTTCATTTGGGCAAAGGAGTTTGCAAGTTTATCATGAGTACTGGGCAGTGACTCGATGGCTACTGCTAAGGTTAAACATCCAGATTATGTGATTGTGATGACTGCTATAATCTGCTGGTCACGGTACACATACAGTATCTATATTCACAGCTTCACATTGCTGGCTATCAATGCCCATCTTCATGACAGTACTGTGATACCTAGCTGCAAACTGATTTTTATGATTTATGATTAATATAATAACATATAAACAGATGGATATAAAATTTCAAGCTTTGGTGATTTCTTCAGAAGCCTATTTTTCAAGCCATAAAATATCTCAGTTTTGGTTTGTTGACAAAACTTATTTTTGTTTTCCCTGATTACAGGAGGAATTACAGTACCTTGCTATCTGGTTAGTTAAGAGTTAAAATCATGCAACTGCTAATTGAGTAGAAACTTGTGATCTCATCTGAAACGCCAATGACAAACAGAAGTGTGCATCACCACCCTGCTTGGCACTGCAACTAATTTGGAAAGATTTAGTAAATAAATATGTTCCAAAGATGAATCATGGTGGACTGAAAATGGCACCTTCTAAAACGAGTATCACCCATTTGTAATATGGGATAAACACAAGGCAGCCCCACATCAGGGTCAGTATGAATCTAAATGGGATTGTATTTACCGGTATTTGAAGCAGAATATAAAGGTTGACTGCTTCATCTCATTGTGGCTTGCCACATATGAAAATAAAACAGTAATATTTCAGGTTTTTGAGTTCAAGATAAAGAGAATGATAAGCTGCATAACTGATGACTGCATCTTCACAAGTGGTAGCACTGTGTCAATGTTTGAATACAAATGCTCTCATTTTCATACATTCCTGTGTCTCTTGGGCCCACTCTCAAGCAGGGGAAGTGTGTGAATGTATGCAATCTGCAACACTAGGGCTGTGGCTTTTAAAAGCTGCTGTCCTAATCTTGATCCCAAGGTCATGCACGGCCCTCAGGAAATGCAGATGCATCTGTTCTCTCTATTAAAGCCTGTTTAATTTATTTTCAACACAATCCTCTCAATTTTCGCTTTTCAGAGGAACAGACCTTGATATTAAGGGACTCACAGTGTAGAGCAGATAGAATTCAATGCTGTCTAATTAATATCTAAAGTAACGTCTCCTGTACTGACACTATTGTTACTGGCTAATAGAGAGTAGGAAATCTGGTGGCATGTTTGTTTCTTGGTTATGTTATTGACTGCCATTCCTCATGTAATTTACACCAACTGGATGATTTCAGTTCTGTAGCCACCAGTATTTTAACGCAGGACTAGGCTTGGGTGCACAGATACAGAGAAGAGGGAAATTGGTTTTCAACCTGTGCCTGCTTATAAAGGCAATATACATTGCAATTTTTTTGCACAGTGCATACACAGTTTGTCATGTTTCACCTTTAAATAAGGGTTTTCAAAACTAACACTGTTGGTGTCCTAAAGAAACAGATAATGTATATTTGACTATTGTACCAATAATATTCACATAATGATGTGAACTTTCTAGCCATGCTAGTAATTGATGCATCATATATCATTCCAATAAGATGTTCTTTTGGAATATTGATTTTGTGGCCATTGCTGTTCATGATTAATTGAGGTTGGAGTTTGAATTAAATAGGGCTATCCTGTGCAGTAATATCGCAATATCATAGTATCTACTGCAGCAACACTACTAAATCCTTGTTCATTGTGTTTGGATGAATTTTGTAAATGTCAATAGTACAGTACCTATTTACAATGACAATATAAACTGTATGAGGAGAATTGCACTCTAATGTGATCATTTTATCCTTAAATGTCAACAAAAAAACACATTATCATCAACACGCAAATATAGTTCAACCTCATCCAAATATCAAAATATGTATAAATAATTATGGATAGCCAAGGTGGGTTATCACATCACAAAACCAAGCCTATGATTCATATTCCATAAAGCGTGGCTACATTAGACTATTGCACGTAGAAGAGTGGACTCGCTAGTGGGCTGGCTTCACCAGTTTGCAACACTCTGTTATTTACATCTTCATGCACAAACACTTGCAACAAAGTGTATTTGATATGCAAACCAGCTGCTGGAGAGCATATTTCGTATGGGGTTTTCAACTGAATGCTGAAAAAAAACTTTGTTACTTGATAGCATGTTCTGGTATCGGATGGTTTTTAAACTGGCTGTCTCCATCAGATTAAAAAGTGTCATCTGTAAAACAACGTCATAGAAAAACAAAACTCTGTGTGATTTCATTGATCTTGTTAAGATGGGGCTGATGATTGGCAGTGTCTTGCTGTGCATTAAATTGCTGCTCTCATCTTTTGTTGTTGCTGAAAACTGAAAAAGAGGGCTATGGAATATCTGATCCTGCTCACAACAAACGCAGAAATAACCCAGGAGATATTTGAACTGTTTTTACTTTTTTGATCAATTGAATTATTACAATTTTCACCAACCAAATTATCCTAATTTAAAAAATATTCTCACCATATTGGATTTCATGATGAAAATGACATCACATTTTGAGGAATTGGCAACAATATTGCATCTGAGTCAGTCCCTCTTAGACTCTCACTGCAAGATTGCTGGCACAGTGTTTAATCAGCTCTGAAATTAAGTGGCTATTTCCATACTGGCAATATTCTTCGGAATGATGGCTAGCAGGTAATGCCTGGTGTTAATTGATAAACTGTCCTTACATTTAAACATATAACATACTGTGGTGTGCACTGTACGCACAAGAGAATCAAGGTTTTATTACATTTAGTTTTTGTTGCCTAATGGCCATCATAGACAGCTGCAGCCCTAAGGAAATAGCTGCCATTGTCACTGGTGGTTTTGTACTGTGTCTTTGTGATCAAACCAAGGCATTAATTAAATAGACAGGTAAATGGCAAATAAGGAAATGGAAGAAGTAGCCCTGCTGTGAATGAAGGGCACTCCATAAAAAATGCATGCCTAAAAGCTTCTGCAGATTCGATAAACAATCGCAACATGCTTCATGTGGTTAAACTGAGAATGTGTGAGACACAGGCATCGTAGCCGGGGGGGGGTAAGCTACAGTTATTTATTGCGTATACTTTGACTTCGTGAGGAGTTTGTTCAAAATAAAAGCACATTCTCAGAATAATGTTTTCATTTATTCTCAGTTTCACTGCGGTTGTTTTGTATTTGTTTTTTAGCTGTGTTTTCAGACATTCTGATTCTGCCAGTGTTCTTGTGGGAGCTTCATCTATTTTTTGAATCATTAGTCCCTGAGGATGTTTTGGAAAGATGCTTTACCTGACTGCAAATGGCAGCCCCATCTGCTGCTGTGCTGCTCCACGGGAATGTGAACGGATATACTTCTCCTGCCTTTACTGGGACTGACAACTACTAATGAGCAAATGCAATCCCAGCTGTTGCTTCACGAAAGAGAGAGAGCAGAGATGGTTTCATCAGTGGAGCCGGAGTGGCGCTTCTGGCACAGGAAGCGCACCTTTAGAGACTCAATTGTAAAATAAGTTCCTCTCAATTTCCCAGTGAAACAGAAGAGACAAATTGTATGATACAATACAAGTCTTCTTCATTATCCATGAACTGGGTAGTCTTGTCATTTTTCATCTTTCAATTCTCTTGCCCCTATTCATAAAACATGATTAATTAAAAAAAATCTAAAAATGTAGTTTGATTGGCTTCTTTAAACAACTCATGAGCTAAAGCTTTGGTGAACTGTGCCCTAGAATACAAATTCAGTCTTTCATCAGTATAAATGAAAGGCTACAGAACGAATGAGAATGGCTAACCTTTGTTCAAAGAGGGGATGACTGGCTGCCCAATGTATTCAGTTTTTTTTTTAAATTTCAATTATTTTCTGCCCTTGGCAAAAGATCATTGTAAGATGAAGTGAAGCAACAAAAGGAAACTGGTTACAGACCCATAGGTTGGAACAGTTCAGAAAACGGTTGACAGTATGCTGACGGATGCTAAAATATAAAGAACAGCAACAACTGAAACGCCTTGTCTGGTCTCTTATTCAAGGAGGTTCACTCGTAAACCCTTTTCAAGACCTCCCTTTGTATTCTGCACCAGCACCTTACGCTTTTATGGTCCAGCAGTCTTGAGGAGGCTGCAGAAGAGATGGAAGATGAGTTACCTTTGGTGTTTGTGTCTAGACTGCAGAACACATTTTCTTGTGTAACCTCTAGACCTACATGTAAGGAAAGCCGTGCTTTATGAATACTATCCTTATGTCCCTTGTTATTCTCAGGGAGATACAACACGGCCTGCAGTGTGTTTCAAGATCAAATCCCATTTGCATGTCTGAACGCTCTTCAAGGTAACCTGACAGGGCCTCAGAGCATGAGTGAGTGACAGAATAATTATGGAGCCAGGCTTTAGTGACAAGGAGATAGCCCAGGGTATTCCAAGAGGACGTCTATTATATCATTGTCTATTATATCAAAAAGAAGACACAAAAAACAATGCATAGAACTGACATTAAGGACAGAGTTAGCTTTGTTCACCACCGCTAGTTTTGTTTTATTAAAAACAAACAAACAAAAAAAAAACTAGCGCTGCATTATTTAAGTGTACCCCCCCTGTTTCTCCTCGGGATGTATTTCTGTGTATAGTTTATTAATTGGCATTATTTCTGGGGCAGTGCATTATAGGTCTGATGATTTAAAGTACTGCTGGTTTTTTGTTTTGTTTTGTTTTGTTTTTAATCGGACACATTGTGACGAGGCAAACTGCAATACCCGGCATTCCAAGCGGTTGTGGTTCCATCGTCGATCTGAGACGGAATCACAGTCCTAAACACACACACACACACACACACACACACACTGAGACGGAATCACAGTCCTAAACACACACACACACTGAGACAGAATCACAGTCCTAAACACACACACACACACACACACTGAGACGGAATCACAGTCCTACACACACACACACACACACAGTCCTAAACACACACACACACTGAGACACATCACAGTCCTAAACACACACACACACTGAGACGGAATCACAGTCCTAAACACACACACACACTGAGACGGAATCACAGTCCTAAACACACACACACACTGAGACGGAATCACAGTCCTAAACACACACACACACACACACTGGACACACACACACACACACACACACACACACACAGTCACACACAACACACACACACACACTGACACACACACACAACACACACACACACACACACACACACACACACTCTGAATCACAGTCACACACACACACACACACACACACACACACTGACGGAATCACAGTCCTAAACACACACACACACACACACACACACACACTGAGACGGAATCACAGTCCTAAACACACACACACACACACACACACACACAGAACGCTCCCTAAAACACACACACACACACACACACAACATTGAGACGGAATCACAGTCCTAAACACTTACACACACACTGTGGACGTGTGTGTCTGGACTGTGGTCAGGGAACTGTGTGACCTGCCTTTAGTGTCAGGACGGAATCACCAGTCCTTAGGGACACACACAATCTGAGACGGAATCACAGTCCTAAACAGGATTCACACACACACACACAGTCCTACACACACACACACACTGAGACGGAATCACAGTCCTAAACACACACACACACACACACACACACTGACTGACGGAATCACAGTCCTAAACACACACACACACACACACACACACACACACACACAACTGAGACGGAATAAGTGTCAGGACCGACACACCACACACATGAGACGGAATACAGTCCTAACTCAAACACAGGTCACACTGAGACAGGAATTTGGTGTCAGTGTGAGACTTGTGACACACACACACACACACCACAACACACACACACACACACACACACACACACACACACACACACACACACACACACACACACACACACACACACACACACACACACTGTCTAAACACATTTGTGGGTGTGTGTGACACTGAGTGTCAGGATCACAGTCCTAACACTCACACGTGTCACACTGAGACAGAACTCACAGTCCTAAACACACACACACACACGAAATCACACACACACACACACTGAGACACACAGTCCTAAACACACACACACACTGAGACGGAATCACAGTCCTAAACACACACACACACACATGAGACGGAATCACAGTGTCAGAATTAACAGTCACAACACACACGGAATCACAGTCCTAAAACAACACACACACACACACACACACACACACACCCACTGAGACGGAATCACACACACACACACACACACTGAGACGGAATCACAGTCCTAAACACACACACACACACACACACACACACACACACACACACACACAATCACAGTCACTAACACACACACACACACACACACACACACACACACACACACACACACACACACACAGTCCTAAACACACACACACACACACACACACACACACACTGAGAGGGAGTCACAGTCCTAAACACACACACACACACACACACACACGAACCTCGTGTAAGCACGGCTGCTAGTGTGGAGAGCTGAGCTACTGCGCAGAAAGCTGCCAGACTCCAGTCTCTGAATGGGTTGTTCGCAATGCACAAGAAAGCAGGACCGACGTCAGCTGATGTCTTAAACACGCTGAAAGAAAAACTGTTACAAGGTACCTTCTCTCTGAGAAATAATACGCACATGTACGGGTCTGATGAAATGGGGGGAATAAACAGCAGTGGAAACCGATAATACTGTACAACATTTATAACGATGCATAGTAAAATGTAATATTAATTCATGTATATACTGTAACGTTTTACCCCCTGTTAAAATAATACAATTTAACAACAACAACAACAAAAAGATTCGAGTGTCTGTCGTTTCGAGTAAGTACTCGTGTTGACGTGTTTGTGCTTATTTGTTAGTCATTTTACAAACTTGTTCCGGATTTTATTGATACAAAAAGCTTACTCGTATACAGTAATCTGCACCAGTGGGTACGGTACAGTAGTGGAACTCGATGATTTATTTAGCCGGTTGAACTGTTCTGAATAAATCAAACGAAGGGTGATGTGTACCCCTAGCGTAGCTTCGAGTATTTTCCAATAAAATGTGCAGATATCTATTATTATAATGCGACTGCAGTAATATGTTTTTTTTTTTTTTTGTTTGTTTTTTTATAAATAGAAGCTGGTCTGAAACAGAATCCCAAGAAAAGAAAAGGGCATATTCTCAAGGTCGGGCATGGAGGGACTCTGGACAGCTCTGCTTGGGTGAGAATCTTTATTGGTGTGCCTGACCTCTGCTGCACTGTAAAGTAACACAGTGCTGCCAACTAAAATTCAGTATGTTTTGTGTTTGGTTAGGGTTACCCAGGAGCGACAAGGCAGTGCATTCGTTGTCATGAATTTACAATTTAAAGTAGTAGAGATATTTGTGAAATAATTTTGTTAATTTTTAATTCTGTCTTTCAGTGGTTGGCATCGGGAAAGGAACCAAGATGCTGGGTAATATGCTGTCGGGTTCAAAGGTGAGCAAAGAGTCATATTATTGGTTTTTTTTTCATATAAAAACACTTCTCAGCCCCTGATCATGATGGCTGTTTGTGAGCAGCTACATGGTAGCGCAGTACAAGACTGAATATACTGCCTCATTGGGCAGCAAGACATTCTGTGCATTTGTAGAATTCTGATAAATGAAAATTTGGGTAAATCTGTGGGTACTCAGAAAAACAGAGACTGCTATCCTTGATTTTTAAATTCTTCTTGTGAGTCTTCTAATTATTGTTTTATTGCTTCTGAAACACAAGCGATTACAAGGTAAAAAAAATACTTTAAATTCTATTTCCACTGATATAGGCCCTTCTAATTCCAACGAGTAATAGTTTTGAAGTCATTCTCCTCCTTCCTGTCTGTCTTTATTTTTTAAAGAAGTACACCACAGTTGGTGAATTGGGGAAAGCCACTGACACATTGGATGCTACAGGAACTGGAACTGAAGAGAAGGTGTATGGTAAGAAGGAAATATTGTATGATCGCCAATGCAATACCTAACCAGCACGGTATTCTGGGGACTGCTTTTCAAATTTAGCCTGTTACATTTCAACAGCATCTGTACCATCGTATACAATCATTTCACATTCAATAGAATGGCCAGCTTTCACTTACCTTCCAAGGTCACCCATACAAATGTATTAGTTATCTTCGTATTGCTGTAACCTTGACTCGAGCGTTCATGCTGCGGTAGAATGCTGTGTTGTCCTTTTCTGAGGTCTAGTTTCAAAGAAAGTCGCTGATGCACTTGATTCAGACCGATGCCATCACTTGCAGAAACTGAAGCGCAGACTGACATGATTATAATTGCTTGACCTTTTGTTAAACAAGCTTGCTCCTTACCTAGACCTTGTAGAGAGCCTTCGATTTATCTCATTATTTAAAAACAAATATGGATCTGATTTCTGTATGTTATTGGACTTGAATTATACATGGTTGTCCAGATATAAAAGCATTGTGATCAAATCCAATTCTTATGCAAAAGAATAATAGCAAGGAGAACGACTGCATGTGTTCTACAACCTTGACAGTTTTAACCCAGGTGTGTATAATATAGGCTTTGATTTTGGTATCCAGTTAAACAAAGCATGTTTTCCTTTTTTTGTGGAAGGTACTGTGCTTGTCAACTTGTAGGACATGCTAATAACAAGCATATAGAACGTCAAGGTTGTGCCTCCACAAAGCTCTCGTAGAAGACAACAACATGACAAGGTTACAGTTATTATGGGAAAGCTGTGGGTTTTGCCATCAAAAGCAACGCACAGTATTTGAGCTGAAGCGTTTCTCCCCAGACCTAACGCTAAGAGACTGGCATTCATTTACCAAACTAAAACAGACTGCCCTCCACCCACAGCCTCTGTGGCTCGCTGGACAATCAGCCACTCATTTACAGCGGTAGCTGGGAATCAACAGACCAGCACAGCTTGAAAAGAGTTGGATTAAGAGAAGTTGATGAGGCTCTGCGACCCATGGTACAGTAGATGTGAATTGGATGCAGATGTCGAGTGTAAATAGTTAGGTTGCAGGGATGTGTTTGTCATGCAGCTAGAGGATTTAACCTTCTCTAGCAGAGCTGAGAACAGAGCACTCCTTCTGCAGGACCTGCCTGCCGGAGAAGCAGAACCCCCCAGTGTTACCAAAATGAAGCAGAACATGTCTCTGTGGAGTGTGAGGCACACCCTCTGTCTCTGAACCTACCCTCATAAGACAGGCCCGCAGCACCATTACTAATTATAAGACACACTTCATTGCACACTATGTGTGGGGTCATTCTTACCAGTATTTTTCCAAGCAGTCAGCATGTTTCTAGCTTCAAGATTTTTGGAATCAAATCAGACTAAGAAAATGAGTGTGCAGAGTATTAGTAATATATAGAATTTAGTTTGTTAATGGGGATCTAGTTTTTCCTGAACCAGGATTCATTTTCGATGTATAGACCTGGCAGGGAATATGTGCTGCTGTTTTTGTATCATATTGTTCAATTGATAGTCTGATCAGTAAACCTGCTGGTCAAACATCTCATAGTGTTACGTTTCAGTGTCATTAACTTGAGCAGTCGGTTTGATCGTAGACTTGCAGATGGAACGTAAACACTAATGTAGGTTATTATATTCCTGTAATTAGTATAGTTAGCAATGTACAACACTGCTGTATTTCTAACCCTTAGATCACATAACAAAGGATGAATTTGAGGAAAGTTTGGAGAAATACATCGGAAATATAATGCAAGTTCCTCCATTGTAAGTTGCTTGTATGTAATGCAGAATTAAAGAACATATAGCTCTGTTTGACTCCATATAATACACCATATATTACACATAAATATGGAGCTTGCTGTGCTGCTGTCACATGGTCTGAGTGCAAACAGACAATTTACCCAAATCAAAGGAGCTGATTAAGAACTTGAAGCAGCAGCATCTTTTAATCTGTAGTGATCTGCTATATTTAAAATGACTATTAAAAACTAAAAAGAAAGGGGGACCTGTGCTGGTAACTGCTTATCCAATTCATTTCAAAGCTTTGTTTTTCAGTCCAATTGAACTGAAAACCGCTGGCGCCAAACTAAAAATAATGTGATAACTGATCATTCAGTCTGTGAAAAAGTGCTTTAAATCAAAGAAAGCATTCTACAGGAAATGCATGCTGCAAAACAGACAATGTCACATGCTGGTTGTACTATCGTTGGCCCGCAGAACGTTGGCCTTCTTTCTTGCATCTTTGCCTCGTTCTGTACAATAGCTGGTATTCACACACAAAAAATAAAATAAAATACAGCTTGCATACAATTTGGAGAATATAAATCAAAGTCTGTGGTCCGTTCACGGGACAAGAGTTACTCTGTTCTTGAAAACGAATGTGCTGGATTCAAATCAATTCATACAGAGTGTTTTATATTGTATACTTTCTTTTCAAGTGAAGTGAATGTTAATTACTGTACATAATCTTAATGCACAGGTCATAAACCAAAAACCATAAACCATTGTGACTTTTTAATGTTCACAGTGTTTATTTAATTTTTTGTTAAATAGAAGTATAACTACAATGAGATCTATGGACACTGAGAACGGTGTCCTGATTTGCATATTAGATCACAGAGTGAAAGTTAATTAAACTGCAATCAATTTAATACGCACACACTTATATTAAGTAGCCCAAGATGGTTGACATCAGTGCTGAATAATTGCAATGTTTAAAACCTGCTGGAGTCCCTCACATGTATTATGCTGCTCCTCAGATACTCTGCCCTGAAGAAAGACGGACAGAGACGGACAGTGTACAGCATCTCTCTGCAGGAGTTCAAGCCTCCCGTCTTTACTCTTGGTAGGTTTATATACGTCACTGCAGTGGAGATCCTGTAACCACAGACTGGCACGCACTTCTATAGAATTTCGTCTAGGATGCTGTATGATACAAGCTGATCTCCACTCCAAGAGGCAAGAGCGGCGATCCACAAGAGGGGAGAATCAGCTTGTATGTGCACGGCACCTTGTTCTATACTTTAATTATGCACGCGCACACACATCGTATGTACACTCAGATACACGCACGCACGCACACATGCACAAGTTTATTAGAACACCTCAAGATAGGTCATTTATAGCCTTTATATACCTACTTGCATGAAAACCTCAGCGTGAGAATTTTCGGTTGGTAATCGGTGATATAGAAACAATAAACACTGGTGTGAAAAATATTAAACCACTCTATTTTAATTAGGCATCTTAAACAGATTATAAAAAGTAATGCATTTTACCACGTGTAGACATGTGTTCCTTTTTTCTGTCTATTTTAAATGAATTGCATGTGTGGCCTATTAAAGTCATCAATTAAATTAGACAATCACTAATTTGCCTATCTTGACAATTTTCGAATGGTTTGATTTCTTATGCACAACAGATACCTATATACCTATATCTCATTAAACAAGAATAATTAAGCAGCTCATTTGAATGTGAAGTCATTCCTCTCTGATACAAAGATGATACAGTTCAAGCCATGTGATTATCAGTAGCTGATACAAAGTGTTGTGTATCATGTCAATTTCCCGGCCTACTATATATTAAAAAATCCTTTCCTGCATCAGACATAACACAGCTGCCTGCTCACAAAAGACCGTGCATGAGTCTCATTCAAATTGGATGCAAATGCAAGACTTCCTAGGAGGGATGTGGCTATTCAAATAACATTCAAATATATTGCATGGAATTCTGCTAGTAAAATATTTTTAAAAAAAGTAACTGCCAGCTAAGCTTGACAATTGAATGGCATAATTGGCTTTCTGACTCACAAGACTTCAATGGAAGGACAGCTATATATTTCATAATACAAGACAAACCCTTAGAGGAATCGGGATGGAAAGATTTGCAAATAGAAATTATGTTTAGATTAAAATAATTTAACGTTTATTCTCCAGCGAGGATCTTTAACTATCATTTGGTCACGATCGACCCAATTGTGCCACTGTAATAAATTACCCATTTTTATGTGCTAGAAGCCACAGGCACACTTCAATAAAAGATAACAACGCTGAGTCTAAATTATTCTGATCTTCAGCGGGGGTATTTCCTCTAGTTAGAAAATATATTCATTTTATTAACGATTTAGGGAATGCACTTTAGGGAAGGAATTCGTACATTTGAATGAGACATTTTTCTTGAGGCGCTTTGCGTTTCTGCCCAGACTTGCAGGTGTTTATATATTGTGTGGGGTTTTTTATGGCTGAATAATGAACATTATATTATTGGCTTTCTGCTGAGCGCCAGCATCTCTTTTAATAATAAATACATGATGTCCTTTTGTGGGATAATCATGTGAACCGAATAAATGAATATTAAAAATGATTTCATTGAATAAATATAACAGATCTTGCATATAGAGATACTAGCACAAGACAATGAATAATGCATATTGCAGCCTATGAATATTTTAGAAGGGGTTTGAATGTGTTTTGAATTCACAGCTGTATGGTCGTGTGCAATTAGATACAAGTACAATGATTAAACAAGGCAATATTTATGTTGCAGATGTTGAGTGCGGTGGAGGCTTTTACATCAGGAGCTTGGTCAATGACATTGGTAAAGGTAAGGTTTCTAGATTACTGTTTAAGCCTGAGAGAAGGAAGCCAGCTGAACAGCACTTTCACTGTATAGAGCTTAATAAGTAAGTATGACAGCATTTAAGATATTAGACTTCACGGGATGGGAAGTGTTTATTCTATACTTCGTGTAAAGTTCTTTTCTAATAAACAAGTTTAGGGAATTTGTTATTTATAATTGCCTTTTACTTTGCAACTGCATTTCAATTGCTTTTTTGCCATTTGATTTTAGACCTTTCCACCTGTGCCTATGTGAAGGATTTGATCAGAACCAAGCAGGGTCCTTTCACACTGCAAGAGCACGTGCTTCACAAGGACAAATGGACCATCGATGCCGTCGCTCAGTCCATACAGGACTGTATGTGCCTGTGATGAGTCAAAGGGTTTTCGGTCTGTGATTCAGTCTCCCGACAGTAGATGGCATCAAACCAACTCGGGACTTCCCTTACCAAGATCTCGTGACCATGGCAAAAGTCATCTTTTGAGGGGCGGCACCTTGGTGAGGGGCGGAAGTACGAGTATGTAAATTCCAGCCACTGGAGTCAAGTGAAGGATAAGGACACTTGTCAGTTGGGGATTGGTGTTCCACTGACTACAGAGGCGGGACATTACATACTAAAGGGAACGTACTACTGTGTTCGGGGTTGGTCCGAAAGTAAAATAGGAGGAGTAACGGGTGGAGGGAGAGACTGGTTTGGTGCAGCGGGATTTTTAAAACAAAAAACACTAACATTTCTTTTGTCTTTTTTTTGTTTATGTATGGGTCGCCACGAAGACAATTAAAGACGAGTCATCACGGTTTGTTTTGGATTTCACCCCTGCACTCCTTCCCTCACACCATTTTTTTTTCTTTTGTTATTTAATCATTTTGTTGTGTATAGAGAATAAAAATAAATTATTTTATTTCTGTACACATAAATTACTGTCTGGACATTCCATTTAATACACTCTCGCCTCACAGTGCCTCTTCCCAACAGAGCCAGACTCGAAGAGACTGAAGACAGACTCGGATCAGCCCAGCAAAGACTCACAAGTTGAAGTGGAGTCCTGAGATAAACCACTGCCCCGGCAGTCCCATACTGTGTTGAGTTATTCTCTGCACTCGCTTGTTAGGGCCCCTGCAGGTTCATTAAAACTTAATGGTATTTCTCATATTTCACCATTTTAAAAGTATCTAATTAGTAGCCTGCTGTTCTGCACAGCTTTGCTACTGTCCTTGGCAATACTAGAATTAGTCTTTTGGTAGGTATTACTGTAAGCAGCAGAATCTATTATTTGTAGCAGCCCCCATTTATAATGTTAAATTAAGGATCCTAGAAAATCATACTTTTTTTTTCTCTCCTTAAAGAAAAATGAAACATCAAGCAAGCAATGAAGGTAGTAATGTATTTGAAAGATGTATTGCTTTAATAGGTATCAGTTTTAGAGTCTCATTAAAGAAATAGACTGGCTGACACATTGTTTCAGCAGGTACAGAACCCTGACAGAACTGTGTGATGATAATAAATAAAAGCAAAGGTCATTGTAAAGTTTAACCAGGATTTTGACCACACACTTACACTGGAAATGTTTCTTTAAATATTTTAAATATATTTTTAAACCCTACAGTGTGGGGAAGATACATTGGTCAGAACATCAGTTTTTGCACCAAAAACAAATGAATGAAAACAATTGGATAAACCCCATGGAGATGATGTCACTGGAGATCCCAGCAGTGACATAGGCAAACATCAGTCAGGCAGTGTTCCAAACCGAACATGTCTTAAGCATCCCTCAGAAGACATGGTTTGCTCCTCAGCCAGTCTTTTCTGAGATTCTCTACAAGGGGTCATCCTCTGGTTTGAGAAATGCAACCTTTTGATGTTGCTTGACACATTTACAGTTGCTGCCGGCAAGCTGGAGTTTGCTTTTCAGACCGGCTGCCACAAAGAGAAGGTTTTCGATGCAGTGAAGGGTAGTTCTGCAAAGAAGCTCTTGACCTGGAATTCTGTTTGTAACTGTAACATTACAAAAGGAACCAAATAAAGAAACGTGATTGACCAGACCATATATAGCAGGGGTGTCCTGGAGGGCCATTCCACTCCAGGTTTAACAGGGATAACGATAGAATGAACTACTGCAGGGTCTGGCTGGAGTTTCATTGGTTCAATTAAACAATTCAGAACAAGTTTGGAACAAAGACCGGGACTGGAAGGGCCAGCTTTAGCCTGCACCTACTAAACAGCATTGATTTGTTTTCATGTATATTCTTGGCTCTCTGGTATTCTGTTTTGGCAGGAGAGCAAAGCAAAGCCAACTCTACCGCTACTATATTGCATTGTTCTGTGATCAGAGTGATTGTTTCAGCTGTAATGAGATATTACAGACTTTGTTTTATAGCTGCACACGGAAATGAGTAGTTTTGTGCGTAATGAGGGGTTATGAACTATTTGCTTGTTTTATTTTCACACTGTAGGCTGGCCGGGCACCTGCGGGCTTGCCCGTAAGCTATGCAGAGCTGCGTTGTCCTCCGATGCTGTAGCTCTGGGTTGGCTGCATTGCAGGCTTGCAGAGCGAAAAGAAGCGGTCGGCTGACGGCACGTGTTTCGGAGGGCAGAGTGTGTTCGTCTTCGTCGCTCCCGAATCAGCGCAGGGGTGGTAGCAATGAGCTGAGCCTAAAAATAACATAATTGGCTATTTTAAATTGGGTAAAAAAAAAAAATCTATATATATTTTCTTAAATATTGTTCCATATGTGTTAGGTATGCTGTGGCACCTGAGTGATGAAGCACAGAAACAAGACTGAGGTTTGGGTTGGACTGTAGCAAGCAGTAGTCTGCAGGCATCCTTTGTCAACTTTATTATCAGAAACATGCAACTGCCAGCATTGCAAAGTCATTCAGCTGACACCGTCAGAACTGCTCAACCCTTGCAATACGTTCAGGCTAGTTGTCTGCTTGTGGGCCTTGCTTTATTAGTTTATTTGGCAGACACCTGAACGACACATACAAGGCGACTTACAGGTGTTACAGGGCAAGATACGATTTGAATTAAAATAGTCCGAATCACAAGGTAACCCTGTGTTTGTTTGCCTTGCCTCCTTATCGCCAACTTTTAGCTTCAGCAAGGAGTAACCCGTCCTCATTATTTGAACCCCTAATAGTGATCTTTGATGACTGTAAAGCACCTGTGCTCTTCTGAAGCAGCTCTTATTTCTTCAGAGTCTCTTATAGTGGCTGTGCTGTGGCTGATCATTTAGTTGTACAGTTTGTAAAGCTGACAGTTCTGTGTCGAGCTGAGGAAATGTTTTAATCCTGTGAGTTCTCTGGCTTTGGTCAGGATATTGTAAGTCTATTTATCTAGAGAATCAGTCTGATGCTCAGCTCTGAATCCTTTCCTGTGGCTCTTATTTTGTCAAACAGAAACTGTTTTACGTACTCTGTTTAAAAGGATCATTTGACTACTGCCTGACAATAGAGGCTTTTTGCACTGCGGAACGCCCATCCTAAATTAAAAAATAAAAGCGATTACCCTTTAGGGGCTTTACCGAGTATTTACAGCTGTTGTCAAGATATGTGTGGATGGTTCTGTATGTGAATATCTTCTTGAGAAACCCTGTTTATGAGTTCTGGTTTGTGACAAGCTGGGTATGGAGGGATATACTGTATACTGTGAATAGCTTACTGTACATGCATGTGACTAAACTGTGTAAGGAAATGAGTTGCGAGGAATCATTCCACACATGTAGAATGTAGATATAACGTGATTGGCTGAGCCAGCAATGCCAGGCTTTCCCTTGGGGAGTACTATGTGATTCATAGCCTTGGTAGGTATGTGCATAAATCTTAAGGGCCTTCCTTCCTTTTGTGTTTATTTCTAGCATTATAGAGTACTACACAGTTATTCTTCCAGAGAAAACATTACCAGTACTCGCCCTTGACGCCTCTTCAGCCTGTTTAATGATGCAGGTTTATTATTTAAAAAAAAAAAAAAAAAACATTTTCATATGCCAGATTTTAATCATGAGTTGGGATTAGCAGTTCCAAAAGCACGGCCATGCCCCGAGAACGAGTCTGCTTATTTAACGCAATGAGTGTCTAAAATATTCTGTTCACACTTTTTTTCTTGCAATATTTGCTTCCTGTACTTCTTTGGTCTAATAGTGCCCTTTTGTTCACTAGTTCACAGCAGAGACAAGGTTGAGCTCGAGCGAGCAAGGGCACCTTGTTTATATTCAGAGGACAAGCGATTGCATGAACAAAAGCAGCCGTGCACCATTTCATATATTGGGAATAAGTTCTGACATTTTCCAGAATTGATTTTATTGCTACAAACGCAGTCCTGGGAGTTGCACCTACTGCCCTTTCCTTTCATTGACATGCTGCCTTTGAAAATGATTGAATATGGCTAATAAAATGACAAGCAGCAGGGAGTACTCCCTCGCAAACGTGTCCCCTGCAGCAAGAGTCCTACTAGTGAAAAGAACATTACTGCTGCACTATACAAGAGTGTAATGGAACTCTTTTACTCCATACATAATCAAAAAGAAAGTGCATTGCCAGTGTAAAACAGGGAGCATTCTGTATTCTACATTGGGGTTAGAGCAAAAGGCTGGCAGAATTGGGAGAGTTTTAACTCCTGCAGGGGTAGTTAGACTTCCTCATGCATTAAACTTGAAAGAAGAAAGGCATGCCAGTGACATACCTCCTCTGTCAAGGCTGGATATGCACAATTAAGAGACATTAACATGAAGAAGCAGAGCACCCTGACCTGCACCCTTTGTGTGCACATGTTACACATGCAGACTCAAATCACCCGACCGGCACACCCTGATACTATCCTGAGAATATCCTGTGCTGAAGAATGTCCTGCCGCAGTAAGGACAAGCGGGTCTCCGGATCTTGAGCTCAGGAATGTCAGCAGCACGTTTCATCACAACAGAGCAAGTGCTTCACTGTGCAAAACCCTCAAGTGCAACAGTATGGAGAGACCACCGGAGGATAATAATGTCAAATGAATTGCATTTTACTACTGCATGCTTGTAAGTAGATTTTCATACAAAAGCTGAATGTCTGTTAGAACATGTTTTACAATGTTTTACCATGGTTTAAGAATGGGATTTAGAGGTGGAATAAACACAGCAGGTGTGTCTGATATTGAAGTTTTCACTGCATAATTATTGCAGTCACAATCAACCCAGTGTGTGCCGTAACATTACAAGCTGCTTATTTCAGAAAGAAGAAAAAACGTATAAAAAAGTTTAATGTTACGGGTTCCAGCTTTTTGAAAGAGGTTGTAAAGTAAGAAGTTAATGGTGCAGGAGGTGTGAAACATACCTGTGCAGGTGCTAAACAAGCACATTATGACTTGTGTCATGCTCATGTGGTATTCGTTACAAGTTCACTCAATCCTGGCATTGACAGTATCACATTGAGTAATACAGAAAGTAGAGGGCTGCAGTATCAACGAGAAGGGGAAGAAGCTCACTGGGAATTCCATTCTCTATCAGTATTGTAAACATTCTTGGACACACTTAAAAGGGAATCTGTACTATAGATGGATGGATGAAAGTGGCTATACTTGGTGTCTCTTGGAGGCAAATTGTGACATCTATAGTTGTCAGATTTAGCTACCAGTAGCAAATTCTGACTGGGAGGCATATTATGAAGGTGCACCGGTACGAAAATGTAGCCATCAACTAGATAAACAACAGCATGTGTAATTTTCACTGCCTTATTTACTCCACGCTTACAATTAAATCTGAAGGGAAGACCTGACAAAATGACAGCTTCTAATTGGATTTCTCAGATTTTGACCAGAATGTACATGAGACCAAAACCATCTGCTATGACCCCGACTGCAGAATGGCTCACTCGATCAATGTGACCTGCAGTCACCCTCCAATAGGCTCTGTATCCCAGTGAACCAGTTTTCTGGCTCTCCGTACAGTTATTGTTTAAGATTGATGTCAACTCCTGTGAAAATTAATGGTTAACAAACCTTCGGCAAAATCCAGAAGAGCATGGCTCAGAAAACAGATGAGGAAAAATCACGCTCATGAAGGTCAGTGCTGGTGTGCAGATGCAAGTTCAACCCATCCCTGTTTCAAACACATGCAAACCTACTGTTTTTTTTTTGTTTGTTTTGTTTTTTTACAGTGGTTGAATTAGAGTCCTAATCTAGGTTGAATCCCCAACGCAACTGGGTTCTTTTATAAGTTAAGAAAAAGCTTTCTTGAGGTCTGAGCAATATTTAATGCTCACCTCCATTAAGATTTTAATAAATTGCAATCTAATGCTGGTTATTTCTTTTCACGGAAAACAATATGCTAAAATACTGGAGAAAAATACATTCCTTCAATTAAAAATATCTAGCACGGGAGCTATAGCAACAGAGATCCCTTTCCAGCTGCTTGTCACAATTCAGCATTTCAGCAAACGTTGAAAGTGAGATATGAGTGAACTCATAATGCCTGTAGCTACTAATTACTTAATCTGTCATAGTACTGCCAAAAATCTTATAGCTCCCCAAACTAAAAAGCATTTGAGTAAGTAGGGTTATCTAGTATTGGTATACAAAAGTATTATTCAAAGCAAGTCCTGTGTTATACTACGTAAGTAGATGGCCAATTCTATTTCTTATAGAGATTGGGGGTTCATATAAGATTCATTAAAGTTAGGCATGAGGGACAAAGTTTTCCTGTAACTCATATTAAACACATTGGTAAGGAAATATTTAGAAATGAGGGACAAACTAGAGCAAGCAGACTAGAGTAGTCTCTGACTGCTCTGGACTACCTTAATCCACTGTTTTGTGAAAACGGGTCTGGTTTTGCACTCTTCAATCAGTGCTAAACTTGGTCTAGGTTAACTGATGAGCTAATGAGCTAATCAAGCTGTGGTAGCTCACTACCCCAAGAAAGCAGACTCATTGAATCTGCCTGTTGGGACCACATTTGGTACACTGCTATTGACCCAGTGTATTTTACTGGTTTTAATAATAATAATAATAATATAATAATAATAATAATAATAATAATATTCAGTAAATTGCTCCCTAGAGGAAATGGCCTTATTGACGTTGCACACCTTGATGCTGATCTAACTGCTTTTCCATTACCTGGGGCCTATCGTAATGCTCGCGGTATACAATGTGTTATCTTATTGGCTTGTATTTTGCAGTACTCTAACTGGTTTCTTAAAATGCGCTTGCAGCACAGTGAACATAATGAGATAATGCCCTAAACGAGCTCTGTGTATCACATGCACATTTTAGTGGGGATATATGTTAAAAGATAATGTGATGTCTAATAAGATTTTTTTTTTTTTTTTTTCAAGAGCTTTGTTATGGTTTGTAAGTATTCCAAAAGGTTTGAGTTTTTTTTTTAGTGCACAGAAATAATGCACAGGCAGCAAAGCATAAGTGGAAAATTTAAACTAAAAGCATGTGACTCAGGGCCAAATTCACTTAGTATTGCAATGCTGAGAAATTCACTTAGCATTGCAATGCAGAGAAATTCACATAGCATTGCAATGCTGACTTTGCAGTGTTTGTTTTTAATGGAAAAACAAAAAAGAATGTGTTCATTGAAAGGGTTACTGTGATATGCAATGGAAAAAGCATAACACATTGTAGTAAAGCACTGCAAATGAACAGTTAAATTGCTTCAAATGTTATTTGAATGGCTCTATTCTGAGGCGTCCTGGTTGTGTTTGAATTGTTCTATTCTGAGGGGTCCCTGTTCTGTTTGAATTGCTCTATTCTGAGGGGTTCCTGTTTTGTTTGAATGGCTCTATTCTGAAGGGTCCCTGGTTGTGTTTGAATTGTTCTATTCGGAGGGGTCCCTGTTTGAATTGCTCTGTTCTGAGGGGTCCCTGTTTGAATTGTTCTGTTCTGAGGGGTCCCTGGTTCTGTTTGAATTGCTTTATTCTGAGGGGTTCCTGTTTTGTTTGAATGGCTCTATTCTGAAGGGTCCCTGGTTGTGTTTGAATTGTTCTATTCTGAGGGGTCCCTGTTTGAATTGCTCTGTTCTGAGGGGTCCCTGTTTGAATTGTTCTGTTCTGAGGGGTCCCTGGTTCTGTTTGAATTGCTTTATTCTGAGGGGTCCCTGGTTCTGTTTGAATTGCTCTATTCTGAGGGGTCCCTGGTTCTGTTTGAATTGCTCTATTCTGAGGGGCCCCTGGTTTGTTTGAATTGCTTTATTCTGAGGGGTCCCTGGTTCTGTTTGAATTGCTCTATTCTGAGGGGTCCCTGTTCTGTTTGAATTGTTCTATTCTGAGGGGTCCCTGGTTCTGTTTGAATTGCTTTATTCTGAGGGGTCCCTGTTCTGTTTGAATTGCTCTATTCTGAGGGGTCCCTGGTTCTGTTTGAATTGCTCTATTCTGAGGGGCCCCTGGTTGTGTTTGAATTGCTCTATTCTGAGGGGTCCCTATTCTGTTTGAATGGCTCTATTTTGAGGGGTCCCTGGTTCTGTTGCTGCAATGTTGAGTCATCATTGTTCTGTTCTTTTTTTTAAATCTGACTTTGAACTTTTTTGCATTTTGAATTTTGTTCCGAGTCTGTCTGAAAAAAAACCATATGACAATATGACCTTGTAATGCATGCTGGTGTGTTTGCTGTACATGCATGCTTGGTGTGTTTGCTGTACATGCATGCTTGGTGTGTTTGTAGTGCATACTGGTGTGTTTACTGTACATGCATGCTTGGTGTGTTTACTGTACATGCATGCTTGGTGTGTTTGCTGTACATGCATGCTTGGTGTGTTTGCTGAAGATGCATGCTTGGTATGTTTGTAGTGCATACTGGTGTGTTTGCTGTAGATGCATGCTTGGTGTGTTTGTACTACATGCTGATGTGTTTGCTGTACATGCATGCTTGGTTTGTTTGTAGTACATGCTTGGTGTGTTTGCTGTACATGCTTGGAGTGTTTGCTGTACATGCATGCTGGTGTGTTTGCTGTAGATGCATGCTTTGTGTGTTTGTAGTGCATGCTGGTCTGTGCTCTGAAACCAGCTTTCTGAGGCTGATGTTTTCTGGGGATGAGCATCTTGGTAGTAAATCTCTCAACTTCTCTTGGTCTTTTTAACAAGCTCATTTAACTTGCTTGACTTTAAAAAATGATTCTCCTAACAATCTATACTGTAATGCCTCGAATTTGCATTCCTAACGATCTTTAGGAACATTAACTTTATTCACAATTGTGCACTCATCCAATCCAATGGAGATGCTTTAGTACTAAATACACCACGTAATGTTGTCTCTGTACATATTAATGCGTTAAAGGCCCTAGCAGTACAGCATTACGACAAAAAGCAGCAATCCCAGCCAAGTCCTGTATCAATAAAAGCTCCCATTGAATTGTCTAAATTGTCCTGTCATGTTATTTAAGTGCACTCAGGTGTGGTAAGTGGAATCCGTCCAGGCACGGAGCCCACGACAATGCTTGATATTGATATAAATGTCCGCTGCCCTGGTGGAAGGGCAGGGATAAGCCCAGGGCACAGGTCAGAAAAAGGTACACTACCAAGGCTGGATTAAGATGGATTTTCTTGGATATGATGTTATGTAAATACAGCTGGCCTCTCCAGGTCAAGCTCGATGAGGGAGTTCAGGCAATTTTCTAACCTGCTACCATCCCATCAATGTACTATATTATATTGAATGTGTTGCATTAGATTAATCCTAGCCTTAAGTACACTTATCAGATTGTAAAATTGCTATTAAGCCCCCCAGTGGGATGATTGAAATAATATTCTCTATGAAACAGATCCTATTCAAAGTGTGCATGCTCTGGGAGCATTTCAAACTGGCACATAAACACGTGTGTAATTAATAAAACAAAGTCATTGTGTTGAAAAAAAACCTACAACCATGATTAATCACAATAACCCAAAAAGAATATATTTAGATTACAGGGTTACATTTTGACCATGAGACCATCATGTTTAAGTTCCAACTGAAAAACCTCCACTCTTATTGCCCTGAGCATTCCAACTGCTCATAACTAGATGCGTTGGTTGTTTTTATCTTTAAGGTTTAAGCTCATCTCTGTACTGAGATTTAGTTTGTTGTTCAATTCGCTCTAAAAATAACAGAAGACATTGAAAAAAACCCTCCAGATGACATCCTATGGAATCCGTTATGGTTTGATCCACCATTTTGGAAGAGCTTTGAGAGTATGAGAGCCATCAGCACTGGACAAGGGGCAGGAAAATAAGACGGCAGTGAGACCATTGTGCCATTAACTACACTTGAATCAAGCTTTAGTTAAGTGTTATCCTTTAAAACGACCTGGCAGCCTCTGCTAGACTGGACTATGAATACGGGTTGAAAAGGACACATGCACACACATACATGGTCACTTACTGGCTCTGCAGCAGGCTATAGTTCATGCAGAAAGCATTCCCAAAACACATTTCACAGTCATTATTCAGTTAGGTTCCTATTACACTGTTTCAGCTCTTAAGGGGACCGTTCTAATTCCTTGCTGATATTTTAAAGCCTCTCCAGTGTTTTAATCAGGCTGTGAGCGAGACTTACTAAGAATCTGTATCTAAGGTGTTATGGTGCTAAACTGAATCTGCAATCGACTACCATGTGGACAACGCACAGACCAGAATGTTTGTCCGCTTGTTGTGTTTTTGGGGGTTTTCTCAGCTCAGGATTTATTATTTGTTGTTATTTTTTGAATGACGGACAAATTATCATGTGGAAATAATCTGTTGTTTGCCATGGGACTTTATTATTTAATTAAATGCTTTAATCAGCTAAGCTAATAGCAATCTGCATCAATTAATTAATCACATTACCCCACTGAAAGTGAGTATGTTTGCGGTCTATGTATTTTTTCATCAGTAGCCTGTGTAATGAGGTTAAGACTAAACAATGATCAATCAGCAAGAAAAAAACCAAACCCAAGCAGCTATGTTACAGTCTGGAGCTCCATTGATTAAGTTGTCTTAAAACAGACATTTACTGTATCTTTTTCAATGTGTTGTATTAATAGATTTAATAATATAAAAGTCAAGAGGTGCCCCCTGATTACTGTTGCATGCCCAGCAATAGCTCTGCACAAGTGTGGCAGGGCACAAGAGCCCTGCTGATAAATGTATTATTGTGGGTTTATTTAAAAAGGGAAATGGTTTTGTTGCATTATGATTTTAAAAGAAATTGATTGTTTGGGGTTAAAACACATACTGGTATTATTTTATTGTATAGTTTAAAGTGGTCTGCTAATATATGCTAAGTATAACTGTGTTTTCAAGGTTGTAATGTTGCACTAATCCTTCTGCATACTGCAATCCTTTGCCAGAGTCTGTGGGTGCCTTGAACAGTACTTAATTACAGTATTGTCAGGGTCTGTGAGGGAGTTAATCAATGTGGCAAAGGCAGCGCTGAGGAAAAAGCAGTAATTTGAACACATGGCAAATTAAGTCTTTCTCAATTCTGCATGTTATTTTTCATGCAAGTTGTAATACGCATGTCCCCAGTTGACGGTTCATGCAGGAAACCAGCCCTAATGCTGTCCAAAAGACTTGCTGCCCACTTCACGGCATACATTTCTCATTATATACATTATAATACATTATGTGTGTCATACCCGTAAGCACTTGCTTGTTTCCATATCGCAGGAGAGATCATGACTTATTCATTGGGTTCATGTCAGAACACGAGAAACAGTCTGTCTTCCTGAGGGGACAGGGTTTCACAGAGCCCAGGCCTTTTACAGGCGTGCTAACAGGATCTGAAAGCAAAGGGAAAATGAGGGAGGAACCTTGTTTCGAAATGTCATGCTTTTCCCTGACGCCTGTAGAGAGGAGATATCTCTTTAGTTGTTGTGTTTAAGTCACAAGTGTAGACACAAGGAGTCTGAGAAATGAGAAAGGCTCAGCTTTTTTAATAAGTTTCGACATACAGAATGTGGAGCAGAGGCTTGTGCTTGTATTTCAGGATGATGTCTCAGCTCTCTCTGCAGTACAAAACATAAGAAAGAAAAAGCATTGCACAATTCATTTATAATAGCCAAACCTTATACTTTACTGTGGTAAATCCATTGTAAGGTGTGGGAGAAGTCAACCAGCAGTCAATCATTTTTCTTAAAAGCTAAGCTTAAACCTTAAAGACAAGAACAACCAATCCATCTGGTTAAGCGCAATTCGAATGTTATATGGCAATAAGAGTGGAGATTTGACAGTCTCATGAACAGAACATTTAAATCCTATATTTAAGCATAATCTAAACATATTTTTATTGGGTTTTTGTGATTACTCTTAATTGTAATGCACAGACTTTGGGAACAAAAGTCAGTTTTGCTCAGATCATAAAGCCAACAAAAATAAAACCTGGTGAGGCTCTGTTCAAATCTGCTTCTGACCCAACACAAACACGAGCATTGTCCATTTAGGGGCTCTGAAATCTAGCAACGTATACAAGAGCATCGTCCATTAAGGGACTCTGAAATCTAGCAAAGCATGCAGGAGGATTGTCCATTTAAGGGCTCTGAAATCTATCAACGTATACAAGAGCATCGTCCATTAAGGGGAAATCTCTGAAATCTAGCAAATCTATCAACGTATACAAGAGCATCGTCCATTTAGGGGCTCTGAAATCTAGCAACGTATACAAGTGCATCGTCCATTAAGGGGCTCTGAAATCTAGCAACGTATACAAGTGCATCGTCCATTAAGGGGCTCTGAAATCTAGCAACGTATACAAGAGCATCGTCCATTAAGGGACTCTGAAATCTAGCAAAGCATGCAGGAGGATTGTCCATTTAAGGGCTCTGAAATCTATCAACGTATACAAGAGCATCGTCCATTAAGGGACTCTGAAATCTAGCAAAGCATGCAGGAGGATTGTCCATTTAAGGGCTCTGAAATCTATCAACGTATACAAGAGCATCGTCCATTTAGGGGCTCTGAAATCTAGCAACGTATACAAGTGCATCGTCCATTAAGGGGCTCTGAAATCTAGCAACGTATACAAGAGCATCGTCCATTAAGGGGCTCTGAAATCTAGCAACGTATACAAGTGCATCGTCCATTAAGGGGCTCTGAAATCTAGCAACGTATACAAGTGCATCGTCCATTAAGGGGCTCTGAAATCTAGCAACGTATACAAGTGCATCGTCCATTAAGGGGCTCTGAAATCTAGCAACGTATACAAGTGCATCGTCCATTAAGGGGCTCTGAAATCTAGCAACGTATACAAGTGCATCTTCCATTAAGGGGCTCTGAAATCTAGCAACGTATACAAGAGCATCGTCCATTAAGGGGCTCTGAAATCTAGCAACGTATACAAGAGCATCGTCCATTAAGGGGCTCTGAAATCTAGCAACGTATACAAGAGCATCGTCCATTAAGGGGCTCTGAAATCTAGCAATGCATACAGGGGCATCGTCCATTTAGGGGCTCTGAAATCTATAAACATATACAAGAGCATCGTCCATTAAGGGGCTCTGAAATCTATCAACATATACAAGAGCATCGTCCATTCAGGGGCTCTGAAATCTAACAACGCAGAAAAGAGCATCTTCCATTTAGGGGCTCTGAAATGTAGTCTACATCAATATCGCAATACCTTGTTTTCTTTTTGGGGAATTTCATATTGCTCTTTATTTGTAATCCATTCCGTGAGGAATATTTGCGTTAAAGGACATGAGTAATGAAACGCCTAAATGAGAGTGTTCTCATTAAAATGGACAGAAAATCATTTGCGTGTTTCTTGTACAAAAGGAGTTTATTACACATTGGATCAATACACAGCGTGGTTATTTCATAGAGGTGAGGGTTGTGGGGTCTGGGATAGCTGCTGATTGTATTAGCTAATGCGAAGGAATGCTTCGTGAATGTTAGAGTTATCGGGCTTGTTTTACGCAGCGTGTACCTTTAGACAGCAGAGTGTTGAAGCACATTGTTTTGAATTCTCTGCTATCACATTGGTGAGCTTCATAATGAAATGCTTGTCTTCTGGAAAGCTTCCTCACACATACAATTCTTTGCTGCTAATACAAATTGTGTAAGCTCTGCTGTCACACCCGTCTCAGCATGTCTATGCAAATTAGGGTCATTAAAACTGGCTGGCTTCCTGAGCAACACTGTCCTTTGTCTTTGAAGTATCGATTACAGCCTCTCTTGCCTGCTGGATCTATGGTAACAGCAGCCTCAGCTGCAGATGATGCAGTGCAGCTCCTTCTTAGGGGAAAGGTTATCATACATGGGAATAGGACCAATACATGTCTATTGATGGTATGGGAAAACAGATGGGCTTCAGTGAGTTGCAGGAAAATAATTTCATCTCGGGTTTCTGTGACATCATAAAGGTTGAGTAGTTTATAAACTGTCACAGAAACCTGAGATGGAATTGTTTTCCTGTAACTCACAGAAGAGGCCTATCTAATATTTTTTTTATAACACATGGATACCCTTGTGATGCTAATATTAAAGAAGACGAGGTTCAGCAGTGCAGCTGGGTTTTTTTAAACGTCGTGTTTCAGGACTGTATAGACGTTCTGTGTCATTATCGGTTAGCGGATGATTGCCTTTACCTTGTTTTAATTCCCCATTCCTCTCCAGTTTCTCTGAGATACGAAGGTACCAGCTTGACATCTTTTTTTATTGGTATATGCCTTTTTTTTTTTTTTTTTTTTTTTTTAGAATGGCTCAGGATGCAAATACAGTCTTCATTCATGTATATATATATATATATATAAAGCAAACCAAATCATGCAGCCAGTTAGGCACATTATAATATAATTAATTGTAGGAATAAAATACCATTACAATTGCTAGTACAATTGGTGCTCCCTAAGTGATGGTTCAGAGGAGCTCTTTAATAGTCTGATTTCATAGTAGCCCCTATTGGGTCAGTAACTTTGTTACAATGGCAACTGTGTTGCAATGTATACATGCCACTGGAGATTGTAAGCTGCCGTTCTCCATTGAAATGAAGGACCAGCGCAATCTGAGTGTGGTCCTGTCAAGGCATTCTGCAGAAAGATAACTTGTTTTCCTTGGGGGTTTAAACTGACAGGGAATTATTCTTATAAAGATATTAGATCCTCTGCCTCCCAAGGAGTTATATGAGATTTAATCAAATTTGTCCTTCATGAATTATGCATTTTCTTGTGACGGCCTACCTTTACTGGTGCAGTTACAAATACTGTGACACAAATTGTACTTCTGAAGTAAGCACGCCATACCAACCATGTAGACCAGTGGTTCTAGATAAAACATCTTTCATAGTTTTCCACAGGACTTAATGCACAATAATGTGGTCCCTGATGAAATGAACTGCAGGGCTGTCCTCCAGTTCATGAAACCCCCATGGTTACCACTGGAGAGGGAGATCCATGTGGAATTGTTAAGTACTGTATCAAAAGGGGATCACATTTCAATAGCTGGAGCATACATTTGGCCATCCAAATGTCTTTTTGATGGTGGACCACAAACCATTTTTTATTTACAACAAATACTTTCCATTGCAAACCTGCGGCAGACTACTGTACATATACAAAAAACATACAAAGAAAGCACTGGCTGCATGTGACTGTTCCAAGTGTGTCTTTAGCTTTCCATTTCATTATGCTTTGCTTTTGTAAACTAGTCCTGTAGTGTGTTCTAGATTGTGGTTTCACTGTCTGTACTCTTCAGTACTCTTCAGAGTAATTCTTGGAAACCACTGAAACTGCTCTTCAGAGGAATGCTTCCCTGCCCTTGTGTAGTGCCTTGCTGAGGCTAGCTATTAACCTAGCATGGCAGCATGACAAAAGAGGCCTCATCCTGTTCGGCATCACTGGCGGTGGGGTGCTGCAAACTGAGCTTTCCCCGCACAGAATGGGAAGCCACTACTTGACTGTTCAGCATCACTGGCGGTGGGGTGCTACAAACTGAGCTTTCCCCGCACAGAATGGGAAGCCACTACTTGACTGTTCAGCATCACTGGCGGTGGGGTGCTACAAACTGAGCTTTCCCCGCACAGAATGGGAAGCCACTACTTGACTGTTCAGCATCACTGGCGGTGGGGTGCTACAAACTGAGCTTTCCCCGCACAGAATGGGAAGCCACTACTTGACTGTTCAGCATCACTGGCGGTGGGGTGCTGCAAACTGAGCTTTCCCCGCACAGAATGGGAAGCCACTACTTGACTGTTCAGCATCACTGGCGGTGGGGTGCTACAAACTGAGCTTTCCCCGCACAGAATGGGAAGCCACTACTTGACTGTTCAGCATCACTGGCGGTGGGGTGCTACAAACTGAGCTTTCCCCGCACAGAATGGGAAGCCACTACTTGACTGTTCAGCATCACTGGCGGTGGGGTGCTACAAACTGAGCTTTCCCCGCACAGAATGGGAAGCCACTACTTGACTGTTCAGCATCACTGGCGGTGGGGTGCTACAAACTGAGCTTTCCCCGCACAGAATGGGAAGCCACTACTTGACTGTTCAGCATCACTGGCGGTGGGGTGCTACAAACTGAGCTTTCCCCGCACAGAATGGGAAGCCACTACTTGACTGTTCAGCATCACTGGCGGTGGGGTGCTACAAACTGAGCTTTCCCCGCACAGAATGGGAAGCCACTACTTGACTGTTCAGCATCACTGGCGGTGGGGTGCTACAAACTGAGCTTTCCCCGCACAGAATGGGAAGCCACTACTTGACTGTTCAGCATCACTGGCGGTGGGGTGCTACAAACTGAGCTTTCCCCGCACAGAATGGGAAGCCACTACTTGACTGTTCAGCATCACTGGCGGTGGGGTGCTACAAACTGAGCTTTCCCCGCACAGAATGGGAAGCCACTACTTGACTGTTCAGCATCACTGGCGGTGGGGTGCTACAAACTGAGCTTTCCCCGCACAGAATGGGAAGCCACTACTTGACTGTTCAGCATCACTGGCGGTGGGGTGCTGCAAACTGAGCTTTCCCCGCACAGAATGGGAAGCCACTACTTGACTGTTCAGCATCACTGGCGGTGGGGTGCTACAAACTGAGCTTTCCCCGCACAGAATGGGAAGCCACTACTTGACTTTGCCCTGCATGCAATGATTGCAGGTCAGTGTAGAAGTATAGGAGATGCGCTCCTTGTCAGGGATTGGAGAAAAAAACAAGGGAAATGGCATCTGAATGTATCAGGATAAGAAATGGAAATGAAGCTCCCTCCTTGCACAAGGCAGACACTGGCTTTGTTTTCACATGGGAGCTTTTCAATGAGGATATCAGGCGGCATTATAAGGAGGGAACTTTCATTTGGACTCAGAGATCAGTGCTCACACTGCCTTAACTTCCACTGGCCTTGCCCTCTTGCTTTCATACCTTCAGGTAATAAGGAGCACCAAGCTGTTTCATGCCCAGTGGGAATGCTCCTTGTTTGTATCGCAGTCCATCTAAAGAACATAAGAACATAAGAAAGTTTACAAACGAGAGGAGGCCATTCGGCCCATCTTGCTCGTTTGGTTGTTAGTAGCTTATTGATCCCAAAATCTCATCAAGATACCTTCATAGTTTGCTTTTCTAAAATTGTAAGCCTTAGCTTTAGTCTTTACTTTTGGGGATTTAAAAAACACTTCAAATGAGACCATGTTGTGGTCTGAGTTTGCCAGTGGTTCTCTGACCTCTGTTTTAGTTATTCTATCTTCGTTATTTGAAAAGACTAAATCAAGGCATGCCTCCCCTCTAGTGGGTGCCTTCACAAATTGTGTTAGGAAGCAGTCATTTGTCATTTCCACCATTTCTATTTCATCCTTCGCGCTACCCACCGGGTTTTCCCATTTTATTTGGGGGAAGTTGAAATCCCCCATTAGTATGGCTTCTCCTTTGCTACACACATTTCTAATGTCATTGTATAACAGATTATTGTGCTCACCGTCTGAATCTGGCGGTCTATAGCATGCTCCTATTATTATGCCTTTTGAATTTTTGTCTGTTATTCTGACCCATATTGATTCGGTTTTATTTTCTTTGTCCAGGTTTAACACCTGGGCTTCAAGACTGTTTCTTATGTATAGCGCTACCCCTCCTCCTCCTCTGTCCTGCCTGTCTTTCCTATACAGTGTATACCCACAAATATTATATTCGTCCCCATCACTCTCAGATAACCACGTTTCTGTAACACCTATCACATCATAGTTACCTGTTAGTGCAGTAGCTTCAAGTTCTAGAATTTTGTTTCTGATACTTCTAGCATTTAGATAAATACATTTAATGGTTGTCTTACCTGAGTTGTTGTTCTTGTTTTGATGCGGTCTCCCTTCTGTTTTTTTGTTGATTTCTCCCCCCTTCCTTTCTAGTTTAAATGCTTCCGAACCTGCTCGAGGATCTTTTCTCCGAGTAGACTGGTTCCCTTGTTATTTAAATGCAGTCCATCCCGTCTATACAGATAGTCCTCGTTGTAGAATGTGGTCCAATGATCAAGATAGGTGAAGCCTTCCCGTGTGCACCACGTCTTCAGCCATGCGTTTTGATTAATTATTTCCAGCTGTCCATATGGTCCTTTGCAAGGTGCGGGTAGTATACCAGAAAATACCACAGTTTTGGTTTTCTCTTTTAATTTCCTTCCTAGCTCTCTGAATTTGTTTTGCAGGGATTTTGGTCTGTCTCTTCCAATGTTGTTTGTACCGATGTGGACGACTACTACCGGGTCGTCTCCTGTTCGTTCTAGGAGCCTGTCCACGTTCTCAGTGATGTGCTTGACCGAGGCTCCCGGAAGGCAGCACACTGTTGTAGTAAGGGGGTCCAAACTGCGAATTGAACTTGCTGTGTTTCTCAATATGGAGTCCCCAACAATCATGACCTCCCTTCTTTTTGCTGTCTGGTCACCACTGTCAATAGGGTCCTGGATGTTGTTCCTTTCATTCTCTTGTTGTTGGTTCTGCTCATCAAAATTCTGAAGTGACTCAAATCTGTTGGTTGTTTTGATTTCTGGTGGTTGTGTTTGACGAAGTTTCTTTTTTTCCCTGCTTCTGCCTACCTGAACCCAGCTGTTCTGACCTTCTATCTCCCTGGTGGCTTTCAGTCTGTTAGGGGTGATGCAGACTTCCATGAATTGTGGGTGTGCCAGTTCCTCAAGATCCTGTTGCTGTCTCACTTCTTCCAGCTCCATTTCTAGCATACTTACTAGTTTATGCAAATCCTGGATCGTGCGGCACTTTACGCACACTTGGTTTAGCTCCGCTGGGTTTTCTCGGATTTCCCACATCAAGCAGGTGTCACAGACTACTGGCTTGAAGACCATGTTGAGGTTTTTTTCTTTTTAAGTTTAGTTTCTTCTGCAGCCGTCAACCTACTTTCAAACTGCTTCAAAACTGCTCTGTACTTTTCCACGCCTGTACTTCTCCCACTCACTGTCACTGGGAAGACTGCCTCGTTTAACTGCGTTGTTCTGCTGTGCTGTTGGCTCCTCCCCTTGCCCGTATCTCAAAACGGCGCTGAATTTGAATCAGCTGCTCCGAGTTTCAGCTTGTTTGTTATCAGAAAAACACACGCGGCTGTTTGACTTTGAGCTGCTGCTGTGTTTCCCCAATGTCCTCTGTTTTCTGATTAAAGCAATTCAAGATGCAATTTCTCCTTTCTGCTTCGAAACTGCTCTGTACTTTTCCACGCCTGTACTTCTCCCACTCGCTGTTGCTTCCACTCGCTGTCGCTGCTGTAGCAGGTGTTTGTTTTTCAGCAGCAACTGTATTCATTTCTGTTCCATGTCTATGGCAGGAGATCACTGCAGTGAAAAAACTTTTTTGGTTTGAATGTCTGCTTTTTCGACTTACCTACAGCAACAGATGTATCATTCAGTATAACAGCCGGCGTGCATTCAATGTTTCCCTTCTATGATTTAGAGCAGTGGTCTACAACCATGGTCCTGGAGAGCCCTGATCCTGCAGGTTTTATAGGTGTCTTGACATCATCACTGGCTAAAGATCTGGAACACCTATTAATCTTGACTAATTAAGCCAATAATTGGTGCAATTAAGTGACTGAGAACTGGGTTGAAATGAAAACCAGCAGCCCCAGTAACTCTACAGGACTGGGGTTGGAGACCCCTGATTCAGAGTATCTTTATTACTATTATTAACATGGTTAGAATTTAAGTTACTTCATCTGCAAAAGTCCACCACTGAAGAAAAATCTATTTCCGTGGGTTGAGTTCCCAGATAGAACTGGCATATAGTATAAGATATTTATTCTACTGTAATCATGATATATAAAAAACTTAACTGAAAACTAACAACATTCATCTCTTTAACCATTTCACAGACTCAGCTGTTTAAATTTCACGTTCTTTACAACCTCAGATGAGAATTCATTTTCATGAGAAGTATGAAGTTAATCAGAAAAGTAGCTAATTGCAGGGCCCTTGCAGGTTGCTACTGAACACATGGCACCAGTTATTATTCTCACTTTACAAAGTACAAGGTCAATCTCTTTTCATAGCCATGGGTATTTCAGAACAAAATGACAAAATAATATTTAGTAGCCCAACCATTGTCATTGTCAACTTCCAAGACACAGTGCTGTTATTTTAATTAAATTGAAATTACAATATCCCACAATTGGTTATAGAATACAATTGTATGCAATATCAGTTTTACTGTTGCTCCTATAGAGTCATCTTTCTGAATAGTTTTATATAGATTAGCACTCCTAACTGTCAAACAAACTGGATGTAATAGCATGCTATTTCTGTCACTATTGTAAATAGTTTTGTTTTTCTTTGGGAGAAGAAAATGAGTCTGCTGGAAAATGCAATAACAGTATGTGTTTTTTTAATTAAATTTATGTTTCTGTTAAATGTCTGTTTACAATTGCAAGTAGTGGGTGTGATTGCAGGGGTCTCTGTTTCTCCTTGAAATAAGCAGGGGAAGATCAGACACACTGAAGTGAGCCGCAATGTTTTATTGTCATTTGAGGTGGCCGGTGATTGCCTGTCACTTTCGAAGCTGTTCTTTTGAGGAGTAGTGAAACTTAACAGCCCACATCAGTGTCATTTTGAATGGTGCCCTGTTTTTGTTGAGCTGTCAGGGGAAAGTCTCCTCACTGTCAACTGTGCATTGCAATTAAAGTTTCTCTATGCCAGGGATAAGAAACGAGGATAAAAAGAAAAGTGACAGATATGCTAGCAGCAAAAAAACAATAACAATTGTGTTTTTAATTTTCATTTATTTTAAATGAAATGATGTGACTCTATAAAGCCCTGCATACACTGCCTGGCCACTAGACTATGTTCTCCTGGTATCACCTGATTGCTCTTGAAGACTGAGCCCCTGGGGTGGGGCATGTTCTCCTGGTATAACCCTGATTGCTCTAGAAGACTGAGCCCCTGGTGTTCTCCAGGTATCCACTGATTGCTCTAGAATACTGAACCCCTGGTGTGGGCATGTTTTTCTGTGTAGCTGTAAGAAGGTACATCTACACATTTCCTAGTGTAGGTCACCCCTGGTTTAGCACTGCAACTGCTGTGCACTCCTCATACACTGACCTAATGTGTCAATAATACATCAGTTATATGTGCTGTTGTGCTGCTCAACAGGCAAGTACATCCTGTGTTTCCCTCAACATAGGAAACATCTGCAAATACTTACTGCAGTGCCCTGTGGCTCCCAAATCCAGAACTAAAGAGTAGGCCCACGTTTCCTTATTATACTTATTGCAGTGTCCTGTGGCTCCCAACTCCAGAACTAAAGAGTATGACCACATTTCCTTATTTGCATCTTTTCAGATCTGAAATTCATATTTTTGCTTTCTTTTTACTGCTTGTGTAAAAGAAAATATGAATCTTCTTGGTACCTTAATATTCTTTATTGTGATGTCTATGTGTATTATGTTTTAGATTAAGAGATTATGGGCAGATTTTAAATAATTTTTTGAATCAGTTTAATTTTTTTTCTTTCATGATGTCAAACAATGACACACAAACAGATGCTCTCAAAGTTTCATATTCCAGCTGAACTAAACTGATCTACAAACCTAAAGAAAATATATATGTATTAAGCAATAGGGATATTGTTTAAAATGCAATAATGCAATTATTTGTATGGAATATCTGTTAATAATTTGTGTTAAGACTGCTAAAGAAATATGTCAATCTTTAAAGCTCCCAGCAATGTTTTGTGTGTTTGTTTAATACTTGCAAGCAGGGGTGGGTCTGAAGAAGCACAATAAACACGAGGAGTCCTGTGAGACCAAAACATTTACACAAGATTAGAACACAAAATGAGAGCTGTCTTAAAGCACTCTCGATCTCTCAACTCAGCACAAATTATACTCTTCAAATTCAAAATACATTTATTCATTTTGATCCCTATATGAGGTACACACAAACACACACACACACACACACACACCCCCATACATACACGCCCACACACACATTCACACAGACATTGTACAGAACAAAGCTGAAACATGAATTCCAAACCCTACGGTTGCTGTTCTCTTGATGGAATGTCATGCAATTTAAAATATTGACAGTGGAAATGCCCCCATCTTTTCTCTGAATCACTTTTATGAGCCTTTGTTTTGAAAACAGTTATGTAGAGTTTACACCAGGACACATGAAGCTGCAGGAACCCCCTGCTGCAGCTCACCCTTCAGGAGGATGTATTGAAGATCATCCCCTGACTTCCAATATAGTTGGTGGTAGTAATGAAGGTGGTTGTTGGTTTGAAAGAGTCCACCGTACAGTATATATGAAAAAAGCAGCAAATGAAAAAGCAGACCAACACACAAGCGTTGTATAGCAGTAGGAAAGTTCTTACTGTATCAGTCCTGATCTTCCTTTGGTTTTAGTGCAGCCCACGTATCAAATAACTGAATAGCAAATTTAGGTCGTAATGAAATTGCACTCTGTCGGTGGTACATGCAGTAAATGATACTACGATACAGGCTAGACTGTATCCTGCAGTGAAACGTACAGGACGGTTGAATACAATCTTGATTTGTTTAAATAGATCTTGTCTATTTGGGGTTTATAGAAACTCATAAGACAGATATACAGCCTTGGCAATGTACATGCATCATCTTACTTCACCGTATCACACAAAACTGTGTACACTAAAGCGTGGAGTATTCATCCTGCAGAGTTTAACTTCTGCAGAGTCACAAAACAGGACAGGCAGTGCAGTATGTCATTGAAATGTTATGTGTTCAACACTTTCTTTCTTTGGTACAGAACAATGGGGTTATTTATTGATTATATAGGTTATTAAGGATTTGACGGTCTCAAATCTTGCAGCCATCCTGTGAATTTGCTCTATTTGAATACAGGACAGGGCTCTTGTGTTTCTCACAAATTATAGATTCCTACCCATTAGTCAATTAGTGACAGACAATTAGTGCCTGCAGCTGTAGCGCCGTGTCGCAGTTCTGTAGGACCTTACCTGCACATGTCAGGGATTGCAATCGATGCGAATCCCTCTAACTTAGTGAGGGGATTGCCTAAGAGAAACCCCTTCAAGTCCTCAAGAAGAGCAGTGTCCTGTCAGTAGCATTTATCATTTTTGTCCTGCAGCATGCCTGTCTCAGGCACTATTGCTATGGTTAAAAACCCGGCTTGGCTGAGGTAGGGCACGTTCGTTTCCAATTCAAAAGTTCGAACTAGGGGTGGCTTTGCATGGCTTCCATCATATACAGGGGTTACAGTTTTGTTCAATGGCTTTCAGCACCCCCACTTTAAAAATCATTCCAATGCCACTGGAGACCACTAGAAACTAGATTCATTATTGATCAAGCCAGTAGTTTAATATATTGTACTCTGAGCTTTGTCTCCAATGACATTCAGGGACCAGAAGCCCAGAACTATTGTACAGTTGTATAAATAACTCCAGAAACAAGAAACCTGTGACGTTCTGTACACAGCCATGCCAACTCATTGAAGAGTGCTCCTCTTACACTGTGGCCGATGCGGTTTGTCGAGTTTATGCAGCACATACAACCTCTGCTGTGATGACTGACGAGGCAAGTAGCACAATAAGACACAAGTAGCACAATAAGACACAAGTAGCACAATAAGACACAAGTAGCACAATAAGACACTCAACGGCTACTTGATACAGCACATCCTGGGATTTTCATCATTACTGCACATTTCCTTGGATACAGCTGCTTTAAATGTGTAAGAAGCAATTATCTTTTTATTTTCCTATTCAAGTGATTTTTAGCAATAGAAAGCCGTAGAGGCTTAGAGAATTTAGAGCAGGAGCCGTGTGGCGTGTGGTGAAATGGTTTTTAAAACAGCTCAAAAGGACACATTTACTAAGCTGTGGATGTCTTCAACAACAGAGGTATAAATAGAACCCCTGGGAATTCTAGGAGCATTTCACAGCTGGAAAGAGCACACCTCAGTGCCATCTACCTGTGATACTGCTGTTTCCTGTCTCTAACAAACACCAGAGGCAGGCAAAGCGCTCTCCGAATCCAGGAGCACAGACAGCCCTCTATCAGCCTTCTATACACTATTTGGCTTATAATTCCTTTACCTCCTGAAATTCATCAGTCCTCTGAAAATCTAAATTATGTAACCATTAATTGTTTTCAAAATACAAATAATTTTTCACTTACAACAGGAAACAGTACAAGTATACGGCCCACTTTCCCAGTTCTGCTCAGATAGATCAGACAAGAGAGCAGATCCCAGCTACCTCAAATGAAGGGTCACATAGTCACTGGAAAAGTATATCATTTGCAAAGAAAATGTGATACGCTATCATGTCCATTGTAATCTTTTGATTCCCTGGTCTGACCTTGCAGCTGTATTAATGCATTTTAGTTTTGTACTATCATACCATCCCCTTGCAGCTTAATATTTCAGCTCATTGGATCTCAGCATCAAAAGGGCAGACAATCTTATTTACAGTCTGCCTGTCATCATAGCTGGAGCTTGCAAAGGACAGACCTTGGACCATTAGATAAATGCACGCCTCACGAAGACCACGGGGGTGGTGTGCATTATTTGGTGTTTTAATAAGTTTAATTTAGATCCAAATGCAATGCTGTGCGTGTTGCATCATGGGTGGGGCAACATGAAAACCAACTTGTGGGTATTAATAGATTGGTTGCTTAAAAGCCAACGTGACAATGTGATGCGAGTGTTAAATTTATTATTAATAACATTCATGCAAGGATACCGCAATCCAGTAATTTGAAATAAACAGTTCAAATGATTGTATTTTTACAGGCCCAGATCTGTGAATGCCGATCTGTTAAACGCCTCACTAGTGAATGTGGTGCTTTGAAGCTCACTTATTGAAATCACATTCACTTTAATTTTGTTAGAAGCGAGTCATCTGAAAAATTGAAATCATTCTCTTAACCAGCACTGTACTGTGTATACAGTGACGATTTAATCAGTGCATGAATCTGGAGTTCTATTCTAGCAACACATTAGAAAGGGCTTGTTTGAGTCAAATGAACTGCTGTGATGATATCTGCTTGTATTTATGGAGCCAGTGCAGATACCTGCTTGAGAAGAACGTTGGTGGTTATGTACCTCAGTGCAAAATATGGGGTAAACAAAAGATGGGGTAAACAAAAAAGGCTTTTCATCGCTAGGAAATAGTACAAACCCATTGACATGATGTCTCGAATTTGGATATGGCAACACAAACCAAGCTTTGAGTAATACCTCCAAACCATGCATTGGTTTCAGTAAGTCAGTGCCAAGTTGAACACAAGAACAGTGGTGAACCCTATATCTCCCCACCCACCATGTAATGCAATCTTCAAAGACTGCAGTGAATAGTAGATTCATGCCATATGGTTTTAATGTGGTGAATTTGGGAGCTGTTTGTGTTTGGTTTTGAAACGGGTTACACTAGCATTCAACCAGCTTTGAGCTGCTTGAGAGTGCGGGACAATGTGAAAACCCCTGTCTGTGTATTTTATGTCTGCTTTCACTGTGGTCTCCACAGCCACCTCCTAGATGCTGTTTGCATAGCTCTTCTGATCAACTTTCCTGGGAATGGAAAGCAGAGAATTTGCGTCACAGTCATGAGCATCAAACCCAGCCATGCTCTGTAAACTTGTTTGAATCTTTTTTCAGTGTAGTCTCTGGGGTATTAGGTATTCGTTATCATCTGCTTTCACAGTCCCTGATTAACATTACTGCTGGAGCACTTTACCAAGGGCAACAATAGTTAGTCCAAGATTCGTGCTAACTTGGCTCTGTGGAACCAGCCACTTGTCTTTTCACTGTCTTTAAGTTTAAAAATGTTTCTCTTCAGTTAAGATTTTCTTGTCTTGATATTTCTAGAGTCTACGTCTAGCTTTACATTTGGAGCTGTCTAAATTAGTAGAACGTCTACTATCTCTCTTTGGACGACCTTTCAATTAAATGTACAACAGCAAATGTTCAGAAAATACAGAACTGTAATAATAACAACAATAAAAAAATAAAATAAAAAACGAACAACGGATTTGTTCGATCACAAAAAGGCATGCAAGTCTGCGGGAAGGGTGTAGAAGCTTCACTGTCTCTTTAAGACTATTTGGTTCTGCGCATGCTCAGCTCTTTGTGCAGTGCCTAATCCAAAAGCAGCAGGATACGGCTGGAGAGTGGAGGGAGCAGGAGATAAGGATCACGGAATTATTGCACTTTCCAGCATGGATTAAACCAAAATTCCAGAATAAAATACTGAAGTCTGAGCTAAGATTAAAAAAAGAGACTGCGCTTCGTTACAAATGTGTGGCGAGATACTAGCAAACCGAGCAGTGATTCGTGTAGGTTGCTGCATCTTTACGAATAAACACATCCTATTGACTACCGCAGCCTTCCTGGGATTTCGAGCTGAATTTTGGGAAAATCGAACCTTTTGTTTGCTTATATGTTGGTAAGGCGAGGGACTCGGATCTACAATGAACAGGTTTATAAAAGAGACTCCTATACACGATTCATTGTTAAGTAATTGATTTAATATAATTTTTGCGCTTTAAAAATGGCTGCTTGACAGAGCTTAAAGAGAGTTGTTAGATAAATTACGTTAAAAGCCAATACTTTTTTTCACCCTGAATGATAAAGCGCTGCAAAGGACAGGCGTTGAATTTCTTGCCTTTCTGACTCGTGCTTGCTTGTTTATCATAGAACCGTGTGTTTTCATGAACGGAAACATCAGTCTAATCGTGGGAGAATTAGTGAAGTGTAAAATATCTTTTTATTCCTAATGCATATTCTATGATCCCAGGAATAAAATAAAAGCCGCAAAAAGACTTTCACTTTTGTCTTGCGGTGTCTTTTTTTTTTTTTTTTTAAAAACACCTCGTCTAATCTTACGAAACTCAGATCGTATTTGTATTGCTTGGAAGTGAAGACCTGGAATTACCTCATCAAATACGATTTACAAAATAGCATTAGGGAGTAATCATGCCAGTAAAAGCCGAGCCTGTTTTTTAAAGAAATTCTGGAATCTTGAAAAAAGAAAGTCGACAGTGCTATATTTTTACAAATAAATAAATACATACATATATAGAAAGCATGGATATGCTTAGAAGAGGACTGCAGCTTTACAAAAGGCAAAAATACCCGCATGCTGGATGGGTCGATGTCAACAGATATTTATTGCTTTATGTTTTGTTATATCTGGTGCTTCATGCCGAAGCGTCCCTCCCAAGGTCCTGCGATAAGAATTGCCATTCTGGAAGATGTTTCAACGGGACGTGCATCTGTGATCAGGGATGGGTTGGAGAGCAGTGTCGTCACTGCCAGGGCAGGTTTAAGTAAGTACAGATGAAAATGTTTAGCATCAGATCTGTTTAGTGAAACAGATACTGCGCTTGTGGCAGTGGTATGGCGGAGTAATTTCGTTTTCTCTATAGCTGAACGTTCAGGTGGACGTGGGGTGGATCCAGTAAGGGTACGGTATTCTGAAGATCTCGTCATTCAGTTGAAATCATCACAAGCTGAATATATTGTTCAGCGGGATTCCCAGTTTCTGTAGCTGTCTTATCAAATTGTTTTGTTCCGCTGACCACCGTGGAATTGATGCAAAATAGAGAACGTTTTGTGTAGAAACACGAACACACAACATTTTTAAATGATGCTCCAATCCTCATTAAAAAAAATAAAATTGAGACGATTTAGCCTAGTCATACCGCGAAATTGTACAAGTTCCCCGAAGGAGCACGATTGTGTTGTGGTATTGGTAGAATTTAATGTAAATTCCGTATGAAAAAGGCGTGAAAGTGTTCATTATCTGTCTGAAATGAACAAGTGGCTGCTGTGTCTCTTGTTGTCATCTTGAGTCCGGATTAATGCTCAGCGATGAGTAATGTATGTGTCCGAGATGTGGTGCTCCACATATTTACACTCTTGGTGGGCAGTTGGTAAAAATAGAAAGCGGTAAACATTATTTATTCTAGCAAGCTATGTTTTATTCACGTGATGATAGTGTAGCTACAATGTACATACCCCTTAAAAACGCATCTGTAACATTACTTTCCATGTGTGCGTTTTATATAGGGTACCCGTGGAGGCTAGCTACTAAGTAGACATAAAAGTAACCGTTTTTAAGTCAAAGGCCATCTTGTTATTGTTATGCAAGTCATGTTTCCTTAATCTAGTATTACAATGAGACAAGTCAAGTTGGTGTTCATTTTGTGTAGGGCAACCAAATATAAGGCATACCTGGCGTGCGCGCAAACCTTGTCTTATGTTTGATGTGACCAACACAGCATGCCATGCACAGCACACTGTCTGGGGGTCACAGTGCGCGGCGCCAGCATCTCATGCGTTCTTAGTAGCATGTTATTCCAGTGAACATTTTGCAAGTCATACTGCTTCAACGGAGAACATTAAAACAACTGGAATGAAGGTCAACATGATGAACATAAAGAAATACGTGTGTCATTGTTGTTGTTGTAAGATATACACGCATTTGCTATTGGGTTATTGATTTGTGTACTTTAGGCTGACAGTGATCTGCAATCTCCTTGGAGCTGTGTGACGTCTTTTAACAGGTTGTTTTTGTGAACTGATGAAGTAATCTGCCTTTTTAACAGTGTCTGTGCAGGAGGTCAGAGGTTAGAGTATCTGCTGTAAAAGGACAATGCAGAGAGGAAATACTGGAGTGGATCTAGCAGCTCAATTCATATTTAACATACATTCATGAAACACTCAAGTCTCTCAATCCTATACAGCGTGCATACTACTTTTCCAATGTTAAGTTTTATATTTAGTTACAGAATTAACTGATACCATAGGTTATAACAGTTAGGTACACGTTTAAGTCCTGCTGAATTGTTTGCTACCAGTTAATTTCAATGTGATTTATTTGACACATGCAGCTCATTTCATGCCACAGTATCTCAAAGCACTTGGCATGCCTGTTAAAACAAAGAAGTCTGCAGCATCAAGAAGTAACAATTACAACATAACAATACATTAACATAATAATAAATAAAACAACTGGAGAATGGGCAGGATAAAACACATGGTCACCAAATAAGCAAACAAAACGGGTACACACCATTATATGTGCACGTCAAGTTTTGAACGCTGCAGTATTCATTTACTAGGCATAGTTTTCTTCAACAATCCCAGTTTTATCGTTACAGTAAGGACTAGAAGACTGTACAAAACATAATCTACTGAGAGTGATACAAAGGTGAAATGTAATGATTTTGTTACACCCTTGTGAAAAGTAATAAAAAATAATGATGACATAAAATAATATATTGGTACCCGGCTGCTATGAGGTGAGAATGATATTAAGAACAGCACCCTTCACTGAGTGTAGAATTACAGCACCACTGAGCTGCCATTGCATCTCTTACACTGTTCTGATTGTGGGTCCAGCTGGGTCATGCCTTCGCTATAATTCGAAGCAGAGGGACAATCAATAAAAAGAAGTTGAAAGACAACAAGCTAATCAGAGATATTTAATTCTTGAAGAAATGCTTCGTTAGTGCATACTGCTGTGCACAATTGAATGATTTCTGTAGTAAGCAGTGTGTCCTTCATTTGATAATATTTTCAATTTAATCTGGGGAGATTGTAGGTAAAACATTGAATGTTTTTACTAATGAGATGCCAAGCAGTGCTGTGATAATGCCTGACATGTTCCATTACACCACAAACCAACTGGAATTCCTCTGGATGCCAGATACAAATCTTATCTTGTTTCTCCTGTACCAGCACAGTTAGATTGTACCTTTCAATCTCTTTCTCTTGTTTGAAATCCCACACATTGTAAAAAGAATGATTTGAAAAGGTTGATGCCTGGATAGTTCATTCCGAATCATATATTTCCCACTAAATGTTTATGCAGTGTACATATTGATCACACATTTTTTGGTAATACAGTTTAATATGTGGTGCTAAAAGTGGTTCCAGCAAATACAAGTACAGTGAAACAGTGGCAGCTGTTGGTACGAGGCAGATGTTTATGTTTTTGTAGCAGAGATTAATAGGGTTTATAAATAGACTCCAGCATTGCTTAAAAAGGAGCTTGGTTAGTTGTGTTGAACAAAATCATTTACGAAATCTTTGTCTAATATTAAAACACAGGATTGGATATGAATTATCAGCTAAGGAACAAACAAACAAAGCTGTAACATAACAATTTACAAACTCCTGAACATGCCCTGTCTGTGTCCTCCGTGGTAGTGCTGCTCACAGAGGTTTTGCAGATGCCTTCCACAAACAGAAATAAAATACTGCAGGCATGACAGGAATACATATACAGAAAAATGTGTGATAACACCACATAGGCCTGCTACAAAATATTGAAATACCAAATTAAGTGTTCAGTTTCTTGTCCCTGAAAAAGATGCTTTGAAATGGCTTTTTGTTGGTAGTTTGTGTAAAGATGTTTTGAAATGGCGTTCTCTTGGTAGCTTGTGTGGAGATGTTTTGAAATGGTGTTCTCTTGGCAGCTTGTGTAAAGTTGTTTTGAAGTGGTGTTCTCTTGGTAGCTTGTGTAAAGATGTTTTGAAATGGTGTTCTCTTGGTAGCTTGTGTAAAGTTGTTTTGAAGTGGTGTTCTCTTGGCAGCTTGTGAAAAGATGTTTTGAAATGGTGTTCTCTTGGTAGCTTGTGTAAAGTTGTTTTGAAGTGGTGTTCTCTTGGCAGCTTGTGAAAAGATGTTTTGAAATGGTGTTCTCTTGGCAGCTTGTGTAAAGATGTTTTGAAATGGTGTTCTCTTGGTAGCTTGTGTAAAGATGTTTTGAAATGGTGTTCTCTTGGTAGCTTGTGTAAAGATGTTTTGAAATGGTGTTCTCTTGGTAGCTTGTGTGGAGATGTTTTGAAATTGTGTTCTCTTGGTAGCTTGTGTGGAGATGTTTTGAAATGGTGTTCTCTTGGTAGCTTGTGTGGAGATGTTTTGAAATGGTGTTCTCTTGGTAGCTTGTGTGGAGATGTTTTGAAATGGTGTTCTCTTGGTAGCTTGTGTGGGGATGTTTTGAAATGGTGTTCTCTTGGTAGCTTGTGTGGAGATGTTTTGAAATGGTGTTCTCTTGGTAGCTTGTGTGGAGATGTTTTGAAATTGTGTTCTCTTGGTAGCTTGTGTGGAGATGTTTTGAAATGGTGTTCTCTTGGTAGCTTGTGTGGAGATGTTTTGAAATGGTGTTCTCTTGGTAGCTTGTGTACAAGCTGATGGAGAGGCACCTCCAAAAGTCTACTGTATAATACACATCTCACATGTACAATTTGCACAAGTGACTTCTTTATTCTCCTGCAGCCTATAACAATTCTGTTTAGAAACCTTTTCTGATTGAGGATTGAGGACTTAGTTTTTTTTAGCTTGTATAATTTGAAATATGACCCTACTGCATGCACAGTGTCTGATACTGTACTTTCTATAATGAGGGTTCACTGTTTTACTTTACAGCCTACCAACCCCGTAACTGCTTCAATCTGACGAGTCTACTGTAGTTGTATTTGTCTAATGAAGTTCTCTGATCGATGCAAAACAATTGAATTTCATGCTAACCATGTGGGAGTATGGAAGTGTGCAAATACAGTAATCTGCTCCCCAGACCTACAGTACTGTGCTGCAAAACATAAGACATCAGATACACTGGTGAATATGGGTGCCATTGTGATTGATATGGAATAACATGAAAGTGCAGGATGGGCTAGAACTGTGTACTCATTTGCTCTAGCACAGTGCAATATCTCTAGGTTCAGCATAGGTTTAACACAACTGAAATAAAACGAAAGGGGCTATTACTGACATTCAGTGCTGGGTCGGTATTAAACATTCTCAGTGCAGTTCTGTAATGCATTCTAAAGGAGCATGTTTGTATGGGTCACTGGCAATGGGATTTGTACATTGTATTTCTAAGCATTTCTAACCCCCGGAGGTTTAATCTGCCCCATCACTGAGAATGTGAGCCCTGTTTATATACAGTATAGGTCTTGGACTAACTCCATTGTGCCTGGATCGCAGCTTCACATGCAGAACTTTGATTAAAATGAATCTCTGTACAGTTTGGAGGGTCTTCACTGCAGAGATGTTTCTAGGAAGTGTTTATTGTTGGGACTCAATTACTGGTCTGTATTTGTTTTGCTGTTTTCAATCTGCCTGATGTGTTGTGCATGCAGAGCTTGACGGCAAGCCATGTGATCATACCTAGAGTATAGACTGAGGTGCTTTGTTTCTGTATTTGGGACTGACTTCTGTTCCTTGAAAATATGTACACAGTTATATCCCAAGATGTGTATGTAAATCCTAAATGGTAACAGGGATGGCAATAAGACTCCCATTGCATAGAGTTTGATCCATTCCTGGTTTTACTGTGTGTTTAATAAGAAGACATGCCTGAGCTTGTTACCTGTAGACACACTGTGGCTAATCAAGCTCATCATAATAGCTGGAATGGGTGAAACTGCTGTGCTTGTGGCATTACACAATATCTGAAATTCGTTATTTAGTGCAGAGAGGATTCTATATACAACATGCTCAATCTACACTAGGCTTCAAAATAGTAATTGCGTCTTTGTAACCGCTAATCCTTTACAGGGTCTCTGTGAGCCGGAGCCTAACCCAGCAGACACAGGGCTCAAGGCAGGACTACACCCTGAATGGGATGCCAGTCCGTCGCAGGGCACCACACACACACTCAGTCACACACAGGGCAATTTAGAGTGACCAATCAACCCGAACAGCATGTCTTTGGGTGAAACCGGAGTACCTGGAGAAAACCCATGCGAACACGGGGAGAACATGCAAACTCCACGCAGACAGACCCCTAGGCTGGAATTAAACCCAGGACCCTGGCGCTGTGAGGCAGCAGCGCTAACCACCACACCACCATGCCGCCCGACCTGTATTCACTGATCACCCATGTGTGTCTGTCTGCCATGTGTTACACTGACTACGCTGATGTGAAATTAATTCCGTGGTGCATGCTGGCTGTCTGTTTAGAGGTGAAGTAGACCCTATGGGTTATACAGGGTCTTGGCTCAGCAGTTTGCTGCTCAGTTGTGTTCCTGTAATTTAAAGGTTGTTTGAGGTTGGTGACATCGCCCTGTCATTTTAAATACTGCCTGTTGCTGACAAACAATGTTATTACATTAGCAAAATCAACTACAGCAAAATGTGAGCATGGTCTTGCACACATGCTGTTGAAATAACACCATGCTTTTGACTTCAGTTTGATGTACAGTACACAATAAAGAGTTGGTCTCACCAGCACTGCAAAAGGGCTTCTGGGTTATGTGCCTTGTCATTGATCGCTGCACTTGCAGTACAGAGACACTTTTGTTCCCTTGGTAAGAACTGTGCAATTATAGTGGCTTTAAGTACTAAATTCAGATACAGTCAGACACTGATAAATACTTCCAGTTTAATTATTGTTTACATTTATTGCTAAGTTTGTAGTGTTTGATAAATAGTTTCTGTGTTATGAGTGTGTCTGGAAAAGCCTGGTCATAGCAAATACATTTCCATTAGCTGCTTTAATCCACTGTTCAGAAATTATGAAACTGAGCTAAATCAGCTTTCTATGGTTTTCCTGGACCGCGACGGTATATCAACAAAGTCTACAACTCATGTTAAACTGGATCCATCTACTGTACCTTCTCAAAGAACGGTCTCTGTTGATTTGACTGCAGCATGCTTTTCAACACCATTTTTATGTATTGTTCTGTGACTGCATCTATTCAGAAGAAGTAAACCGTGCAATGAGCTTTTCCAGCCTGGTATCAGTTTCTGGGGTCCTCATTCCAAAGAAAGGGGACCTACAGTCTACACTGATTGCATTCAGTCATCCACCTGTCTGTCTGTCAGTCTATCTCTGTCATACTCTACTCTGTGAACACTGTAACTGCATTGATTTTGCACCAAATTTCTATCATGCACTAGCCTTCTGTAGAAATTTTGTATTTGCATTTGGCTACAATGCGATAAACTCTTGATTTCATCCAAAAATGTTTAGCCATTCAGGTACTGTCCAATATTGCAGGATTATACATGTACTGTATTGCTTGATATTTGTGCAGGGTGGGTATTTCGCCAGTAAATCTGATTATTTTCCTTTCTTCTGTTGCTAAGTAATTCTCCAGATGTAATTCCCAGAATGTGTTGTTCTTCCAAACAGGAATCCCAAAGGAATTGGTTTCTGTTTCTTGACGCTCCTGTTTCTGTGCGACTCCGTTTCACCACGGTAGATGAGCAGGGCACCCACCTGGCAGTTCTACCTGCAACTGAAGCCAGCCATCTCACTATTGTGTCAAAATGTCAATTTAAAATACTTTCCCGCTGGAGCCTGTTGGGTTTGAAAATGTGAGCCTTTCATCCCTTTCAAGGGAATTGGAACATAGTGTAACAGGATGTATCCCACAGTGAAGTCCTTGTGGAGAGCACTGGGCTTCTCAGACACACCTTCAGAGGCTTGTGTGCTGTGTAGAAATGGCTGAAAAGAAAGGATTGCCTGGAAGGCAGTGGATTGACACAAAAGAAAAGGAAAAAAAATGCAGCAAGAAAACAGGATAAAACAAAATGAAACTAAAAACCAAAAACATTGAAACAAATAATGTTTTAAATATTTTATTGTGACTTTAACTATGTCAAACTTCATTGATTGTTAGGGAGAAGGGTAGTGGTGGGGGGGTGGGGGGTGATACCAGCTGTTATAACCATAATCTGCTGATTTATATCATTTCCGATGCCAAATGTATTATTTTTTAAAGACTGTATGTAGTAGAGGAGTAGTTGTTTTGAAATGTGAAAAACACTTTATTCTAACATTGGAAAGAAAAAAAAAAAACGAGCCCTTTGTTTGGTTTCCATAGTATCAAGAATGCATACTATACTGTAATTCCCCTTGCACATCGATCAGCATTATGTTTTAGTGATTTTCTTCATATTATTTAGTTAAAATATATTGTATCTGGCTGGAGTTTGTTTAGTGCTAATATGAGTGCTTTGGACACAAACCGGGCTGTGTGACTTCTAGAAGCTGTGTTTTGTTTGCTTTTTTTTTACAGTAGCTCAGGACATTCACTGCTCCTGTTTCCCACACAACCCATAAGAAAATACAAATGCTTAACCCTTACAAGACATGAAGCTTCATAACCGAAGCTTCTGACAAAACCAGCCCCATGCACAGTGACAGTTTGTAATGAAATGCACTTGCAATTAGACAGGTCGCAAACTCTTCATAAGTTCAAATTGAGCATTTTGAAACATTCCACTTCAAATGGGCTCACCTGGTATTGTTGTATAGATACAAAATGGGAGAATAAGCTTAAATAAAACCTGGAATGGATCAAACTACCATGCAGTAGCACCATGGAAATGATACAGTGTGTTACTATTTGTGGCCTGTGTGTGTGAGAGAACAGCAGAGTGGGCGAGTCTCTGCTTCTAAAGTTCCACCACTCCACACATGTGGCAGATTCCTTTTCCTGGTCTGAGGGTATAACATCATTCATTCACAAACTGTAAGCTGATACTGGAGGCGGTTGAAGTGAGTTCACTGAAAGACCTGGATGGGAATCAGGAAAACGGTTCATGTTTTCAAAGGATTGCTTGGTAACTTCAAAAGGAGCTGCTTGAAATAGTTCCTTCTCATTGCTACAGGAGCCTCCGTGCAGGACAAGCCAGAGTTTCTTATTTAGTTTTTGTGTGTTATAATAGGGTTACACACTGCAGTTGGACAAACAAATAGAAACATTCTGTAAAAAATGGATATTAAAGTTGTCGTAATAATTTATAAGATCCTTCATGGATTAGGACCATCCTGTCTCCAATAACTACTAACTCTCTATTCGTTCTTTTGAGATCAGAAAATGCAGAACTCTTAGTTGTTACAAAAAAAAAAAAAAAAAAAATCTTCTTAAAATAACTGGAGCCAGAGCTTTTTGCTGTCATGCTCCTCATTTGTGGAATTATTTTCTGGTTGACATCAGGCAGGTCGAATCATTGGATTCTTTTAAGTCTAAATTGAAAACATGTATTTTTTGAACGTGCTTTTATATAATTGGTTGTAGCTGGAGTGCATTGTGCATATGAGCTGTCTTGTTTCTTAACTTTGTCCAGCGCTGTGGGATGCTATGGTATGAAGGGTGCTATCTGAAAATAATTTGGTATTGTATTCTGCTGTTGTCGATCCATTGTGTTAACGAGGCAGTGAAAGGCTGCAGGACTGTTCAGCACCACTCGGGCAGCTCCTCCGGAAGGATATTGTAGAAGGATTCTGTCTGATTTTTCTGCAGCTGTCTTTAGGCAGCAAAGAGATACAGGAAAGATATCTAGATACAGTATAGTGGTGCAGAAGACGGTAGGAGATGCAGTATGTAGTGGTGCAGAAGACAGTAGACCTGCAGCTCATTCCACTGTGCTTTTGTGTGATAAAGGCTTTGGAAATGTGTTCCTAAATGAACAGGTAATTCCCAGTCCTCTGGGTTATACTGTAGTTTGTGTTGTGCCTTGATCTATTGAACTAGGCTTCTGCGTCACTGTGAAAGGGTGTGTCCATCTCTGTGTGCTTGGGAAGGCAAGCTGTGTATTCAAAGGCTGTTGACAAATATTTTCCTGTTAAATGAGATATTTTCACGACATGTCTCTGTGCTAAATTTACAGTAAATCCTGCTTGGTGATGGCACATGGTACAGTACAAGCCCAGTGAGATCCAGAATCCATTAATCAAAATAAACATCCAAGATTGGTTTTTACTTTCTGCTGTGGACTAGCTGACAAATGAATCCTACCTGAGACTGAGGATTGCTTTTCATATTGTCATGTGTTTTGATATATTTCCAGATCTTTCCCCAGATTAAATCCAATAGTCAGATTTTTTAATGTTAATGCAGTAGTAGTGTGTGTGTGTGTGTCTGTGCGTGTGTGTGTGTGTTATGGCTGTGCACTCGAATCTTTCCTGTTCTGAATTACTTTTTGGCAAGTTCCTGTATACTACGCTATGTGTGGCCTTGTTTTAAGTATTTACGTATTGGCGTTCTGCTCATGATATTCAGTATTTATCCACTCAATTGTCTCAAACATGACAATTCCCATGGTTATTTTGTTCAATGGACAATATTGAAAAAAGATGCAAAAGATCCAAATTCAAGGTGTGCTGTTTTGAACATTTCTTTCCAAAAACTGTATAGTGGGCAGAGAGCGGGACTCTAGTGTGGGTGTGTGTGTGCTGTGCTGTGCATTGCAAGAGAGCAGAAGAGATAGGGGAAGGGTGCTGTACGGGACGTATGAACAGAGAGGCACCCCTATGATGTATATCCCCAGAATCGAATACTGCATGCTGAACAATGTTCATACTGTTGGATATGCACAGTACATTCTGGTAAATGTGGAGATATTCCCATGGCTTGGGAGTGGAACTCTAATTGACCAATCTACAAGTAAGATCAATGTACTGTATCCAGTTTCAAGGGAGTTCTATTGTGATAGATGCAATAGTTTGGCTATGAAACCTGATGGTTCTTTGCCAAACGCATCACGCCAATGTTCTCTCATCCACGATCATGCTCGTAGATCTATTACTGGCCATTTCCTTCCCCCACCATTAAGAAGTCATTAAACATTTTCAAAGTAGCTTACAGGTTAAAGGAGTCCTAGTCTTTTATCAAAACGAACTTCATTAATAAGGCTGTATTTCTGTTTTCACAGATTTCACTATTTCCATGAAATGTACCCATTGCCATGTTATATGCAGTTCCCCGTGAAAATCCCCATTTCTGAAAGAGTAAATGCAGCAAATGTTTTCCTTATAGGCGCGCTGCCTGTCCCACTGCATTTAGGAACCTGGCAGCTGGTTTAGATTGGTTCCTGTAAACCACTGAACTCCCTGAACAGAGCTGCGCGGTTCTTTTGCAGTGTACATGAAGGGGGCATTTCATGTGTCTTGTTGTTTTGACATTTTTTTTTTGTTTTATTGTGTTTGATAATTCACTGATAGTGAAAAAAAGAATGTATTTAAACTGTGGACATAAACACAATCTTCTACAACTTCACTTTTTCAGGATCATTTAAATATTTAGGAACATTTAATATGAAGTTTTTGTTTAATCGTGAAATAACTTTTAATATCTATTTTTAGGCTGTGAAAAAAAAAAAAAGCAGCCCCCAATTAAAAATGTGTTGACCTGAAAGGATATGTCCAGCTTGAGGATGCACGAATATATTAATATATTACTAAAACAGAATGTTCTTTTATTCTCTCCTCTGATCAGACCCTGAAGCAGTGCCCGTGCAGCAGACGCTGGTGACATTTACATGGAAATGTCTGAGTCTGATTCTTACCAGACTGCAAAAATATTGTTGTTTTGACTGGGTTACTGCTTAAGAGTTACCCTTTAGGGCCTGTGAAGCCGGAGACTGTCGGTTTAGGGTTTGAAGAAAGATTTGAAACCTCTAGATACTGTAAATTGCAAAGTACAAGCAGCTCTTAATATGCCCTGTGAAACTAAAAGGATGTAGTGACTAATTGTTCAAGTCTGTACATAACTCATACACTGACTGTTCTGCACAAGCTAATGAACATTCAGGTGTTTGTCAGTCAATTGACTTTGTAAATATACACCTTTATCAATGAAGAACTACTACATCTGCAACAGAAATGTGACCTGTGAAGCCCTTGTGCCCGGTTGCTACACAAACAATCATTACTGCCTGAATATCACAATAAACATGAGTGAATGGAACCCAGGGGGAGCGCCTCACCAGTGGTAGTGTACAAGCTATCTGCAAACCTAAATGGCACATTTTACGGTAGTTCTGGTATTGATTACTGCCATGCCTCAATTTCAAGTCATTTTACTTTGTCATTTCAGCCCAGAGATTCCACAATGCATAACACACTTGCTAGCCTTCTATTGTAAACGCTCTTGTTATTTTAGGAAGAGGATAGCAATCTGGAGTATGTTTTGCATTTTGTTATTTGGACATGAGAACAGTTTGTTCTCCCCAGTGCTGTTTATATCGGGCAGATTGACCTTGTGATCGTTCTGTTCAGGTGGGATGGCCAAGTTATGTTTCAGCCTCTTTGTCCTCCTGTCCATTGTTGGTGAAATAATACAAAAAAAATAATATTTCCCCCACATTTACTGCTGTCTTCTTTGTATTCAAATGCAAGCGTCTGCTCCACAGCGAAAAATAGCAAGTTGAAAACACTGTTTCTTCACAACAAAAAAGAAGTTCAAGCAAATGAACAATTTAACAATTTTCTCAGCCTCCCAGAAGTTGTATTCCCATACGTGGATATTTTTTACCGTGTACGTGCATGAATATTCCAGTAGCCGGTCCTATTTGAGATGGTTGCGTGGGATCCTGATCCCCTGGAATGCAGCTTCTGCATGACGTTTCCTCGCTGCGTGTCACACAGCAGCAGGTATTAGCCTCTGCAGTGATCTGTTTCCAGCAGTTTGAAAGGGAGAGGGATGTAAAGAGCTACTGCATTTACCTTTTAAATATTGATGAGTTTTTAGTAGAGCAAGTGATTGTGTTTCAGAATGACAAAGTGGAAGGAAATGGCTTTCCACTATAGTAAGTTTTGATTTATGTTGGTTACAAAACTGACCTTTTACATTAATTGTTTGGACTTAATAATTGAGAGTGGGCCTGTCTGCTTCTCTTTTTAAAGTGAGTGTCACCTGCAGTATACAGTGCAGGATACTAATCAATACATAAAAGAACATTCATTGCTTCCTTTTTTACTATAGGTAGGTGATAACCAATTATTACGGTATCTCTGTAGCATCCTATCACTTGAATCACAATACTATAAAATGACATGTTGCAATAAGCGATATAAAATGACATGTTGCAATAAGCGATATAAAATGACATGTTGCAATAAGCGATATAAAATGACATGTTGCAATAAGCGATATAAAATGACATGTTGCAATAAGCGATATAAAATGACATGTTGCAATAAGCGATATAAAATGACATGTTGCAATAAGCGATATAAAATGACATGTTGCAATAAGCGATATAAAATGACATGTTGCAATAAGCGATATAAAATGACATGTTGCAATAAGCGATATAAAATGACATGTTGCAATAAGCGATATAAAATGACATGTTGCAATAAGCGATATAAAATGACATGTTGCAATAAGCGATATAAAATGACATGTTGCAATAAGCGGTAACACTTTACATTACGTGCCTGTAATTACTGTGTATTTACATGGTAGTTGCATAGTAAACACATGTATGTACACGTAGCTACAATGTTATTAAGCATAGTTACAATGTATTTAAGTTATTTGCACTGGCAGTACCACACAAGGTAACTGCGTGCTGTATCAAAGAGGTGCAGCGGACAACCACAACTTGAAGCTGCTTTCACTGACAAAATAACTTCAGGACTGAGCCATTGCTTTGTAGGACCAGCCCTGTGGAAGGTTTTAAAGTCCCATGATGCTTCTGTGACAGGTGAAAAAGTAAGTGCTTTTGATTGGCATACACCAGTAACTGGTTTTGAGTTTGTCTCTGCCTTATCCATGTCGTGGTGAGATTTCTATCCGTTTTATGCTTCACTGGCAGTGCAGCTTTGTGTGTGTGTTTATTTATGTAGAGTATTTATTAATGAATGTGTTTATTTGCTGTCTGAAATGTGCCATGTAATCTTTAAGTTCATGAACAGAGCGTAATGATCAATGGCTAACCCCATGTTGTGTGTTGTGTAGTGACTTGCGTGATTCCAGTCTCACTACAGAGACAGTATTACCTTGTCAACAAATCTGAATCGTTACTGAAGCAGGTTCCTCCAAAATATTAAATAGTGTTTTAAATATAGGATTCATTCTACAGCATCGTACAGCAAATAGCATGAAGTCAGTCGCATGTGGTAGGGTTGTAAATATACATGTGCTGTAAACCCAGTAATTAGTTCACCACAAATCGGTCAACTCCCAGTTTCAACCCCTCCAAGTTTAACAAGTGGACAATGTGCGCAAGTCTGCTGCAAGGACTTGACTCTGTGACCTCAGTAAATGGAACTGTATTGCTGGAGCATTCCAAAATGTGTCCTCCTTATTGTTGTTATTATTTTAATTTAACACAAGGAGTTTGATTTGATGACCACACAGTAAGCTTAATGACCATTCTTTGTTTTTGTAACATCAAACTTTATTCTTTTATTTTGTAAACAAACAGCGGTGAGCTCTCTGATGTGGGATCGCAGTGTCTGCAGTCTATAATCCCTGTCCAGGACAGCTTGTATGGTGTGCAGTGTTTTCTGTTAGATCACTGTGTCAGCCTGGCTCTCGTCTCTTTGCAGCTGTGTGCACAGGTCACCATATGTTATTCCAATCTCTCTCTCTCTCTCTCTCCCTCCTCCCATACACCTTTATGATGGGATTTTGTTTAAAAGTAATTCCAGGCTGTATCAGGGCCTTGTTTAACTGGAGCAAGTGCAGTATCTTCCTCTCCCCTTAGGTCCCGTAGCTTGAATATGACAAGCCTTATTGGGCAGATACTGTCTCCGTTCTGGTTCTTTAGAGGAGGTGCTGTTGCCAAGCAGTTCTAAAGAGAAAAAGGAACCCTACTGTTATACAGTAGGAGGCTGTGTGGTCCATGGTTAAAGAAAAGGGGCTTGAAACCAGGAGGTCCTGGGTTCAAATCCCAGCTCAGCCACTGACTCGCTGTGTGACTCTGAGCAAGTCACTTCACCTCCTTGTGTTCCATCTTTCAGGTGAGATGTTGTAAGTGACTCTGCAGCTGATGCACAGTTCACACACCCTAGTCTCTAGGTCACCTTGGATGAAGGCAACTGCTAAATAAACAAATAACAATAATGTGATCTTTGAATGTCTATTTTGCTGTATTTTATATTATTCTTTTTTTTATTTGGCAGTGTGTTATTTGCCACAAACCACAGAAAATGTGTAAAGTCCTACAGATGTCTTTCATAATTCCTCAGAGACGAGGAGATTACCAATTCCCTAAACAAAGTCATATGCATTCAAATTGAATGTTATATTTCCCATGCACAATCCCACAATGCAGAGTTATTTGTTGAAACCTTTGAAATGTCATAAAGAGTATTTAGTGGTTCAGTTGTATTGAGCTAAGAATCTGGTAAAAGTAGAGCAGGTGTGGTACTCATACCCCCACCTGGGGCAGAGTGTTGCACTCCGGTGTTCTGATGTAATTAAGAATCTCCTAAGGGGAGCTTGTATGAGTTTGTCAATCCCCTTCACCCTCGCTTACTGTCCTGCTGCTAACCCATAACCCATATACGCTAGCAACTTCATCTTTGCAGCACCCTTCACTACAACCTGTCCCCTTGGGATCATACAAGTTTTTGGTTAACGGATGATAAATACTTTACACTCCGAGATGTTTCCCTCATACACAGGTTCTATAATTCTCTAGCTCAAGTTTGATTGTCTGTGTCATGCAAGATAAATGAACACTCAAGCTGTGGCATTTGCAAAGTTGGTAATGCCGCTTGCGAATGCTATTGCGGTCCTGGTACCTTTTTCTTTGAAGTCACGGCTGTATAGCGACAGTACACTTTGAGTTGTTGTTGTAGTGCTTGTTACACAGCTCTATTTGATTTGGATTGGCTTTTCTAACTTAAGTTCCATTACCAGCCCAATAAAAATGCTGGTGCCTGCTGCATTGCTTTAGACTGGCCACATCAAAGGTACAGTACAGCACATGGTTTGACATAGGGTCATTCTAGCTGGTACACAGCTGTGTTCTATGATTCTCTCAACACATTTCCATTCCAGGTGGTGTCCACTGAACATTATCTGTTCCAGTGGCACATTGATTTGGTTTAAATGGTTCTATTAAACAATTTAGAACAGGGTTGGAACAAAGACCAGGACTGGAAGGCAACTTTGGCCACCCTTGACTTAGATTATGCTACCGGGAATGCTTTGTTTTTGTTCACAAAATGGTCAAGTTGAGTGATGATTCTGAGATCTGTATTGAATTCTCTGGGACTCTTCTGATTTTTAAGAAGTCACTAGAATGTAGCGACTACAACAGAGAGTCATACAAAGTGAATCTAAACCAGGAGAAAAAGAAAACAAGAGATAAGAATACATACAAACTGAGATTTCAAACCCTTACCAAGTTGCCCTTTAAGAGACATTGCTTGTGGAGTGTATAAAGCTGTACTGCATGTGTTCTCCATTTAAAGTGATAGAGATTTTTTTTCCCCCACACGTTTTCCATAATTTTCTATTTATAGGGATAGTCAATGGAACGTTATTACCACATGATATATGAAGACCATGTGATAGAAAGTTTTGAAAACCAGAAGTTTGACATTGACTGTGTGTAATAATACAGACATGTGTTGATGGTAACTGTGAGACACACAGTATCATAGACCCTTCAGACTGTGTAATCGCTGAGAAAAGGAAACTTCGGAATTCTACCCAGTAAACTGTTCAAACCTCTTATGCAGTGGCATTGCATTCTCGCCGTCTGACTCCACTTCAGATATCAGACTGCTTGGGGCCTCAGTATTCCTCAACACGACACTGTTAACGACAGCATATTTCTTAAAACTGAACCAGAACAAATGTGCTTGCTCTGCACCGCGCCACAACCAAGGCAGCAATCGCGTAACCAGACGATGCACGCCCCAGTGGCTGCAAAACCGCTGTGTTCATGTGGCAGTGCACTGTTCTGTAGTCCTCCCTGCAAAATTACAAGCAATCCATGTACCAATATCAAGTGTGTGAACTGCAAAAGAAAACAACTAAATAGTGAAGAATTATTTAGTCATATATTGCAATACGTGATCTGGGGGGCTGGCTTGACGTCACAAACAATTGTGGGACTAGAATGTCATCAGAAAGCTGTGATCGTCACCCTGTACTGTCTGTCAGTCTTGGATCTTGAGTTTAGTGGCAGGGGGTTGGAATTGCAGTTTCCTGTGTGCTGACATCGATGTTCAGTGCTCTTCGGGGAAAGATATTTGTTGTAAATCCTCGTACCATGTTGATGGGTTTTGGTTGGGAGACCTCATTAGCAGAGATAGAGTAGTGCACAGTGCTGCTTGTGAACTGTGTGCGCCATTGAGCTGCAGTCAGGGTGTGCTCTAAACATGGTTATCACATTTACACATAGTATAATGGAAGTAGAAACTATACCTTTTTTGGTAGTCCTGCGTTGTATACACCAGATCCTTTCAATCTAATTTTAATTCCTATTAAATGTACACTGACCTTATTCGGGAAGGTGGAATCTGTTTAAGCTTCCCCTGGGGTTGTAGATAAATGAAGGCCTGGGATAAAGTTGACAATCCATGACTGGTATTTCGTCACGTAGAAACATCGATCTGAAGTGTTTTTTGATGATGTTTAGTCAGTGACAAGTCAAGGTTATCTGAGGAACAGGCTATTCATTTTATTTTCAGCTGTATATTTTCAGTACATTTGTTCTGTTTCTAATAGCATCATTCAATCTTCACCAGCATGCTGTAATGTAGGTGACAGCCTGTAGTAATGTTGTTGTAGCAGTACTGCTCTTGTATGCCATAGATACATAGGCTAGGGCAAGTAACACAGGCTAGCCGAAGTGTAAAACAATGAGCCAGAACCATCTAATAATCTGCCACCTTTGATGGAATTACACTGCAGTGCACTGTGGGTGACCTACTGTAGCCTACATTGTACATATATCTATAGCAGGCAACTGGATCTGAAGAGCAGCTCCTGAACACCGCGTCAAATCAGCTGGATCTGAAGAGCAGCTCCTGAACTAGTCAAATCAGCTGGATCTGAAGAGCAGCTCCTGAGCAAGTCAAATCAACTGGATCTGAAGAGCAGCTCCTGAACTCCTCGTCAAATCAACTGGATCTGAAGAGCAGCTCCTGAACTCCTCGTCAAATCAACTGGATCTGAAGAGCAGCTCCTGAACTCCTCGTCAAATCAACTGGATCTGAAGAGCAGCTCCTGAACTCCTCATCAAATCAACTGGATCTGGAGAGCAGCTCCTGAACTCCTCATCAAATCAGCTGGATCTGAAGAGCAGCTCCTGAACTCCTCATCAAATCAACTGGATCTGAAGAGCAGCTCCTGAACTCCTCATCAAATCAGCTGGATCTGGAGAGCAGCTCCTGAACTCCTCGTCAAATCAACTGGATCTGAAGAGCAGCTCCTGAACTAGTCAAAATCAGCTGGAAGAGCAGCTCCTGAACTCCTCATCAAATCAACTGGATCTGAAGAGCAGCTCCTGAACTCCTCATCAAATCAGCTGGATCTGGAGAGCAGCTCCTGAACTCCTCGTCAAATCAACTGGATCTGAAGAGCAGCTCCTGAACTAGTCAAATCAACTGGAACTGAAGAGCAGCTCCTGAACTAGTCAAATCAACTGGATCTGAAGAGCAGCTCCTGAACTCCTCATCAAATCAACTGGATCTGAAGAGCAGCTCCTGAACTAGTCAAATCAACTGGAACTGAAGAGCAGCTCCTGAACTAGTCAAATCAACTGGATCTGAAGAGCAGCTCCTGAACTCTTCGTCAAATCAGCTGGATCTGGAGAGAAGCTCCTGAACTAGTCAAATCAACTGGAACTGAAGAGCAGCTCCTGAACTCCTCGTCAAATCAGCTGGATCTGGAGAGCAGCTCCCAAACTAGTCAAATCAACTGGAACTGAAGAGCAGCTCTTGAACTAGTCAAATCAGCTGGAACTGAAGAGCAGCTCCTGACCTCGTCAAATCAGCTGGATCTGGAGAGCAGCTCCTGAACTCTTGATAAAACGCATTAGAGAACCATAACCGTGTCGAATGCTGCTGACATGACACCCCAGCACCATAAAAGATGCAGTGTTTCACTCGCTCGGGGTTGGGTGTTCAGGGTGAGAGAACGGGAGAGAAAGTCGGGAGTAAGCTTTAAAATGATAATACAGTTACAATTGCAATTAGACCAGCATGAATTATATCAGCACAATACTTATTTGTTTAGCGTTCCTCCCCTGTTTTGTTAGCGTCTGTTTTTGTTTAGTGGTAGTATGTTTTGTTTGTCTGTTTATTTTGGACTATAGTGCCATGTGCTGTCTTTGTTTGTATCTTTTTTTTGTTTGCCGCAGCATGTCGGTTTCACCTCCCAGTACTACCTGACACTTGTGTTCCTTTCTGGCCTGATGTAACAAACAGCCTTTTAAGACACAAGCCAAAATTAACTGAATGAAAAAACAGATAATTAAAAACTGAATTGCAGCCACCCTGTTCACACTGCCCTGGCAGTCTAACTGTACAGGAAGCCGAATGGCCCCTTCCACATTCCATGTGTTCCAGTTTGGAGCACAACACACCCTCCTGCATTGCAATGTCTGCTGAAAACTTGGTGTAACACATATTTTTTTTAAATTCTATAGCCAACAGCTTCCTCACGGAACATTTTCTTGATTCATTTTTAATCAAGGGGCAGTGCTGGTCCCAGAGTCTCATGTCAGCAGTATTTGACATGGTTATGGGTCTCTAATGTGTTTTATCAGCCTGCCCATCAGCTCTGCATGCATTCATTCACTACATTGTGACATGAGTGCAGGAAGGAAGCATGGTATACAGGAAGCTACTTGAAAGAATCAATAGAGTCATTCAGATGGCAAAGAAAAACAGTATAGGCTTTGTATAGCAAATCTGATATAGAATAAGGAGAAGGCAGTGTTGACGCTTGGGCATAGGTTGTACACGTGCTTCTGGACAGGAATTTGCATTGTGTGTTATGCTGGAATGCTTTTATTAAAGTGCCTGTTAAACATTACTTTGGATTTTCCAGAGATTTCAAATGGACCACCATCGTCTATATGGTAAGAAGTCACAAACTGAGGCTTGAATTTGCAAACAGAGTCGGCATGATTGCAGTCTGTGGCTGGTGGGAGGAATGAAAGTCAGCAGGCCATTACAGGAAGCCAAACAAGTTCTCTTAAATAAACGAACACTGATGAGGAAGGTCTGCAGCAGATAAACATTGCCAAAATGTTCTCAACGCTTGCGCTTGCATACAGTACAGTAGAAAGAAATGATGTCTTTCTCATGGTTATCGTTATAGAGTCATTAAATCCAAGTGGGAATCCTAAAACCTTGTAGATGACCCCAATCTGCCTTGCAGATACCTTCATACTCTTCAGTTAATAGTCTGCCCTGCGACTCCTGCTGAGAGAGACAGACGCCCTACAGCTGAGACACGACAAGGACTGGTGGTGGTGTGAATTACTGTACCACGTTTCACTCTGTCTCTGGTTCCATACTGGGTGGTATGGTCAGACCGGATTGCTATGTACATTATTGAACGGGGGTCCTTGTGGCTATAACTGTCGTTTGAGGATAGAGATTACTATTCTAATTCTGTGTGTGGTCTGTTTGAGATCCCAAGGCACAAAGGTGGCCTGTACCTATATTGCAGGCAAAGCAGCCACTCGAGGCTTTAGTTTATTCAAGCGTTTGGTGGCAGAATACCAGCGATGGTGCTCTTCAGAATATGCATGATCAAACAGATTTAGAAAGCTGTAGCCTTCAGCATGCCTCATTAACTGCAGCTGTTCACTGTTCTAACTCTGCATTCTTTTCTTTGTTTATTAGAACACACATTCCAGCACTAAGTGGAATACAATGGAATGTATTGTTTATCTGTAGCTATAGTACATTAACTTGCCCAGGTACTGTAATAGCTGAACCGGTCTTATGGATTAGAGAAATGATCGTAAAGTGTGGCTTCTTACAGTACCTTTAGGAAGCTGTTGGCTCTATGACCTTAAAAACGTCTGCTCCAAACGGAACGTGGAAGGGGCCCTTTGTCATCCTGTACAGAGTGCAGCTGCTGGGGCTGTCCTGTCCCTGAGACTCGTGTTGGCAGTCCTATGGAGAAGAGAACTGACTCTGCAGTGTGGTTGCTTACAGTCCCTTTGATAGGTCAGCTGGTTTAAATCCTCCTGTACTGGATTGATGCTGAAAGAGCCAGTGCTGAGGAATGTCTTTGAACTGACTTGCTTGCTAATTTATTTATTTATTTATTTGGGGGGGGGGGGATGTCAGGGAAACTGTTGTCACTTGCTGTCCTTGAGTGATTGCTTTGTAACAGTGTTTTTTTTAAATGTGTGTGTCATGGCACTATATTTACTCATGCAGTCTTACTTGAACACCAAGGTATGTGTAGAATCCCAAAGTAATGAAGATGCTCATTAAAGGGGCAGCTGCAAATGATGTGCAAGTGACTGTCACAGGTACAAATCATCTCTGTGACTGTCACGGGTAATAACCGTGGAGACTCTGTGACTGTCACGGGTAATAACCGTGGAGACTCTGTAACTGTCACGGGTAATAACCACGCACTCTCTGTGACTGTCTCGGGTAATAACCGTGCACTCTCTGTGACTGTCGCGGGTAATAACCGTGCACTCTCTGTGACTGTCTCGGGTAATAACCGCGCACTCTCTGTGACTGTCACGGGTAATAACCGCGCACTCTCTGTGACTGTCACGGGTAATAACCGCGCACTCTCTGTGACTGTCACGGGTAATAACCGCGCACTCTCTGTGACTGTCACGGGTAATAACCGCGCACTCTCTGTGACTGTCACGGGTAATAACCGCGCACTCTCTGTGACTGTCACGGGTAATAACCGCGCACTCTCTGTGACTGTCACGGGTAATAACCGCGGAGACTCTGTGACTGTCACGGGTAATAACCGCGCACTCTCTGTGACTGTCACGGGTAATAACCGCGCACTCTCTGTGACTGTCACGGGTAATAACCGCGCACTCTCTGTGACTGTCACGGGTAATAACCGCGCACTCTCTGTGACTGTCACGGGTAATAACCGCGCACTCTCTGTGACTGTCACGGGTAATAACCGCACACTCTCTGTGACTGTCACGGGTAATAACCATGCACTCTCTCTTCTTTCTTTTTGACATTTTCAGATTAACTGAACCTTCTGGATATTTAACAGATGGACCAATACATTATAAATATAAAACAAAGTGCACCTGGTTAATCGAGGGATAGTAAGTACTTTTGAGTTTTGTCGTCTTCTTCATTATTTTAAAATAAGAACAAGATTTTCTGGTTATTATTGAAAAAGTATCCTCCAAAGCTTTAGTAAATAGTAGTTGATTTACTAACATAATAGCATCATAATAGCAATTATAAAGCAATTATAAGTAAGGCTGTCATTTTTTCATGGTACCCATTGTCATGTAATATGTAGTTCCCTGTGAAAATACCCATTTCTGAAAGAACGGTGTAAATATATACATTTTACTTTTTAAACATATTTAATTTGTGTTGTTTAATATTACTATTGAATTTGTGTTGTTATTAATATTACTATTGAATTTGTGTTGTTATTAATATTACTATTTTATTTCTACAGTCCTAATGCAGTGTTAAGGTTACGATTTAACCACTTTGCTACCGAGTGTAGCTGGGACCATATGTATGTATATGATGGAGACTCTGTATATGCACCTTTAATAGCAGTGTTTAGGTGAGTATCATTTTAATATGCGTCTTGACTGATTGTGCATTTTACATTGTTATTGGTTCTGGGAATCTTATTAAAAAAAAGAAATGCAATCTTCACTCTTTTCTTGTGAGCTCTAATTAGTACAGATATGAAAGTAGGAAATGGATCATTTTCAGAGCCTGCTCTAAATCTGTTTGCTTAAGTTCCCTTGATGTGTCGAGATATTAATTAAACTGTTAATTGGCTAATTTTTTTCGTGTAATGAATGCATTCAAATCTGTGTTTTGTTCTTGTTATATTTCATAATGTATCCTCATTGTGTCACTTTGAAGAAGCTGCTACTAAAGGCAGCATGAAATCTGTGTATGTCCCAAGCTGCAGACGGTAGCAGATACTTAAAAATACTGACCTATATGGTGCTATAGATTGTGGTACACCACAACAGCACTACAACTTCGTGTTACCCAACATAGGCACAGTGTAGAGGTCTGTAGAAATACAGGGAGCATGTAGCAGACCTTTCAGTGATGAGCTACTGCATAATCCCAAAGGAACAGGGCACCTTGTGAATGTATAGCTAACATACCCCAGGTCTTCTGAAGTGTGATGAATTCAGACCCATGTGTGGATCGTGGTGCAGTAGGGGTTGTTTAGAACCAGTATAAGTCAGTAACAACACAGTGCTGTTTTATTAAACGTATGTTTCTCCCTGCAGTGGTCTTATAGTCCCAGAGGTGCGAGGGAACGAGACTGTACCGGAGGTAGTTACCACTTCTGGATATGCTTTGCTACACTTTTTTAGTGACGCTGCTTACAATTTAACTGGATTCCACATTTTTTACTCGTGAGTATTTGGCGTCAGCTTGGTTTCATTTTGGGATGCTCCTGTTTAGAAATGACAGGAATTGCTTTTCTGGAGATATCGCTAGAAGCTCATGTGTTCCAGTAGCTTACCTGGACACTGTATTGCATGCTTTATGACATTTCTACTGCTCACAACCTTGCCTAGTAACCATTCCAGAGATGCAGTTACAGTTCTCCTTTAATAAGTGGGTTCATTCAAGTTGTGGGAGAATAGTTGCTTTGTAAAGAATTCGTAATGCTGTTTGAACCAGCATACAGGGCAGAACATCCAACCACTTATCACCAACTCCTTCCCTTTCCTGAGCATGGGTTTATACTTTCACACATGTGTGCGTGCGTGCGTGTGTGCTGCTGACAGGAACTGGTATCACAGTGACACTGGTCAATGTCATGTGTGTACGGGTGAGACTGGTTTTAAAATAACTTTTAAAACTCTTTAATGCTGATAAATGTGTAACATTGTGGGGGGTGAATATAATGATCTGATGACATGCAGAAAGTGTTGGTCGTGTTGCTTTGGTATACGTTTTATATCTTGGAGTTCCCCAGTTGGTCATGCATGGCTTTGTGTAGATCAAACAACTGTTCTTTAACATCTTTATTTTAAAATTAGGAAATTAAAAAAAAAAAAAAAAAATAAAAAAAAAATCTCTATATAGTTTGTATATAGTATTGCTTTCCCAGTATTTGCTATTTTGTTAAACATGTTAACTTGGTGGTTATATTTACTAGTAAGTATACATATATATTTCATATATATATATATATATATATATATATATATATATATATATATATATATATATATGTACACATATATATATATGTATGTATGTATGTATGTATGTATATGTATGTGTGTATATGTATGTGTATGTATGTATGTATGTTTGTATGTGTGTATGTATGTATGTATGTATGTATGTATGTATGTATGTTTGTATGTGTATATGTATATATATGTATATATGTATGTATGTATGTATGTGTTTATGTATATATATGTATATATGTATGTGTATGTATGTGTATATGTATATATATGTATATATGTATGTATGTATGTTGTGGACCGCTTTATCCGATCACACTGAACACTTGTCAAGTTGATATTTGGCTGTGTGATGATTTGCCTGCATTGAGAACCACATGAAATGACCAGTCTCGCTCTTCCAGTGTCGTGGACAGCGTTTGTTTTCCAGCTGGTTTTATTCATCCAGTGCTTTTGATTACAAGTGAGACCAGCAATAGAGGCTCTTATTTCATTTTAAATTGTCTTTGATTTGCAGAATGAATTCCTGCCCCAACAATTGTTCAGGCCATGGGAAGTGTACGACAGGTAACTCGATTGCCAGCAGGGTGTACTGTGAATGTGACAAATACTGGAAAGGGGAGGCATGTGACATTCCCTATTGCAAAAACAACTGTGGCAGCCCTGACCACGGATATTGTGACCTGACAGGGGAGAAGCTGTGTGTTTGCAATGACAGCTGGCAAGGTAGGTTCCAAATCAAAGCATGTGGCAAAAGTAATGCAGACATTTCAACGCCATGTGCTTGAAACCCTTCATATATCTGGAGACGTAACTCTTTGAAGTTGGATTAGTCTTTTGTGTTCATAGTAGCTCCTGAGCGTGATTTTAAAGTTAATGGTGTGTGTGTAGGGTGCCTTACTGTAAAAGACGTCTTTTTTTTTTTTTTTTTTTTTTTTTTTAATGGTTCGAGCTGCTCAGCTATCCTTTGCAGTACTATAAGCGGGACATCCTTCCTGCAATAAGAGACACCTTGTACCCTACATACCAGCTTTTATACAAAAAGTTTTCATTCTGTTATTAGAGGGTTTTTAATAACACATTAAAGAACAAACATGCTGGTGTAATGAAATCATGTAACCAGTGTGAATCAATTTGTTCATTTAAATGCATAAATAAATAAACCTTAATGCCAGATATCTGTGAACCCGGGTAAACATTCTGCACCGATGAGCAGGAAAGTGAACGCTGAGGGATAGGGTTGCGAGGATTAGTTTACTTCGCAGATTGACATCAGGGCAGCTGGTGGTGTAGGATATCCTGCACAGGGTGGCATCAGAAGAGGAAGAGCGGAAATATTCAGTGCCAGGGACTAAAGCCACATAGTGTAGACTCTAAAGCTGAGGGAACACAAAGCCACTTTGTGGCTTGGAACTTCTTCAGGAGACTGGGTTTTGGGCCACTGCATGGCACACCATGCAGGACTTGGCTCAAACTAGTTCTCCCGGTCTCCTGGAACCAGGTTTCAAGCCAATGTTTATGAAAAAGTGGCTTTGGGTTCCCTCAGCTTTACAGTGGAACCCCAGGACTTTGCACTGGAACTGCAGTATATACTCATTTTAATATGGAAAGTAAGGCGTTTTATCTGAAATGTAGACCAACTGAGGATTGTAATGTGGGAGCCTGCTTGTGTTATTGTGTTGTAGTGATTAGTGAAAAAGTGGTTCCATTTTCACAGTACCCAGCACTGTTATTTGTATATAAATTGCCATTAGGCCCTGCAGACTTTATTATATACAATACGAATCCTATTCTGCATGTCAGATCGGAAAGCACTCTTTGCTGTAGGTGACTAGAGACCTCTAGTGGTCCTCTTGAAATACGGAATTCCATTAGTAGACATTTATACACTGTATCCACACTGCCTTAATTAGACATGGGCAACTCTTCTCCGAGGGCCATTCTGCACCAGGTTTGACAGGAGTAATGAAGTGGTTCACAGCTTTAGGACCTCGAAGGAGGTTTAATTGGTGCAATTAAACAGTTGACATAGTTGGGTCATGGAGTGGCTCATCTCTGACCAGCTGCAAATAACCAGATGGTTTCCATTTGCTTCATTCCGCCACAGTTTTCACATTAATTAGGAAGTGTGAATAGGGTATGATATGCAGGCTTTATATGCACTTGAAATACATGAAACTGGAATGATACAATGATTTATAAATATGAATGGCATTCTCTGGAAAATGGGTTACAGCAAGTATAATCAATGACAAGACTGATATCTACACATGGTCAGTGGAGTGGTTACAGTTATATCAGTACATACAGAATCTGAAGAACAGTCAGTGCATTGTTTTAGTAAAGTCTCATCCACAAGTTTATCCACAACATTGCAAGTGAGTTACCTCCCTGTCCATTTCTAGGTTATGTTCATGAACATTATTATTAAAGTAGCCAGTAATTTCAACACTGAAAGTAATTGCTTCCTCTTACAGCCTGATTCATGCACCGATGCCTCTTGATTGAAGTTTATTCAAAGAGAACCAAATCATAGAATTCCACTAAAGACCTGCGTGACCCAATGAGTTTTCAGTGAGAATTTCTTACCTGCACAAAGAACCAGTGAGCATTGTACTGTTGCAATGCACTTAATGGAAAAGTATTAACGACTAAGTTTCAATTATTTCATTTAATCACATGCTAGGAATATGGTTTATTTAAATGCCGGTTTCACAGAGAGTAATCTGGAACTACCTAATAATACCTTTTAAAGGTAAGGTAGTCCAACTGTTGTGCTAATTGAGATCAGTGAAACCAGCTGTCTGTATTTTTAACACAAGGCTTTTAGAAGTGCAGGGAATATATTCTGTTCAGCTCTACAATAAGGGAAACCTTGCTTTCTAAAACCTAGTAAAAATAAATAAATAACATGAATGTTAATTTTGTTTAACTTTGCCTCTTTTAAAACTCAGGTCCAGATTGCTCTCTATCAGTCCCTTCTACAGAATCATACTGGGTGCTGCCAAATGTGAAACCGTTCAGCCCGTCCGTCAGCCGTACTTCCCATAAGACTGTTATGCACGGGAAATTCATGTGGGTGATTGGAGGCTACACGTTCAACTACAGCTCCTTCCAAATGGTTTTAAAGTAAGTGCTTTCTCATGCCAGACCCTGCAGCATAGCTAAGAGATCCTTTTGATTCTCTTGCCAGACCCTGCAGCATAGCCAAGAGATCCTTGTGCTTCTCATGCCAGACCCTGCAGCATTGCTAAGAGATCCTTGTGCTTCTCATGCCAGACCCTGCAGCATTGCTAAGAGATCCTTGTGCTTCTCATGCCAGACCCTGCAGCATTGCTAAGAGAGCCTTGTGCTTCTCATGCCAGACCCTGCAGCATAGCCGAGATCCTTGTGCTTCTCATGCCAGACCCTGCAGCATTGCTAAGAGATCATTGTGCTTCTCATGCCAGACCCTACAGCATTGCTAAGAGATCCTGTGCTTCTCATGCCAGACCCTGCAGCATTGCCAGGAGAGCCTTGTGCTTCTCATGCCAGACCACTGCAGCATTGCTAAGAGATCCTTGCTGGAGCAGGTGCCTTCTTGCATTTCTAAAGAAAAGAAAGCTATTTGATTAGTCTGGTCTGTTTCCAAAGTTGGGCATCTGTCTTAACTTTCTCATGCTTTGCAGTTAATGATGCCACAGTAGGTAGCCTGGGATCACATCAGGTTTGGCTTCAAGAAATGATTCAAATTCTGCAACATGCTTAATGCCAAAAATTGTCATTTTTAATGCATTGAATTTTCCCAAATTATATAATCTTAGGATGTATTGTAAGTATAACCTTCACTAATATTCTGTTTCTATTGCAGTTACAATGTTGAGAGCAGTATATGGAATGTTGTACCAATTAACAGTGGCCCTCTCCAGAGGTATGGGCACTCTCTCGCTTTGTATCAGGTAAGAGGCTAGCATTGACCAGTTATACCAACACAGTGAGACCTCACACAGGGAGTGTTTTCGTACAACCTGAGCTTGTAGTTCTTCCGATGGTGAATTTAACCCTGACACTTTTTGAATATGTTTTGAATACTCTTCAAAGAAGCTCACTAAGGTTGCTTTTTGATGCTTTGAAATAAAAAAAAAAAAAGCATGCTGTTGCGTTTTTCATGTGGTTTTTAAGATATGTTTTTATTGGCTAAAACATACTGAAACGTTTTCTACTGGTAACTAGTCAACAGTAGATGTTACCACAGTTGTGTGAGTTTTATTGCACTTTTCATATTCAAATAAGATAAGAGAATACTCTTAGGGGCACAAATGGTAAAGACACGACCATGTGATGTGTAGAGGGAGATCTACAGTCAGGGGGGTGCAGGCTGGAACAGTTTGAGTGTTGGAAGAGGGAGCGCCACATTGGCCCTGTGCTGCCTAGTGGGGGAGGTCAAACCTTCAGATTGCTTCACCTCGCTGCGATACATCGCCCCCTGCTGGTCAGGGCCCTGTCTTGCTGACCTCCTCTGCAGTGTGACTGGAGGAGGCTTGCTCGGCGGGAACGCTTGGCAGTGTGACTGGAGCACGCTCGCTCACCAGGGAGGCTCGGAAGTGTAGTTGGAGGAGGCTCTCTCTCCGGGAATGCTCGGCAGTGTGATTGGAGGAGGTTCTCTCTCTGGGGAGGCTTGGCAGTGTGATTGGAGGAGGCTCGCTCGTGAATGTGGAATGTACAAAACTTTCCACATTCAGCTGTTGCTTCAAAACCTTTCCTTCAGCATAACATGACCCTGATGATTTGCTGTGTGGACGACTAAAGTCATGAAGACAAGAGCCTTTAATCCAAGCCAGCATGCAGGGGAGACATTCCAATGCTTATGTATCATAGTGGATTTTTTTTAAGCCACATGATGGCACTGTTGAACTTAGATTTAATAGTATCATTTATCAACTAAATGAGCTGTTTTTTACTCCGATTTTATGTCTTCTCTTTACAACAGCCTGGCTGTGCTGCAGTGCTAATTTTGAACACACACTGTTCCGGACACTGTTCTTCTTTTCATAATACCCTGCTGAAATGGTATTTAAATTATAACACAGGGTACAGAACAAGTGATCTCTGTCAAAATCAAACCATACTAATATATGGGCACCAGATGGCACTGTAGGAGTTGACTGATAAAATAGATATAGGGACATACCCAGGGCAGTGAAGGGTTAAAATCTGGACAGGCTGCTGGCAAAATGGGTAGAGGCAGAGGAATCTTTTTTTTTGTTATTAGCCGTTATTTTTAACATACGAGTGCCTAACTAGTCAAGGAATAATCATTGCTTACTTTTCATGCTGTTTATTTTCTTTTGATGTGCCAAAGATCGTACCAGTGAAACAGAGTGCCTGTGTATTAGCAAGACACAGAAAACCACAACACAGGCATGACCCAGTTATTGGGAGCTGACAGGGAGAATTATTATTTATTATTTATTTCCTTTTGAATTGCCTTTCCGCATAAAAATAGATGGCTGTAAATACGTAGCTTGGTAATAAATGAATGTGTCCATTCTGACGTAGGTATTTCAGTCTGGTGGAGGTGTTGGTTCCTTTAGCTACATCTGGTACATAGTCAAATACTTCATTTAATCCAAAAGACAGTATCCTTTGCTATTAATTTTTTTGCCAGGTTTTGAAGTTGCAGGATCTGTGAATAATTTTTATTATTTTTTTAAACATGATTACACTGAAAACTATATTGCTGCGTTGTGTACAACACACGGCACAACAGTGGTATTTTGTTTTTAAAATAGGCAGATTACTGTTTTATAATTGTTTTTTTTTTGCTGTACAACATCATATACAATAAGCATGGTTTAATAAAAAAAACATAATAGATTTGTTTACACAAGTGTTAGTGAATAGTATTATGGCAATTCTGTGCTCCAATTAAAGGTATTTAATGAGTTTAAAGAGTGACGGGGCTAATTGTAAGTCATTGTAAATGCAGTGTAACGGGCACCCTTACTTCCGAAACACAGATGGAAGCATTAGAGCAACGTTTGGAAGTGTATTAAGCTTTTAATCCAGGTACTTCTATCACATGAAGGATACAAACACATTGTCAGCATGTTTGTTGTTCATTCCTGAGATGTCTTTAAATACAATTCATGCAAATCATGATGTGTACCTTCCTGCACAGAAATCAAACTGAAAACCGGAGCATTGAAATGATCGCATTACTTCCCTTCATCATTGTGCTAACACTGGCTCCATTTTAGCAGAGTGAGGTTTGTATCTTGTGAAGTTTTCTTGTGCCCCTGTATATCTAAGTGACGAGGTGAAATCTGGTAACGAAGGATATTAGTTTAAAGAGTTGACAGGTATACTTCAGATTGATGCCAGGAGCCTTTAGTATTCTGTTAACTAACCCTGCACCTCACTCGGCCAATTTAAAAAGGATTGACAGACAAAAGCAAGAGGAAACCTTGAGGGTCATTCTGCCCAGGCCTGGCCAATGAATTGCACTGCATACTGTCCACACGGCAGCGAGGCTCATAGAGAAATGAGCAGTCATCTTTTCAGAGAACCATGACAGAGTAAAATGGCATTTAACCAAGTGCTGCTGGAGAATCCATGCTTTTTAATTTGCATACTTTGTACTGGAAGTCTAGCTCTTCACATTTATTGAGATGGCCCAGGTAAATCTGTTCCCCTTAAGATTTTAGTTTGCAGCGCCTGCTCTCTGTAAAGTTTTGTAGATTTGCCTTGTGTTTAACTTGTATAGAATCCTAGCTATATTACCATACTGTTAAAGAAATATTGTTTTGTATTTGTTTGTCTATGAAAAGCAGTGGAATGTCTTGCATATTTCATGTGTTGCTGTATTGATTTATTTTCCGTCTATTGAGGGAGGTGTATCCACGTGAACGCTGTTTAATTAGTTTCCAGTGTCTAGGCCATCCGAGGAGAAATGCAATATTGAGCTGAGGTTTTGGAACAGAAGTGCAATAAAATGATTTACAAAGTAGTGTTCGGTGTGTTCACTTGAGACCTGTAACATGGTGTACCTGTGGGATCAGGTGTGTTCACTTGAGACCTGTAACATGGTGTAACTGTGGGATCAGGTGTGTTCACTTGAGACCTGTAACATGGTGTAATCTGTGGGAGACCTGTAACATGGTGTAACTGTGGGATCAGGTGTGTTCACTTGAGACCTGTAACATGGTGTAACTGTGGGATCAGGTGTGTTCACTTGAGACCTGTAACATGGTGTAACTGTGGGATCAGGTGTGTTCACTTGAGACCTGTAACATGGTGTACCTGTGGGATCAGGTGTGTTCACTTGAGACCTGTAACATGGTGTAACTGTGGGATCAGGTGTGTTCACTTGAGACCTGTAGACCTGTAACATGTAACTGTGGGATCAGGTGTGTTCACTTGAGACCTGTAACATGGTGTAACTGTGGGATCAGGTGTGTTCACTTGAGACCTGTAACATGGTGTAACTGTGGGATCAGGTGTGTTCACTTGAGACCTGTAACATGGTGTACCTGTGGGATCAGGTGTGTTCACTTGAGACCTGTACATGGTGTAACTAACATGGTGTACCTGTGGGATCAGGTGTGTTCACTTGAGACCTGTAACATGGTGTAACTGTGGGATCAGGTGTGTTCACTTGAGACCTGTAACATGGTGTAACTGTGGGATCAGGTGTGTTCACTTGAGACCTGTAACATGGTGTACCTGTGGGATCAGCCCAGACCAAGATATTTTCATAATTTTTTTCTCTTTTCTGTTCCTAACGTTCCAGTATCTGCTTTATTTTCCTGCAGGGTGACATCTACATGTATGGAGGCAAAATGGAAACCAGTAATGGGAATGTCACAGATGAATTGTGGGTATTCAACATCCCCAGCCAGACCTGGTCTGCAAAGTCTCCCACGGTGCTGGTGCACGGCCAGCAATACGGCGTGGAGGGGCACTCTGCTCATATCATTGAGCTGGACAGTGGAGAGGTTATGATGATCCTCATTTTTGGGTATTCGGCTGTATATGGCTACATCAGCAATGTGCAGGAGTACAATTTAAGTAAGTGGATCTAATACCTCTGTCATTTGTAGGTAATACAGTTAGTAGGTCTTTAATTTTTATGCTGATCTGATTTAACGAAGAACAGCATTTCCTAATAGCTTGTTCTTAACAGACAACTGGTTTTGAGTTTACAAATTTCAACGATGACAATTGCAATGTTGACAGTGGAGTGCAATATGCTAAACCAGTTTGTGTAATTTCTGAAATCTCCACTAGATGGGGGTAGGGGTTGATGGTGGTGGAGGTAGTTTGCATACCATAGCGGATTGTCAGCTTGTGACAGGGATGGCTAAGTGGTGACGTCAGACCAGAAGCAGGAACTGACACACACACACACACACACACACGTACAAGCAGGCAGGTATGTGGGTGCAAACGCACTGCAGCATTATTTTTATTTTCCAACAAAAATAAAATAAATATTTAAACACAAAAACACTGTTCACAGAGAGAAAATAAAAGTTTAAACAAAAATAAGTCACAAACACAAAACTGCCGTCACAAAATAAATAATACAAAACGTTCTAAAATAAACAAAAACAAAACATTTCTTTTTAAAATAATAAGCACTATACATTTTAACCATTTCATATGTCCAGTGCTTTTCTACCGCCCTGCTACACAGCTACATGCAGATTATTTGACTTTCTAGTTGTAGGCTGTGGGTAACTTTGCTAGGAGCACCTGTGTAGTAGTAGGCACTTTGCTAAGCCGGTCACACAAGCCTGTTTTGTGCTTCATTTATTAAAGGTATTACTGTATGTGGCTGTGGCTGATAAATGCAGTCCAGGACAGCCAAGCAGCATTGGCTTTGAATCAGGCTGAGCGCTTCAGTGCCCCTTTGCTATTAATCATGTACTTAGCTATAGTACAGCCAGACTGGAAAGTCACAGATACATTTCAGCTTTTCAATATATACAGTGCAAAGGGTTTGGAAGTGAAGATGGACTTCTTTCCACATGTTGTTGTTTTTGTAATACTGATAGTTTCAGTAAACGCCTTCTGTGTGACTGTACTGTCTGTTTGTGCGACTGTCTGTTTGTGTGACTGTACTGTGTTTTTTTTTTTCTCTCTTGCTTCATGTTAATTTTTTTTCATAGGGACTAACACATGGTTAGTGCCAGAGACTAAAGGAGCCATTGTCCAAGGTGGTTATGGCCACAGCAGTGTTTATGATAGAATGACAAAATGTGTTTACGTGCACGGAGGATACAAAGCTCTCCCAGCAAATAAGTACGGCTTGGTGGACGATCTCTATAGATACGAAGTTCGAACCCGGACATGGTAAGTCACTGCATTATAACTAGAAGGAAAATCTTGAGCTGAGGGAACACGAAGCCACTTTGTGGCTTGGAATTTGGTTTCAGGAGACAAGGTTTCAGCCTCATACTAGGTCTCCTGGAACCAGGTTTCAAGCCACTGTTCTTGAAAGTGTGACTGTGTGTTTCCTCAGCTTCATATCGGTTTGTGAGGGAGTTTTCCGGTAATCTGTATCATTACTGGAATGGAGCACACAGTATTTTAGGATGTGAAAATCAAACATACAAAGAAACGGACGTTGTATTTTGAAAGGCCTCTGAGACAGACATTTAACATTCACAAGGTGTCTGCAGCAGGGTTCTCTCACTTTAGACTTCTGCTGTAGGAACATGTGAACAGTCTTGGTGCTTCGCAAATGTGACACCAAGATGATCATATTACACCAATTGCTACAGTGCCGTACATCCATTTTGAAGTGGTACACTGGCCCCCTTTTAAGCATTTGACAAGTAGTGATTTACCCTGACTTGCACTTTTTATTCCCCCTCTCCCAAACAAAAATCGCAAGTGTTTTGTGGCCTGTGAGGCGCTCTCAATGCAGAGTAGCAGCGGTTTGTCTTCAGGGTATCGTGGCTCTATCTGTTTACACTGTCCTGTCAACGGCAAAGCAGCAGCAGCTGAGCAATGGGACTCGAGCCAAACATTTTCATTCAGTAAATCGTTTTGCTAATGGTGTACAGATTTAAAAATGTCCTGTTGTGTTTGCGATGTGACCTTTTGCTTTTCGAGTTCAGTTGAAGTCTTTATTTATGTCAGGGGTCTCCAGCCCTAATCCTGGAGGATTACAGGGTCTTCTGATTCTCGTTTCAACAGAGCTCTCAGTTAATTGCATGTATTGTTTGTTTAATTAGTCAAGATTAACATGTGTTCCAGACAGGACTCTCCAGGACCAGGATTGGAGACCCCTGTACTATACACTGCTTTTAAATATGTGCAGGATTTCAGATACACACAGTGTTGCAAATGTTACATTTTGTTTGAATAAAATCTAAAAAACAAGTATATGCAATATGAATGAATAAATCTAGTTTTTTTTTTTTAAATCACCATTTTGTATCTTAATAAAATCTTAAGGAGGGAGATTTAGGACTTGCGTACGGCTTTTATCACTTGTGTATTAATTCAAGTTGTAAGCTGTTGACTGTATTCCACTGTAAGGTCATGCTGTGTGACTGAAACACTGTCCACTGTGTATTTTGTGTGACCTCTTTGTTTGCACTTGCTGTTGTAATCTGATGTTTAAAATCAGACCAACCCCCTTGTAAAATTGTAATCAATACGTAAGAACTTAGTTTGTTCTGGAGACCACCTGATTGCATGGGCATTTTGCATTTGCATGTCTCTTTTTTGAAAAGGTAAAATGTTTTTAAGTTTATTTTTGAAGTGAGTGTAAGCATTTTGCTATAGAGGCAGGGGGTTAGGCTTGTTGAGCTAAACTCTTCAGAGAATGTAAAGCTGCAGTAAAGTCTACAGCACTGCACAATGGAAGTTTCCCTTGGGGTTTTGCAAGTTTCGTTTCAAATGAAATGGTAGAAAAAACGACTGACATTTATTTTTTTCTGCAGATATGTTTGCATTTTCAAAGACAAAAATAAACGCTTTGAGAAATATTCCCAAAAGGTGCTAGTGAGCACTCTCAGAAAAAAAATAATAATTAGAAACTGTTGAAAGATCAACTTGCCCTTTTGAAAGCCTCACCAATCCCCCCCCCAATAAAAAATAAATAAAAAAATGTTGAACTGTTGAAAAGGAAAGTCATGAAGGCATTTACTTCACAAAAGTCTCCTTTTTCTTGCAGGACAATCTTGAAGGAAAGTGGGCTGGCGCGGTACCTCCATTCGGCTGTCATCGTCAGTGGTGTTGTGCTTGTCTTTGGAGGAAACACACATAATGATACAGCTCTGAGCAACGGGGCGAAGTGCTTTTCATCTGATTTCATAGCGTACGACATTGGTATGTATTTCCAAATATTGTTCTTCTACAAAACTCTACACAAGTGCTACAGTGACTGCTGTGTCTTTAATAAAATACAATCCCTCCTTTCTAATTCCAAAAAACAGGCTTATAAATAAACAGTGTTTGAAAGAGTAGTAAAATAAACTTGGGTAGGTTCTTGTACGTTGTAAATACATGTTCTTTAAGACCTATCTCTGATTGCAATTACAGCGTCTGGTTGCTTTGCTCCTGGGTGCCTTTCTTCAGTGTTGTGTGATTGTGTTTGAATGAGCTGCAGCATGCGTGCTTATTGCTTTGGAATATTTAAAGTCTTGAACGACACTGCCTGTTGACCACATGACCTTGAAATACCACTCTACAAAAACATTTACAACAAGATCGGGTTTCAATCAAAGTAACATCCAAATGGCACACTGAGGCACGGCCAGGGCTCCTAATCAAGCCAGCTAAAAATACAAGCCTGCTAATAGAAAGATGAAACATGAGTACTGAGACTATTGGCCATTTAACCCAAGAGATACCATCACTACAACTACGGGGCCAGTGCTGGAAAGCAGACCTACATTAACTGGGAAAACTAAATGCATGGGAAGCCTTTACTGGAGCAAGCGAACAGTAAAACAGTGCTTCCTACCTTCTGTTTACTCAGCTTTAACTTCTGCCCTCTTGTTCTTCTCTCCGAGCTAAATTTGAAGTAGTGTCTTGACTGTTTATGATTTTAAAGAGTTCAGTCCCTTCTTTCCATTCTTTTTACTAGGCTGAAGAGATTTCATTATTTGAACCTGTCCTCATTTTCATGTCATTAAGTCCTGGGATCTGCCTAGTTGCCCTCCTGTTATATTATTTACAGTGGACTACATTTAAAACTAAAAACAGATTACAGATCTTTTTTTTTTTTAATTTACTCATCTTCAGAAACGTTATACATGTTTATCATCTTTATAAAGCTCTTTTAGTGCAGAGATGGTTAAAAGACATTGTAGCCGTAGGTGCTGATTCCTCCACAATGCCATGCACATGCACTCTCATTATGAAGCTGAACCCTTAGCAATGTCTCTTCATTTATGGCTACGGACCACATTTATCTCGATTATTACAATAAAGGTCCATGCTAGATTGTAGCTGCAGCATTATGTATCTCTTTTTCCATGGAGATGATATTTCATGCAGAACCCAAATAAGCAGGAATTTGACCTCTACAAATGACCCCAGGGGAGAAGTCTGTCCCGTGCTTGTAACTCAATCTGATAATTTTATTTTTTTGGTGGAGAAATACAAGCTGCATCTAGAGTCTGCTTTTAATGAGACAGAAAGCAAAGATTAAAATAAATGTAATAATTTTTTTTTTTTTTTTTTTAAAATACAGCACATTCTCTTATTACTGATTGTAATGTCCTGAGAGGAAATTAAACATGAGCTTAGCTGTGATATTAGCTTTTTAAAAAAAAGTGATATTCCTGTACAATAGGTAGACGTGGCTCTGTAGGGAATGGACTTGCTTCTACACAGAAAGGTCACTTATCTGATAGAGGAGTCCTCATTATAACTGGGAAATTATTTCTTACTGTTATAAGCTCACACCCCCAAAATACAAAACGACTTCAACACGGATCTCTTATTTATTCTGGAATTGCAGAGATAAATCGGCTAGGAAGGAAATAACGAGGTAACAGAATATGGGGGCCTTTTTTGAAGACATTGACACACATCAGTCATTGTGTAGATCAAGTACACAGACCCCCTGTGGATTATTTCTCTGTTTTAAACCCACTCGTATGATCTTGGGCTGTAGCAAGAAGAATGTTGCTAGACCACAATGTAGATGTTTCCCAGTGCAAAGTTGCTTCTACCTGTATATATTATTAGCATAAACCCACTGGGAGGCTACATCTCAATCTCGGAAAGTACTGTGACTTTTTTATCGTTTAGGGATTGGACAGTTCAATTGTATTGCATTAGCCAGGCCAGAACCACTGTTGCCATTTACACAGGACGATGCGAAATAGAAAAAGTGCCGTGGTGTCTTTAACTGTCCAGAAAGTAGACCCTAGACTGATGTCTTGTTTTTAAAGAACTCTGCCTCCATTCTGCTATGCTGGTTGAATATTTTATTCCCAAGCACGCTTTGCTTGAAGAAGGGACAGAAGTGACACACAACTGGAATGAATTTTCCAGGTTTGGGATATTAAGTGAATTCATAGTCCAGACACCAGGACTGTCATTTTAGATAATTTACATGTACCTCGGTGTCACTTTGGATTGCTAATCTTTCATGACAGACATGCCATTGGTTCAGTGCAATGCACTTTGATGTTTCCTGTTGTGATACGGAATAGGATTTTTCACTTTTCAACTTCTCTTATCCTTTTAAGACCATGAAGACTTTAAACCTGCTGCCTTTCGCTTTACAAATTGGTTCTGAAGCACATTGATTTGAGATTTGGCATTGGTCTAAATCAGAGCCCTGGTTGTTTTGTGCTTACGCTGCATGCTGAGTAGTGCCTTCAACATCTGTGATTACAAACACATTGCGGAGTTGCTCTCCAGCAGAGCGTTTACAGCTGCACTGGATTCACATTTTATGATTGTTCAAGCACTTAAGTTGTAAATGTGTTTCTCTAGCCTGGGCCATGGCAGCAATTAGCTGTTTATTACTCAATCACGGCTATAGTAGGACTCAGAGGTCTGTACTGTAAACACTGTGCGCACACTAATTACCCCATGCATTTAGCGTGCAGTGCATTGTTTGCAGTTTATTTTGGTATTGATATTCATATTCCAGCAAAACACTTTCTCTGTTTGTTTTGTGCCCTCTTTGTTCCTGATAAGAGTTTTGTTGCTAGCTGTTTTACAGGGACTTGTTGGCTTGCCGCTCTGTGTGAAGCCTTCATGTTTTGTTGGTACTTTTTCCAAGTGTAATGAAGCTCTCCTAAAGGGACTCTGATAATAAGGGCTGCTTTTCCCAAGAGCCCAGCATTCCCACATACAGGAAGGGGGCTGTCTGCAGTTGTTTCTGTAGAAGTACTGATACAGTAATACGAGCCACAAAAAGGAAGCTATACTCCATGCAAAAAACAAAACATTTGAGTTTACGGAAAGCTGATTTTATTAGCAGCAGCTACAAATCAGTTTTCACTGTGCGTCTACCCAAGACTACAGATTGCCTCTGCAGTTTTTTTAAATAAAAAAATAAAAAATAAAAACTTCAGTGGAATTCTTCAATAGACCCATGGTGTGGAACTCAATGAGCCATATATTGCTCAAATACCATCAACTGGACAGCCCTGATTCATAGATATTGCCATCCCTCCAGCATGCTTTCAGAATTGCCTTTTACATTTAACCCAATTATTATGCAGCTTTGGGAGCTGGTTTGTGCCCATATCTATGCATATCAATTAAATTATTAATAAAAACAAAGTAAACTGAGTTATGTCAAGATGTGCGCACCACACTGGATAAACGGGTAGACTGTGATATGCTGTGATAATGGCAGGTATAAAGGGTTGGTGGAATGGTTGAGTTCTGCTGATTTATCTGCAGCAGTCGAACCGTGTGCCATTTTGAAACATTATTGAGAAGGTGTGAAAAGATAAGGGAATTGGTAACTTGAATTTGTGTGCTGTGCTGAAAGGACCTGCCAGTGTGACAAACAACATTAGCAACGCAGGCCTCGCCTTGCCAGGACTGTGTGGGCCTTATCTCAGGAGCAGCTATTGTCAGCTTTGTTTAATAGGCAATCACCTTTGTAGAAAATGGAAAATGAAATCTGTTTTAAATGGTATGAATTTGAAGAAATTATTTCATTTTGATGATACATCTTTATGTATGGTTGGTTTAAAAGGGTGGTGGTTGTAATGCTTTTATTTATTTTTTTCTCAGCTTCAGAATCTTAGAATCATCTATGAACTATTTTGGTTTTGTTGCATACAGTGACTACTAATGGATTGTAAATTTATATAGTACATCGAAGCATTAAAGCAGTTTAACAAAGTATGGTTCCTGGGAGTTTTTAGTCAGATTTGTAAAACAAAAAAAAGCAATTGTTTTTCTTGTGACCTGTTTCCATATAAAAATGATACAGGTGGGTTCTCTAGCTATGTAAAAGACAGGTGCACAAGCACCTGAATAGATGCAATTCTATATAATGTATATAATATATATTATTACCAAACCAGTGGTATAGACAAAGAAAGCTGGTCTAGAACTGTGAAGTTGTTTACATTACACAAAATGTAAATGGGGATCGTCCTGGCTGTATTCCTGCAGTCTTTACTGGCTTCCCTTTTCAGCTTTGTGTCAGGGCTGGGAGTCCTGCTACCCTTTTATAGCTGCCTAGCCGATAGTAAGAAACAGTCCTTACCAGCTAACTAGCTTGATAGCCAGGTTGCATTTGCATGTGGCGGCTGCCCTGATCAATCTTCAATTGAAGGCTTTCAGTGCAGCCAGTGCATTTGTTTCTTTCAGTGACTACTCTGACCTTGTACAGAATATTAAAACGGAGGTCAGTATTTACTGTGTTCTGCACACCCCGCCACGGGTACAGTACTTAACTGGAGTGGAACAGAAAAGAATTGTGCGTTAGACAAAGGAAGAACAGAAAGCTGGAAGAATAATAAAAATGGGACGTCTGTAAAAGACAGCAGGCAAATTCAAGGAGAACACTTGGAGAGAAGGTGACCATGGCTCTGTACATGGCTTCTTTCCCCAAATTACTTCTGCAAGCATGACAAGTCTCACAAAGCACTGCAAAAACAAACAACACTACATGCATTTTTAAGAGCAATTTCTGTTGTCTTGCAAAAGTTGTAATACTGTATTTTGCCCTCACAGCCTGTGATGAATGGAAAATGTTGCCAAAACCCAATTTGCACAGAGACTTCAACCGCTTTGGGCATTCTGCGGTTATCAGTAATGGGTAAGTCTGGGGATTTCTTTTTCTCTTCTGCTGACTGACATCGTGATTTACATTTGAAGTGCACCTCTGTAAAGACCGTAGGGCCAACATACCTACATTTTACTTACGACATCGCTGTCCATATGCATTACAGCCAAATTAACAGCGACCGTGGTAGAGATTACTCACGGTTTTTGGTATTTTCAAATTTGTCCCTTGAATTTCTGTATTGACTAATTAGCAATGTCTTCTGCGATTCCCTATTGGAGTATCACACTTCAGCTGCTCCATATCAAAAGAAAATCACTCTGTCTGGACGGTATTGTTTGATTTCCCAGTTGACCACCTTTTTTTTTTTTTTTTTTTTTTTTTTTTTTTTTTTAAGCCAAACAACTTTTCATGTGGCACCATAGAAATGACAGAACTGATGAAAAATACTGAATCGCTTAGTTTGTGTATTTCAAAAGGATTAGTGGAGTGGGAAATGTCGACTGTATACAATTAAAAACATGAACACCTCTTTAAATGATGGCAGGGCTTGTATTGTTTTTGTTTCCATGTTCTGCTCTCCTGTGTCAGGGCACTTTGATGCTAACGACCCTCCTGTCCACTGCAGATCCATGTATGTGTTTGGAGGTTTCTCCAGTGTGCTCTTGAATGACGTCCTGGTTTACAAGCTGCCCAACTGTGAGGCTTTCAGAGCAGAGAAGCCGTGCCTCGACGCGGGCTCAGGAATCCGCTGTCTTTGGGATGGAGAGCGCTGTGTGTCCTGGGATCCCCGTCACACCAATGGCACTTTCCCACGCATTCAGTGCCCGCAAAAGAAAAGTATGTTTTAAACCAGCCATGTGTTAACAGTCACGTGCACCATTGCAATCACAAGTGACTAAACTTATTGTAGTGTTGCAAGACTGATCTTTATGCCTGTAAAGATGTCCATGCTCAACCCACATATCCCTGGTACTCCCATGAGTGGTGGGCCAGTGTCTTCTCTGTGTTGGTGATTTTTGATGTGTTGACCTATACTGTAAACGAGACATGTCATCTTAGATGTGTATCCTAGACAGATCATTTAATAGTAAAACAAAATATTTACCCCTTGCAGTTAAAGAGCTTACAGATTTAGCATGTGTTTGTTCTAAAATATGTTGCCTTGCATTACCCAACTTAAAACCCTTGAAGAACTGAGATTAGGCATTGTTAATACTTGTACACATTGTCTGTTCATTAATACAGCGTGTTCAGTTACAGAGGCGGATAAAAGCAGTCATTTGTTGACATCATTAATAATTGTGCAGATTGTCTACTCTTACATGTTTTGATTGTTGGGTCATATTAACTAACTGTATAAAAACGACGCTTGGGACATTTTGGGCATAAATATTAAGAATTAGATTTACTATGGGATAAAACGATCTGGGAGACATTTTTGTTAGTCTAGGATATTTTTTTGTGAATACTTAATCTAGCATGTATATATAAAAAAAAAAAAATTGTGACTAGACCCATGCTATACATTTTATCACTTGACTTTTTCATTTCTAATACATTTTTCTGTATAGACTTTTTGGTCTGCACTAACCTTCATACAACCACCAGTATTCTAGAAAGTTCAGCTTCAGAGAGACCCCCTTAGCACATTTTAAACATGAAACACATAGCATTTGTTACAGTCCCCATAGATTCAGTAAAATCTTTACAGTTAAGACATGCCTGTGAGGTAGTCCCATTAACTTGTACAGAATACACATTCACAGAAAGGACCGCTCCTATGCTGGTAAGTGTAGCTTCCTTTAGGAGATGACCACTTCTGTGCTTGCACAGTTCTGTCGGTCTCCTGTCATGTGTAGTGCAGGTTTTCTGTGTTTAGCTGACAGTACAGTGCCTCTTTCAGCAAGGTCTTGCACGCTGATTAAGGTTTCAGTGTTTTTAAAACAATTTTAAACTGCACGGAAGAAATTGTTTTGTATACCTCCTTGCTTAAAGTATAACAAAAAAGAATCTGACTTGTCATGTACAAACAGCTGTCAAATGATACTGTGGGAAGGGGACTGCTGGTTTTGCAAGTATTTATTTGATTCAGTTTAATTAAATTAGACTTCGTTTGGGACACTTTTTGGTTTGCTGGTAAGAATTACAAAACTACAAAAACCTGCGGCGTTATCAATAATAATAATAATAATAAAATTATTGCGGTTAATTTATGTTTAAGCATATCGGATATATATATATATATATATATATATATATATATTCTACTATATATCATATATCTATATATATATATATATTTTTTTTTTTTTTTATATATATATATTCTCTCTGTGCCTTTAGGAGCTAATGTGTCCCAGTTAAAATTTTAATCCATTGCTTTTTTCTTCAAAAAGTGGGCTGACCTCCTCCCTGCAGGATATAGAACTGCTTGCTGTGAGATTTCATGGCTACTGCCAAAAACTGCAGGCTTGCATACAAACAATAGGGACTGTTGTGTAAAAACTGGTCTCTGAAGAGAAGCGATTGTGGCAGGAAGTGGTTTACACCATGAATCTGAATTTAGAGGAGTTAATTAAGTATAAGAAAATCTGCAGGGGAACACGAAGTCCCTTTAACTGTATGTAATGCTTGACTTTGATGTTTGTTCATTAGAGGAGCGAGGGAAGAAATATATTTAAACCACTGAATATTTTATAAGCCTTTTGTGTATTTTTAAAAGGAAAAAACATCTTTAAAATGAAGATCCTGTTTGCTTGAGATGTAGAAAATGGGAATTGATTTTAAAAGAAACAGGATTAAGTTATGCACAATTGTATCAGAAAAGGGTTAGGTTTGGAGTTAGGGTACATTGTAACTATGCAGAATAACATTGTAATTATGTGTAAGTACACATGCATTTGCCAAGTAACTAGTGTGTAAATACATAGTAGTTAGAGACCCTGCATGCGAAGTGTTACCCTGATATCCTAATAACCCTGTATTGATATTTACAGTTTTTAATAATGCCCTATAGTGCAGTATGTGTGCATGCATGAATACCCTCTGTTATCCAAATTTCTTTCGGGAAATAAAAAAAGCATTTTGGCATCAATATTGAGCGGAAGGTGGGGGTTGTTTTTATGTGAAATATAAATTGATAACATGCCATATGCTGTCTTCTTGAGGTGCATTATGTCTGATAGTGAACACAGTCTGTTTATTTGGTTACTTTATTTCTTCCTATGTTTGTTTAAGTGTCTGCGGATGACAGGTGTTACAGATACACTGACTGTGCCAGCTGTACGGCAAACACCAACGGCTGCCAGTGGTGTGAAGACAAAAAGTGCATTTCAGCATCCAGCAACTGCACTGTGGTGAGTATATAGGAGAGCTCTAGGTGTGCTGACAGCGGGCAGATGCATTATTCAACTGCTACCAGCACTTGGACCCTATCTGATCTGTCCTTTGCTGTCCTCAATTACTACCCTATCTTCTATTTACAATGTGCAGTGTCACGACCATGGTATCTGAGGGCAGTACAATTTTAGGCTAAGTGATCCAAGCGTGATCTTGAGGATATTTCATTTTGATTTGTCACCTACAGTCAATTCCATGGACAAGGTTTGTACAGCATCAGCTCTTTGCGTTTTAATTAATCCCATTGAAATTCATTCTGCTCACTGGTACACCTAACTGGAGCAATACGTTTTAAGATTTGAATTGCTCGCTGCTCAAGGCGCCTTAACATTTTGCCTGTTAACAAAACCGTTTTCCTACAATACTGCCATTGACACTAAGAAAACAAACATCCTGGCATTGATGAAAGAGTGCTATTCACCAGGGAGCATCTTTTATTAGAATACGTTTGATGAGGTGGGACTTGTGCATTCCTGACTGAACCTGCCGTTTTGTTTCTTCCAGTCTGTGAAGAATTATACAAAGTGCCATGTGAGAAACGAACAGATCTGCACGAAGCTGACCAGCTGCAAGAGTTGCTCTTTAAACCTGAACTGCCAGTGGGATCAGCGACAGCAGGAGTGCCATGCGCTGCCTGGTAGGAGTCTCTTTATTTGCATGTATTAATGTTGTTCGTTTTCACAAGACTCCACAAAATGCTGGAAGGGGTCTCGCAGTGGGTGCAGAGTGGCAGGCAGGTGATTGAGATTGGATTGGATTGAGATCATGGGATGTGGTGGCCATGAACAATGCTAAAAGTCTCCCTTGTGATCCTCAAACCATTTGCTCACAATGCTGGCACGGTGGATGGGTGCATTATCATCTGCTCACAATGCTGGCACGGTGGATGGGTGCATTATCATTTGCTCACAATGCTGGCACGGTGGATGGGTGCATTATCATCTGCTCACAATGCTGGCACGGTGGATGGGTGCATTATCATTTGCTCACAATGCTGGCACGGTGGATGGGTGCATTATCATCTGCTCACAATGCTGGCACGGTGGATGGGTGCATTATCATCTGCTCACAATGCTGGCACGGTGGGTGGGTGCATTATCATCTGCTCACAATGCTGGCACGGTGGATGGGTGCATTATCATCTGCTCACAATGCTGGCACGGTGGGTGGGTGCATTATCATCTGCTCACAGTGCTGGCATGGTGGGTGGGTGCATTATCATTTGCTCACAATGCTGGCACGGTGGATGGGTGCATTATCATTTGCTCACAATGCTGGCACGGTGGATGGGTGCATTATCATTTGCTCACAATGCTGGCACGGTGGATGGGTGCATTATCATTGCGAGCAGGTATTAACATAGCATTTATCCAGCCTTTCAGAGTAATCAAGGAGCCCAGACTATACCAGGAGAAATGCCAGTTCATATTATTTCTCTGAGGTTCTTGTATTTTCAATTGGTCTCACACTACAAGAAAACCGTTTGATGTTTGATGCATTATTTTATGTCTGTAACTTTACCCATGAGTATTGTTGTTTTTTTTATGTAAATAAAAAACAGGCTGACTCTGAGAAGTGTGATCTTTTGAAGCACCAAGAATAATAAGTTTTATACAAAAACTGTGTATTCAGAAAATGAACTGAAATTAGGTCGGTTATAATTTGTTCCTTTTAAAGTTTATGAATGTTGATCCTCAGTTGATAAAAAAAAAAAAAATAATAATAATAATTAAAAACAGTTACTGTGAAGTTCCTGTCGGAGCACAAACATATATTCCTGCTGTACAGTGGCACAGCTCCTAATGCACAACAGGTCGTGATTGTAGGTGACTTTGTGAATGTGAGTCCTGTCCCTTTACTCGAGCCTGTCTGCAGGATGAGGACTGAGAAGCATGTGATTTTTTCAGTTTATTCTAGTTATTCAGTGGTGCAGGCAACCTGGTGCCTGACCAGTATGGGTTTGTTGGACTCAGGGAAGGTTAAATAAACTATACGAGCACACTAGAGAACGCTGTGGCTCAAGCACAGCTGTATGGCAAGCAGGGATGGGAGGATGTGTTTCAACTCAACTGACTCAGTACACAGAGCAATAAGGAATTGATGAAGTGGCATGACCAGGACAAACCAGCACGGTCCTAACCCTGCAACTTCACGGCCTCTGCTGTACTTACTCTTCAACTGACTCGTGAATTTTTCGGTATTATTGTTATAAATGTTATAAGGAAGGCATTCTGCCATTCTAGAAAAGATCAAAGCTGGGAGGTTTTAATTTAGATGGATAGATGGTCTCCTCTATACAAATATACAAAATATTTTAAAGAGCAAGCCGTCTTGAAGTGGTTCCCCAAATAGGATACATTTACTACCGATGCTGAATGACTGGGTGGAGCATGTGTTCTCTATTTTACCCTCCAAAAAAGGATTCTCCTGAGTGATGACTGCCAAGACTGACACAGTACTCAATGTTGTGTTGTCCTTGGCTGTAGTTAGCTGCAAACTTTTATTTTATTTTTTTTTTTTTAAGCTAACTCTAAATGTGAGAAAATGTCATACCCAGTCATTTCTCATTGCTAATAAGTCGATTGACTTTAGGGTGCCACTGCACGTGTGAAATGTTGTGCTCATTTCAATCTTGTGGAAGTTTTTATAGACATGATTATCTATTTAAGGATAGCAAGATATTTAGGATGTAAAGGGGTCTGAGTGAGGAAAAAAGGGCAATACCCCCCCCTCCAGTCATTCAGCAAATCATTTGATGCTTCCAGACTTGTGGCCTGTAGTGTATACAATCACCCAAGAGACAGCATTTGATGCTTCCAGACTTGTGGCCTGTAGTGTATACAATCACCCAGGAGACAGCATTTGATGCTTCCAGACTTGTGGCCTGTAGTGTATACAATCACCCAGGAGACAGCATTTGACATCTAACAACTGAGTGGACGTGACGCTGCCCAGGCTTTTTAAAGGGCTCTGCAATTAGAATCCAGTGTTCTTTCTAAAGGGTAGGAGCGGATTAAACCCTGTGTCGTTACAGTATTGCTTTGTATCCTGTTGCAGCTCATCTCTGTGGAGAGGGCTGGAACCATGTTGGGGATGCCTGTCTGCGGATCAATGCCAGCCGGGACAGCTATGACAACGCCAAACTGTACTGCTATAATCTCAGCGGCAACCTCGCCTCCCTAACCACTTCCAAAGAGGTGGACTTTGTCCTTGATGAACTGCACAAGTACACTGTACAGGTAGATACAGATTTTTTTTTTTCCAATGCCCCCTTTTACCTCTCATGAGTCATGCCAAACTAACAGAGCTGCCCCCAAGTCACAAGAATACGCAGTAGACTTTTTTTTTTTTCAAGTTTTGCTTGCTCTGGGCTGGCCCCTGAGCATTTTCATGATTGTGATCAGTAATGTTGCCCCAGTCTACTTCTGGCTTTATTGTCCTGCTGGTGTTTGAATTGTGTTAAAGTGATCTAGCGCAGACTTGCACACATGAGAACCACCCCGGGCAAGTCTGGTGGCTAAAGATAGCCTCCACCTAGTGAAGTCTACCAGTAAACAAATAAACTGCACTGGTGCTTTTAAGCTTTTTCATTGTATTTTTTTGTATATATTTTTTAATAAAAGTGTGCTAATAGTATTGCTTGAAGACACGATGCCCTGCTGAGGGTATTGCTTGAAGGCTTGGTGCCCTTCTCTTTTTAAGCTAATACCACATTTAATTACACATGGATACATTCTAATTCGATTTACTGCAGAATAAACAAAAAGGCGTTTCAGATGGCTTGCATTAATAATCTTGAGACCCGAGTTTACTCTTTTTGTTTACATCTTCATTATAGTTCCCTAATCGCAGTATTGTTCACTGTATCACGTTTAGATATATCTCACTGTGTACAAAGACCTCACGACCAACACAACAGACTGTGCTTACCTACGTTGAGTTTTGGGAAAGACTTCATGCTTTCATTCATTAGTTGTTTTTATTTCTTTTATTTTTTTCAGTTTCACAGTATTGGTTATTTTGGACGATGTTTAGCCCTTTAAGGTACAGGGGACATATGTCTCACACAAATAAAATTATGCACATTTTCTTATTTTTGCAATGCGGTAGATGAGACCAGGTTTAAAATTTACTGAAAGGTTGAATCTGGTCATCCCTATTGGCAGTTTCCTCCTTGTGATACCCGAGTCACTCTCAAATGTATTTTAAGAAGATACCGTTTGAACACGTGCCCAGTTCCTTGTGTACCTTAAAGGGTTAAACATCTTACCAGATTCTGAACAGTGTTGTTTTGAGATTTGGGTTTAATGATAAATACATCGGAACTGATGTATAATTCCTGTTTTTTAAAGCAGAATGTACCTTGACCTGCTTATTTGTTTTGTTGCAAAGAGATTCTCTTCTGTTCCCATCTGTCTGTCTGCTTCTATGTAAATCACTCTGAATGCGCTATCATCTTCTCCACACGAGCTTAATGAAATGGTATCTGATTCCCCCCCCACCCCCACCCCTCTGTTGCCTGTCTTTGCAAGTGAAATTCTAATTGTGAGAGCTTCAGGGGTGTGATTACCTTTTTAAATGGGCCATCAGTGCAGCAGTGAGGGCTGTGGAGCTCAGAAACATGGACACTGCGATCTAAGGTGTTCCTTCCTGGCTTGACTGGCAAATGGTTTCAGGGGAAGACAGGAAAAAATATCTGTGGAAGTTTGATTTTTCAGTAACAGGCTTACTTTCATGTTTCTTCTTACCAGTTCACTTGGCCTGTTCAATTTGTTGGAACAATTCTAACGTACAAACTAACAAACAAATAAATAATTGCTTAGTTTATATGATGGTAAACAGAATTAAGAAATGATTGATTAAAACCATAGAGCTGTTTCACAGCCTTCTTTTCTTTACAGAAGATCTCTCCTTGGGTTGGGCTGCGCAAGATCAACATCTCTTACTGGGGCTGGGAGGACATGTCCCCGTTCACCAACACAACCGTGCAGTGGCAGCCTGGAGAGCCCAATGACTCTGGGTTCTGTGCTTATCTGGAGAAGGCCGAGGTGGCAGGTCTGAAAGCCAATCCGTGCACTGCAATGGCAGATGGCTTAATCTGTGAGAAGCCTGTCGGTAGGTATCATACAAGTACACTGCTTTAGAATGCAGACAGGGGCTAAATCGGTTGAGTTATTTATTTTCTAGAACATAAACTGTAATGGTCCTTGTTTCCAATACCTGACATTTCAACACCCGTTTTAAAAACCCTAAAACTGAAATGAAAATAACATGCCCGCTAAAGCGGATTGATTTTTGTTTGACATCGAGAAGGGCTACAAGATGTTAGATTTGAAAAGACTTCGGGTCAGATTTGGTGCCGGAGCTTTAACTAAAGAATCTAAGACTCTAGTTGTTTAAATACCTTGACCCAGTTCAGTTAATTCAGGATGTGTCTTTGTCTTTCTGTCTTGTGTATCTATCAAAGCAAAATTATGTTCTACACATGAAAAGGAAACAAAGCATGACATTCAGGATTTTGGCTGGAAATGTACAGTATCAGTAGAATAATACCTTAAAGTTCAGCACACAGTCTAACATTTCTACTGTTTGTATGCATAGTGCACTCTTCCTATTGGATTTTGACAGTTTTTTACACGCAAATATGCTGTGCATTCAGCCAGTTCCTTTTGAGTTTTTGTATATTTGTGAATGTGTTAGTTTGTCTTTCTGCAAACGTTTGTGTTCTGAGTACAAGATTCTTGCACTCGTGAGAACGAGAACGTTTTACTTCTTCATTTAGTTTTACCCTACAAAGTCTGTTCAGAATACTGCAGCATCCTCTGATCCAACTGTGGTTTTGAACACTAATGTGCTCTAGGGGGCAGGCCTGCACTGAAGAAACAACTGTTCAGCATCACACTGTTCTGCACTGAACTCAAAAACGGTTCATTCTCCAATCTTATGAAACAGTGTTTGTGATATTTTCTGTTGATTTCTATTGGAATTTAGGTGTGGCATTTTCCTGGACTATACAGTATTAAAAAAAAAAAAAAAATTACCATGTATGTTTTCATCAGCTATTCCTACAGTGTGGCTCCTAACAGAGACTCTTGTAGAGCCGAGCGGTTTGTTAGATTGATTGTGTCCTTTGCACCATGGAGTTGATGGTTTGTGGGTGTTTGTAATTGAATGTTTAAATAGTAAACTCATCTTGAATGCCTGGCTTGGGAGTCGGTGTGTTAGCTGCTTGGTGTGTGTTTTCACAGTAAGTCCAAACCAGAATGCCAGGCCCTGCAAGACGCCATGCTCCCTGAGAACAACCTGCTCCAACTGCACCAGCCAAGGCATGGAGTGCATGTGGTGTAGCAGCGCCAAGCGCTGTGTGGACTCCAACGCCTACGTCATCTCCTTCCCATACGGGCAGTGCCTGGAGTGGCAGACTGGAAACTGCCTGCGTGAGTACAGTCAGCGACAATGTGCATTGTGGATTTTAGGATTCTTCTTTGTTCAGATGCATTCTTTCCCATATGCTGCTGCTTCTGCTTCTTCTTCTGCTGCTTCTTTTTCTTCTTCTTCTTTGTTCAAATGCACTCTTTCCCATATGCTGCTTCTTCTGCTGCTGTTTCTGCTGCTGCTGCTTTTTGTTGATGTAAAGCTGTCTGTTTCGGCACAGAGAGAGTTAACCAAAGTACATGTTCTCTCACAGAGCCCTGGCCTTGAGGGCCTGCCTGCTTTCAGCAAAATTCACAAATTGAATTGGTGAACCACAGTTAAGTCAGTCCCTCTACGCCTTTAACAATCCAAACATTCAACCAGCCCTTCCCGTATAATTCAATAGTCCTGGCATTATGCGCGAGTCCTTGGACAGTTCCTTGGTATTAAATCTCTCTAAAAATCTGCTTTTACTATCCACAGAAACATAAGACCCACAGTCTGAGACACAGGTATTATTAGTTCAGTGCATACATTTACTTTTGTTCATTCCATAATTCAAGCTTTTTCTCGTACTGCTGGTTTCATAGGTCCTACTGTGTTTGGCTCTTTATCTTGGACGTTCTAGTGTTACTTTAGACCCTCTACCCATTTAATTCTTAAATCTCTGTAAGCTAATCATTTGAATGATGTACCTACACAAGGAGAGTCCTGACATCCAAGATAGTCATGCCCTGAGTGTCCCTTATATCGCTAGCTTGCTCACTGGATTTATTTAATTAGCAAAGAGTTGAAAGCCTGTCTTGTAGTAGAGCACTGCTGTAAAAGTTTAACTGCTGGGTCTCTTGGAAAGGCTGATCTCTAAAGGTTGAATGTGCCAAATGCTGAAGGTGTAAAAACTATGTCTTGGATAGAGTGTGAAACTATGTCTTGGATAGAGACTGGGAATGCTTCCCGCTAATACAGACTGTCCTAGTTTTCAATGTGTCTCGGATAGAGACTGGGAATGTTTCCCGCTAATACAGACTGTCCTAGTTTTCAATGTGTCTCGGATAGAGACTGGGAATGTTTCCCGCTAATACAGACTGTCCTAGTTGTCTTGTGGTGTTATTTTAAAAGCACTGCACAGGATATTGTACAACATGACAGTGGCTGAAAACACAGTCTAGGTTTTCTTTTCCAGTCTCCAGGTTAGAATCCCAAGGGTAAAAGCTCTCAGTCTTGTTCCCAGGTAGTCAAGTTTCTAAATATGTTGCAAACAGATCAATAATTGTATTGGTTCCAACAGTGGGCTGACATATTCAGAGAATCCTGCAGTCTTTGAGGGAGACAGTAGTCTCTTCAAACTCCTTGCTTTCCTCATGAACTCAATCCTCCATGAGTGAGTTTGTGTTTACAGCCCACCTTGTCTCTTGTGGTGTGAGGCTTTATACTTGTGAGTGCTTTTTATATCCAAATAGAAAAGTGACGTACTGAAGCCTTTAGAAGATCCTGGCAGGCTGCTCTTTTCATTTCTAGTTTTAATTGTACTTTTCAATTGGGATTCATTTGTGAAAAGTATATTGGTATATGCACAAGTCTCCTGAGAGACTCCAAAGAGGTCAGTGCTCCAATATTTACAGCCTTTTGAAAGCCTGTCTCCTTCAGCACAGTTTGCTTGTGCTCAAATTCTTCTGCATAAGACCGCGTGATAAATGTCTCAGACATATCTATATATATATATATATATATATATAGTATATCTGTGTCATTGGGAAGTTGGCCAAAGTAAAAATACAGTGTGTATGCCTGACCTATATCATTTAAACTAGTCAATGTCATTTCTCCACATATTTTACGTTTTCTATGTAGAACCGCATCTACATAAAGTAAGACATTTTTGAGTTTGGGTTTGATAATACAGCATGTTTTCTTTTGTGACAACTGGCACAGTCATTTTCTTTTTTTTTTTTTTTCTTCAAACCAAATAGTGAGAATTTCAATTGAAAACTGATGGGTAGGTTTAGCAACTGAGATGGAACAGCGTGGTGGAGTATTTCAACGCTATTCATATTTTAGCTGCTAGAAAGAACAACAAAAGAATTGGTGTTTAATTCAGTTGTCATTCAAAACAGATCTACAATGTATATCATAAATATATATGGTTATCTGACATTGTGACTGTTCAAAACACGTGTTGGGGATATATTTTCTGATTTTTCAAGTTTCTCAATTTTCTTTTGTAAGTTTCTGGCCAGAGTGCTTTAATAATGCAATGTAAATATTCTAGCTATTCAAAATAAGTGTCAGTTTACCATCAGTTCAGTGGGTGGTGCTTTAGTGAACAGAATCCATCTCTCATCTGTTTTCTTATACTTGAATATCAGTGTTGTGGTGAAGGAAATCTGTCTATTTTTTTTTTCTGTCTGCTTCAATTCTGCAAGTCCTTGCAAGAGCTTCAATTTAAAACTACTGGTGGGGAAAAAAAAAAAAAAAAAAAAACTTTGTCATGTATGTGTTTTCTTTTTTTCTAAAATGGTGGTTGAAGTTCATTTCTCCCCCAGGTACCTTGCTCTTTCCTTTGTTCTTTGTTCATTGTGTAATGGTTTCCATAGCCACTGAGAGCATGTTTCAGTACATTTTTTCAGGATTGTCAAATTACCTGCCACGTAAAACTTTTATTAAAATAGGCAAGACCGGAACAAACAAGAGTAAAACATTTTCAGAGAGAAGACTGGTTTCCATTTAGTTGTCATGGAAACCCGTGAAATAAAGAATGTTGACTTATAACAAGAAAAAGCAAATAACCAACAGCAACCTGTGAACATCAGGAGTAATGTGTAATACATTGCTATTTCGAGTATAGAAGCACACAGGTCCCAAGGAATCCATTTTAAATTGCTCCTTGGTAGAATCTGGACATTCCTCTACTAAAACCCACAAAGACTATTTTCATTTAGAGGTGTCTAACTTTAGACTAATAAATACACAAATCCATTTACTCTTGGCCATTTGGGTGGTTGAATATCTGAATTTACAACATGTACTTTTCCAAAATTCCTATTTAAAATAGTGGAGAAGCACAGCTGCACTTCTATAGGAAACCCTATTCCTGTCCTTTCTTGTCATTGCACATTGATGGCCTTGAAAGCTTCTGTCGCTCTAACACTGCTACAGTGTCTGTAGCTTTAACTGAGGTATTATATTGGAGTTCGGCTGTAAGTGTTTTGGTGATCAATCCTTAAATGAAAAGTGGTCAGCTAGACAGACCCAGAAGCAGGGAACGCTAGGGCTTTGTGCTGCTGGTTTATTACATTCAGGCTGCTGCCAGTTTGAAAAAAAACATTTTTGACGTAACTGACGTACCCTAAATACAGTATAACAATTTTCATGTTACAATTGCATGTTTAACCCTAAAGAGAAATTATTCAAAGTAATGGGAACATTAAACCAAACGAAGATGCCCTCAGCTTTGTTAAACTGCCACACCTGCACACAATCACTTTAACTAGCTTTTGGAATGCTGCGTCTTCCCAAAGGCGTTTCAGAGAAACAAGTGCAAAACTTTTGAAAGGATGTTTGTTCTTTAGCGTCGGCTCGGTGCAGCTTACAGTGTGAAAATAGACTTCAACCTGAGATTAGAGCTTGGTTGGAGACATTGTTCTGCAGGCTCTCTGGAAGTGTTGTGAGCTACACAGCTTACGTTTGCAGGAGACGTTCAAAGACACAGTTCTATTTTTATTCTGGATTTACATTTGTTTTCATCGCGGCTGTATTGATCTTTACAAGGAACAATGAAAATATCACATTTTTTTTTTTTTTTTAAACTGTGAGTCTGTCACACATGTCTGGAGAAGATGAGGCTGGAAGATAAAGAACAAGTTTCTTACAGTGTGCTTGGCTTGATTCATGCGTCCTTCACAAAGACAAATCTGCCCGATTCCAGCCTTGCTGAAGCACCCCCAGATGAATCCAATTTTCAGCTTTGCCCAACACCTGGTTGTCTAATGGTTAGACGAAGACCTGGACAGGCCTACAAGCCACAGTGTCTCGCACTCACTGTGAAATGTGGTGGAGGATTGGTGATGATCTGGGGATGCTTCAGCAAAGCTGGAATCGGGCAGCTTTGGCATGAATCAAGCCAAGTACAAGGTTGTCCTGGAAGAAAAATTACTTCCTTCTGCTCTGACAATGTTCCCCAACTCTGAGGATTGGTTTTTCCAGCAGGACAACGCTCCATGCCACACAGCCAGGTCAATCAAGGTGTGGATGGAGGACCACCAGATCAAGACCCTGTCATGGCCAGCCCAATCTCCTGACCTGAACCCCATTGAAAACCTCTGGAATGTGATCAAGAGGAAGATGGATGGTCACAAGCCATCAAACAAAGCTGAGCTGCTTAAAGTCACCCAACATCAATGTGGAAGACTGGTGGAGAGCATGCCAAGCCGCATGAAAGCTGTGCTTGAAAATCAGGGTTATTCCACCAAATATTGATTTCTGAACTCTTCCTAAGTTAAAACATCAGTATTGTGGTGTTTAAAAATTAATCTGAACTTATTTTCTTTGCATTATTCGAGGTCTGACAACACTGCATCTTTTTTGTTATTTTGACCAGTTGTCATTTTCTGCAAATAAATGCTCTAAATGACAATATTTTTATTTGGAATTTGGGAGAAATGTTGTCAGTAGTTTATAGAATAAAACAAAAATGTTCATTTTACCCAAACGCATACCTATAAATAGTAAAACCAGAGAAACTGATAATTTTGCAGTGGTGTCTTAATTTTTTCCAGCACTGTATATATTTACCCACCCTGCCTTCTAGGCAAAAAGAACAAAAAGGTCACAAAATGTATAACACAAACCTAATAACAACTGTTATATATTGATTTAAAATGAATTGATAAAAGCGTTCAAGCATTGCAAGAGAGAAATAAGAGTGTTTGAAGAAAGCCACAGGCAGATGAAGCTTGAAGATGAAGATTTTTTCAATGACAACCACCGGTGCCATTTTTGTGCATATTAAACACTTCCGAGTCCATATGCAAGCCTCCTGATTGTAGTAGTGTGTATCCAGTCTTCTGCCTTCCAGTTAGATTGCAGAGGTTATGGAAGGCCTTTGTGAGTGTTAAGTGGAGTAACGTGTTTCTTAAGTCAGGTTAAGCCCCAGATAGTGTATGCTTGTGCACTGGAGTGCAGTGACCCTAGGGAATATCCTACACATACGACAAGCTATTCAGAAACGTGGATAAGCAAAAAGTTCTGTATGGGTGTAAACAGCTAAGAAAATTGTTCTCTTTTAGTGAACAGCACAGGTTTGAATGTCTTTGGACAGCTTTATATTGAAATATGCTCTGCCTTTTTATTTTCTGAAGCTCAAAACTGCTCAGGACTCCGTACCTGCAGCCTGTGTCTGGAGCAGCCAGGCTGCGGATGGTGCAACGACCCCAGCAACACCGGCAAAGGACAGTGCATTGAAGGCTCATCAAGGGGACCAATGAAGGGGATTGGAAAGCAGGGCCAAGACCTGGTGCTTGATCAGGGCCTGTGCCCCAAGGACAAAAGCTTTGAATGGGCTTTTATTCACTGTCCAGGTGAGGGTGGATTTCTGATAATGAACATGAACATTTGTTGTGTCTGTTTTTTTAAATACAGGGTGGTGTCAGGCTTGGTTGTGGAAATGTTGTCTTTAACATGAACATAAAGGTTATTGAACCAGTGGTCTGTCTTAAAAACATGTTAATTGCTTTTTTTTGATTGAGCAATATTGACGAAAGCAAGACTGTAAGACAGTGTTACAACGAATGTGGTTTTGTAGCAGAAACAAATGGGACAAGGCTTTGCTCTTATTTTTAGCAATGACATTTGGTTCTCACGCTCTCCTCCCAGACCAATTCATTACATATACCTTGATCCAAGAGGCTCAGATGTTTCAGGGAATTTCATCTTGCATGTGTTCTGAACAGTAAATTTTGGATTTGTATTACAGACCAGAACAAAAATATGTATTGAAGTTCCCAGCTTTCCTTCATAAATTACCTCAGACATATTCCTGACAGTTCATTGAACATTGATGGTTTGAACTTCAGCCAAGAATGTGTGCTTTTCCCCTCTCAGCTCTTTCTGAATAATCACTAATGCTTCTGTTGGCTTTACGTCAAACTTGGAGTTGCTAATAATTATTGAGGGACCTGCTGAAGATATGTCACCACCAAAACTCCTCAGTCCTTTGATCCTGATCTTCATCTAGAAATAATGAGGAAAAGGCTGTGTTTCCGATTTGAGTGTATAGCATGTGATTCACTACCAAAGTAGGTGAACTCGGCTCTTTGATCTTCTGCACATGTGAATGTGTTCATACAGATCAATGACCTGGTTTCATATAGTAGACTACAGTGGAGACCCAGTATCTTTCTGTTTGCAGTATGCTGCCAATACCCTGCGTTGGGTAGCATTGGCAGGAACCTGGAGACCCAAAACATTTTCTATTACGATGTAAACGTGGGTTTTGTTTTAAATAAAATCATTGTTCTAGTCAACCCGAATTCAACCCTGAAGTATTATGTAATGCAGTATAATGTGGAAGCGTTACATTTTTTTTTCATGGACAGTATTGGAGTGCAGTTGAGAGGGTTAAGTTGTTAATTAAATTAATAATAGCCGTAGATATTCTACACAGTGCAAGTTTTATAAAAAAAAAAACGTTTGACCAAGGCACCTGAACTCTGACCCAAAGACCTTCTCTGCTGTGTGGTTCTTTTGAAATCAGGTTTCTGCACATCAGTGGTGTTTGTTTGATGACTAATTTGGAAAACAGGTGAATTATTGATTGGAAACGCAATGCCATTTATTGTACCAACGTTGTCGTCTTTCCCAGCATGCCAGTGCAACGGACACAGCACGTGTGTGAACAGCAGCGTTTGTGAACAGTGCAGAAACCTGACCACAGGAAAGCAGTGCGAGGCTTGCATGGCTGGATACTATGGAGACCCTACGAACGGAGGGAAATGCCAGGGTGAGTTTGAAACTTTCAGCATCCCTACAGGCTTTGATCAGCCTGTTTCTAATGTCTTCAAATGCTTTGATTTCGGCTGAACTCTCAGACCACTCTATGGGACACATTGGAAGGGTTAAGCGGTTCATTTAGTCGCTTGATTTGTGTTCATGTGTATAGCTTGGTTTAGCGTTTATGTACAGGACCTTTTTAGATTCCATTCCCTTGGTCCTCTCATTTTAAATCCAGATCGAAAGCCCTATGCTGTGGTAATGCTTTGGTGTTCACTTTCCTTGCTTTTTAATTCACTTGATGGCATATTTGCGTACATTGCATTTTATCCTTGTTCTTCAAAGATTTGCACTTCTAATATTACAGAGGTTTCCATATATAAATGGAGTGGTACGTGTAACTGTACAGTATGTAAGAATAATACCTTGCCTGGTTGACAGAGGCACATTATCCTTTGTTTTATAAGCCATCCAATAATTCTTATTCATTCTCTCATGTCCTGAAGTTGACTGAACGCCCCATTTCTGTCAATAGCACCACCGCGGGAATTTGATTGATGGTAGCTTTCTAGGTCTTCAGGCTGTATTATCTTTTCTAACCAATAAGCACTGTGCCACCCTCTGTGAAATATGTTAAATGACATAATGGTTCGAAGTGATTTATTAGTTCTGCGAGATTATGTATTGTACATCTTGTGTAAATTACTTTGCAGGGCTTTCACTTCTTCACTGTCCAGCAGCTTTGCATAGGCTTATTCTAGAGAAGCAGAGAGTTTAAGTGACAAACTGGCTGTCCTGAAAGTTGACCCAGCAGATAGATCTTTAGTATCATTGCATATTCTACTCCAAAGCTGGGTGCTTGTAGGATTGATACAAGTGTTTACAAGGCATTGTTTCAATGGAGGTGAGATCATCAGCAGCTATTGCCGGCACATTCCTTTTGATGCCAGTTTAAAAGCCCAGGGAATCGTGTCTAATTACCAGAGAGACTGAATAGAAGAGCTTCGTAAACATTTGCATGTTAGTTACAGCCTAGTTCAGTGATAGGGCTGGTACTCTTGAGCTGAAAACTCAAATATAAAATGTGCCACAAGCATGTCAGACTGGACAAAGCCATTGCTGATGGGAGAGAGTTTGCTGCACTGGTTACATGAAGTATACAATTTTTGGCATTTCAAAAGCCGTCATTGATTTTCCAATTCTAATCATTAGCTTATTATTGTGGAGATGAATTGATCAGGTATGGCCTTACCTGTTTGCAGAAGTGATGTCATATCATAACAATTGTGTGCTGTAATATGTCTAAAACATTCAACTACATGGTAATCAGGGGAACTGTGAGAATGGAACCACAGCTAACCATGTGCAGACATCCAGAGTGCAGTGTGAACCTACAGAGATCCTAACTTGTGTAGTTTGCGTTTCTCCATGTTCTTCAAGATTCTCATCCTAGCATGAAGAAACCACCAGTTCATAGTAGGAATTATAATTAAGCTGCCGTACCATGCATCGTCCTAACCTCAGGCTCTACGAATCCCATAGTAAAACAAGTGAATGAATATATATTTAGTATTATTTATTTTTACATGAAATAAGAATTAGAAAAAATAAAAAACATGCCACTTGAGTAAGTTCTGATTTAAATCTGTGCACATTCACCATTCTGTGTGTAAGACCTCGCAGCGAGCCCCATTAAATAATCAAGATGTGCAGGTACCACTGCACTCAGAGTCGTGATAGGGGACAGGACCGAGATGAATAATAGGTGTAAAGAATAGAAAAAAGTCAAGTAGCCTGACTAAATGAGAAACACAATATGAATAGTTCAGCAGCATGGTTTGAAGCTGGCATCGTGGAGTTTGAATGCTGCTGAAATGATTCTCCACGTCGCACTTTCCCAGCACGTCGATGCGTTATTTAACCTGATTCATATCTGGTTTGACTTTTCATTTCTATGCATTTACATTCCGAGAAAGGGAACAGATTCACAGCTGCCAAGCGTCATGTTTAGACACATCATTAGACCCAAGTGTAGGAAAGGAGACAAAAGCGTTAAAAAATAAATAAGAAAAGCATTCATTGGAGGAGGAGCGTGTTTGCAGATTTCAGTGTGTAGTACTAGATTACAGTGTGTAGTATAGATTGCAGCGTGCAATACTAGATTAGCGTGTAGTATAGATTGCAGCGTGCAGTACTAGATTACAGTGTGTAGTATAGATTGCAGCATGCTGTACTAGATTGCAGCATGCTGTACTAGATTGCAGCGTGTAGTATAGATTGCAGCGTGTAGTATAGATTGCAGCGTGCAATACTAGATTAGTGTGTAGTATAGATTGCAGCGTGCAGTACTAGATTGCAGCGTGTTGTACTAGATTACAGTGTGTAGTATAGATTGCAGCGTGCAGTACTAGATTACAGTGTGTAGTATAGATTACAGTGTGTAGTATAGATTACAGCATGCAGTACTAGATTACAGTGTGCAGTACTACATAAACCCTCTGACATGGATTAATGATGAGTGTGTGTGTTGTTTTGTGACACGAGTAGGGTGGGACCGTATGTGGCAGGTAGAGTTCTACCTGGAAGAAGGGTATCTGTCAAAAAGCTCAATATGTGCAGTTGTGTTAGAAATAAAGTGTACCAGCTCAATAAGAGCAAACCAGTACAGAGGCTAATACAAGGTAGGCAATTAAAAACAGAGACACCCAAGTTATCTTCATGGATTTTAAAGGATGCTTTCTATACCACAAACATTGCTCATATCTCTGAGTCTCTTGCAGTAGGTTTCTTGTTTTTCTTCTCAAGTACTGCATTCTAGAATGGTAGACTTGCAGCTACTGTACAATTTATCCATATTTTTCACATGGCTACCTTTTCAGGGATTTTTCCCCCCTAAAAAGTGGTACTCGCAGGCAATGATTTGAAAGAGAGAATATAATTATATATTTATTTTTTTAAACTTGAAAAAATATGCATGTCAAAAAATGTTTAATTGTACTAAGTGCAAGTATTCTAGTGGCAGTTCTTGCGGTTTGGTTTTGACATTATAAGACTGAGAGTTCTGGCTGGGCAATTCTTTAATATCCTATGGCTGTTAATGGGAACATTCTGTTTGCTGTTTTTTGACTGGCCAGGGTAATGCATTCTTTGAATCCCTGTAGGTTCATACTGCCTGAACGCCCTGACCTTGTGTCAAGACAAACACATTGTCGACTGCAGTTATCTGGGAGTCTCAAAAATGATGTTCAAAGAAGCTCGGGGATTCTACTGAAATTTACAAAGTAAAACATAGACTCGTAATATGTGTGGACTCTTCTAGTTTCTGTAAGCTTTCCTCTTGCACATTTATTGAATGTTTTCTAATTGCACTCTGCAGTTTTCGTAAAGAGCAGAGCTCAGGAGATCCCATCATGTTTAATTGTTGCTTGTAAAAATGTGTGCGATTTGTCCATGTGCTCAGTCCCAGGATATTTGTGGATAATACGTAACAGTCAGATGTAATCAATAGATTGGTGAAAGCAGGATCAATACACTGTTAAGTGATTTTAATTTATGAAGTGGTTCGGTTGGTTTTTTTATTTTTTTTTGAAGCTCGAGAAGATGAGTTGTGATTGCCACTCAAGATAATATGTTGAGAAAAAAGAAATCCTGCACTTCTAATTCAAGAATATGACCATGTATTGATTTTCCTGGGGAAATGTCATTACAATGTTTTTATAAAGTCATTTTTTAAAATTACATCTTGAGGGATGGGCAACAACCCTCATTGGCAGGAACAATATTTATTCCGAGTTACATTAAACCTCTGTATTTGTTTTGAAAGAAAACTCATTAACAAATTAAACATTTGTAGCTTTTAACAAGCTTTCAAGCACGCTTAATTACTATAGGGCAAGGTGTCAACTCTGCTGCGTTTCGACAAGTGCAAGGAGACGCAGGATGCTGAAAGGCATCTGTTCCTCGTGAGCGTGCAGTCTATCACTGGATAGTCTTCCTGGGCTGCACAGGCTGATGGAGAGACTTGATGCAGCACCCGTGCAGTATCTACCACAGGGTGTTAGAATGAGACAGAGGACTTCTTCAGATGAAGCTGGCAGGGTCTCAAATGTGTAGCAAACTCTTGAGAATCACAGTCGAATGTTTACACGAAACCAAGCAGCCCTCTGTTTCTCCTTCTGTTTGAAGTAACACTTCCTGAGGGGTGATGGAAAGCGCCCCGCAGATGTGGGTATGAGATCTCCCCAGGATTGCTAACGGGGTCACAGCCTTGGGCTGTGTATCTCAAATGTTGAAAAGGTCAGATCCGTGAACAATTCAGCAGCAGTTAGTCATAATTATTATACATTCTGAAAGTACTTGCCTGTCCTGCCAGCCGATCTGACCTGATGGCCTGTAAATTTTGTTTTGAACTATTTGGTGGTGGGGGTGGGGGTGGGGAATCAGGGTTAGGGAAAAGTTGTAAACTTTGTATTGTAATGCATTACCGGTAATTCTCCTGTTTGAGATGCCTCTAAAACAATTAATACTGCACTAATTATTGATTTATTTGATATTGTTAACCTCCTGCTGGCTGCATTTTATATATATTGGTAAACAGTAGATTCCAGTAATAGAAAACTATCTGTGATAAGACTTGTACTGTCCTATCATCAAATCCTATCAGTTTCTGCTTAGGCAGCCTGCGCTTGGTGCTTAAAAGCAGGGCCACTGAATTGATGAGAAGCTGTGCAACTCCATGGAATGGCATGGTGGAAAAGAAGGAATCCGGCAACTTGATTTATATCAAATCCCTTTATCCCCTTCACACTTCCAAAGGATTCATCTCATCATGGTTTTCAATGGTGATGGACATTCTCCTCCACATTCTGGAGGAGCGTTCATCGGACAGAGATAAATGGGGCACATCAGATATGTTCTTTCTTTTGTGACTGGGACAATGAGAAGTAAAGGCAGTGACAGTGGGGAGAATATTGCGCCTTGTTGTGTGTGTAGCAGTGTAATTTCATAAACTAGACCCGAGATATGCTGTGCAGCTTGAGGAGTGAATCATGGCTAAATTAGTAAAGCAGGTCAACATAATGCTGCTGTAAAGAATTAGACTGTACATTTTATATGGATTATATGCAGTATACTTTACAGTAATATGCTGAATGCAGTGCACATCCATTAGTGATGTAAATATTAATATGAGGAAGATAAATGAGACTAATTATACAACACTCGATTTTGTAAAAGCATAATTTTCTAAATTACTGTATAATGTATACATAATATAGTTCAAGAATATAATCCTCCAATAGATGATGCATGTAATCACTTCTGATCCTTTCTGCACGTCCAGTGCAGCAGAATAAAATCGTTTTTGATAAAACAAATTGTATTCTCCGTTATTTCTTTGTGTTCTACACAGACCACTTTTTATTTACCCGCGTAATGCACTGAAACTATTGAATTAGTTATGTTTGGGGTTTTTTCTGCAAGGGTAGTGCTGGAACACTTATGGTAAAAGTAAGCTTATTTTCTTCTTATTTTTGTATCCTAGTGGCTGACCTAGCAAGACTGTCATCTTAACAAGCTACTGATTGTGAATGCGTTAGTGTTTGCTTTTCAAAGTGGCGTGACTGTTTGTGAACCCCTCAGATAGCAGGGTATTTGATGTGTAAATATACAAACTGCATTTCAACATCAGATCTGTCAGGCTAAGCCATCGATTGTGTCGGGTTGTAGGTTTGATGTCTGAAACTGTCTTCAGTTAGACAACATTGTCAAATAAATAATTCAAGAGTACTTACTTTTATTCCAAATAGAAAAGCTATATATATATATATATATAATATATAAAATTCTGAAAAAAAGTTATTTGGAGAAATTGCTGCTGTAGAACATAAAAGGCAGCATCTTTAGAGAGGATTGTTGACCTAAATATTAAACGTGAAGCTGGGTTTCATGCACAGGGTACAACAGTTTGTGTAATTCAAAGAATTTCATTGTTGTTTATGGTTGCCTTTTAAATGCTGAATAAGCAACAAGGAAGATGTCCCAGTTATATTATGGGAGTACATTTTATAGATCTTAATTTAGCTATAAATCATCAGGCAGCCTTGGTGTGCTGGGAAATCAGTGGATAGACTTCTTGTTGCTTCCAGCTTGTATTGGCATATCTTATAAGAGCATCATAGGTAACGATGGCATGGTATCTAGCCCTCTTTCTTTCCCTGAGGTTTTTCAATGCAGGTTCCGCACTACTGGGCTATGAAATGGGTACATTACACTTTACATAGCGTCTTATGTCACATGGGAGGCATTTTATTTATGTGTCAATGTTATGTTTTCTGTATTAACAGTGATTTTATTACTGAGGCGCATATATATGACAAATAAACGCAAGTAAGAGATTGGTTTCCTCCAGGGCTGATGGTGTGTTCAGTTTTCTGAATACAGCATTCATAGTTTATCAAAGGTCTCAAAACCACAGTTTCATTTTCATCTTAAATAACTTTTTTTTTTTTTTTTTTCTCTGTTCCAGTGGTGGTGAATGAATTTAATATAAGTTAAGGACATAATATTATTTGAAGATCGTTATTATTATTATTATTATTATTATTATTATTATTATTATTATTATTATTATTATTATTATTATTATTACTTATTATTATTATTTTGCTTCTTTTTTTTTAAACTATTACCCAAACCACAATAAATATGAAATCTAGCTTCCTAATTTCTAGTGAGCTAAGCAGTATGTAGCCCCTCTGCACCACAGCTAGCATTACATAACCAATGCAAATAAAGTTCCCCAATGCATACCCTCCAACTGCAGTGATTTGGCTGGTACAGTAGTGGCTGTGCTACTCTGGTACCAGGTCCTGACAGCTTGATTATAATAATAATAATAAATATACAGTAGCACACCTGTTTTTCATCTGTCCAGTGTTGGAGGGTTTGCCCATGTTGTGACAGAACTTCATCCTTTTAATAACAGCATTATTGCTGGCTTCCTTGAGCAGTGTTCTGGAATCTCCAGAGGTTTAAAAACAGTAGTGTGAATTTGTGTTTAGGTCAAGATCTCTAGCTGAACTGATCCATCATTGCGGTAAAGGAAATGCAGTTGTTCATTAGGGGTTGTGGGGGGGAGGGGGGTGAACGTGGAGCAGCAGGTTCAATCACTTGCCTTCCGAGCCTGTGGAGGATAGGGTTCAGAGGTGGCACAGGCCACAAGTGAAAGCAGTTTGGTGGTCTTGTAAATACACATCACAAAACTAGCACATAATTCATCTGTGCTTGAGAGATGCCCAAGACTGGATAAGCTGTGTGGGTGTTAACTCTTTAAGCACAGGTATACTGCTCTAGGAAAAATACTGACTCAGAAGACCTTTTCAACAACTACAGTATACTAGTGTGTGCATCAATGCCCCTTTTCAATTTATATTTCAATAGAAATGTATCTGTTGAAGCTAGTTAACCTAGGGTAGCATTTTAGTGTAGGTAACCTCAGTAGAATCCCTTAAATTTGTAATATTACAATATCTAACCTCCTCTGAATGTGACTATATATTCAGTTCATTTTATGTAAATACATATATTCAGTCCTTTGTTATACTGAATAACTTGCATTCTTCAAATTTGTGGCCTATTTATTTGAATGAAGCTCCTCATCTTTGAGATTTTTTTTTTATTTCCTTTGTATACCTTCCTTTAAATGCAGTTGACTTTACTTTCTTGATGAATTGAAATAAACTGAAAAATATCGTTACTGGAGGCTAATGCATTTGCTTACGGTCATGTTTTGTATTTTACAGACTGTGCTTAAAATATAAATACATGAAAATGCATGTGTGTTATTAATGAACCCAGGAAGCAGTTCATTATTGTATGTTCCTTTAGAGTTGCAGTTGTAATTCTGCACTGCAGCTCTCCAATTAGACGTGGAAATTCTTTTACCTGTTAGAGTTTATGGATCATTGTGATTTAAATTGACTGACCATCTTGTTCTTTCTCCCACAGGCTGTAAGTGCAATGGACATGCAAATAGTTGCCATTCGCAGTCAGGAAAATGCTTCTGCACTACCAAAGGAATCAAAGGAGACCAATGTCAACTGTAAGTATTGAAACAATGTGTTGTCAACACCCCCATTTTTAGTAATGCAGTAGAACCCCAGAGTTACGAATACCTTGAAAATGTTTTCAATGGTTTTAATAAATATTTTGTTTCAATTGAAAGTGTAACACGTTGGCAATTCCCAGTTCTAGTTTGGTTAATGTTGCAGTTTTTTAAAACTCTGTTCTGGTTGCATTGTAGGCATTATTGAGTGCTTGCATACTTCCAGCTAAAAAAAATGGCTGTTTGGTTGAGCGGTCAGTTCATAAGTTTGGTCATAAACCTGAGGGAACATGAAGCCACTTTCTGACTTAGAACTTGGTTTCAAGAGACTAGGTTTCAGGCCACTAAATAGTACACCAGGGGAGCTTTGGGGTTTGATACAGCAAGGTTGCCTCAAACGAGGTCTCCTGGATCCAGATTTCAACCACTGTTCCTGAAAATAAGGCTTTGTGTTTCGTCAGCTTTACTCAGAAGTTCTACCACTTGAAAGCAGCTAATCAGTTTGTGATGAAACTTGTGTAAACATCCCATAATGCCATTTCTTGAGTGTCAGTTCTGACTGGGATAATGAAGGACATATAAGAATTCAAATGTTGTCGTGCTTTTTACTAGCATAATATCAGAAATCTTGATGAGCACCACATATATATATATCACAAGCTCCCAGTCAAACGGATAATAACCTTAACATGCCAAGTTGAACTGCTGGGTTTCTTATTACAGTGCTGATTGCAGGTTCTTCATCTGGCTGTTTGCCGTTTCATGCAGGTTCTACCTTTTGCTACTCCAGTGTGTGTTTTGTATGTGGGAAACAGAGCACACAGGTTCAGCCTGATCCAATCACTGCAGAATAGTCATGCTTATTGGGAATCCATCAGAGCTAAACAACTTATGAGACACAGGTCATATTATTTTGAAACTTGTGTGGTAGGCATAATCCCCAATATACTTTGCTCTTGAGTTAAGACAAAGCAATGTTTAATAACTAATGGTGCTAGCCTTTCATTTTGGAATCTTGGTGGTATGCCACTGAAATCCTGGCACAGTCACCCTTCATCTAATTGATAGCTGGAACTGGAATAGCATATGTTTAAGTGCTTCTGACTTACAGAATGGTGCAGAACTGCTACCCCAATACATCTTGATATAGACATGGGGCACTTTGGCGGATTGGTTACAGCTGTGTGGTCTTTCTTTTTTGTTTTTGGAGTTAAGATCCCCCTGCAAGTGGGAGTAAGTACAGCTAAGAAGCTGGTTCTCAGGAACAGCGGAAAGCATGACCTGGCAGCCAAGCCCAGCACAGAATCTGGCTCAACACTGTCAAAGAAGAGATCAAATGTAATACTACTTCATCTTCCAACCAACCGTTTTCAATTCAGTGATGGGTAATAAACTGCAGTTCAGAAATGAACTCTGGCTTTCATCCACTTAGTCATTTGTTATATAGCACATCAAAAGACATGAAGGCCAGCCCCATTTAAACTAATTCATGGTATTTGTAAGCAAGTGTTGGTTCAGCCTTGGAGGCAAAACAACATTAACATACATATTGCATAATAAAAAAACACTCGATGTGATTCCCAGTAAAAAGGGATATAAAGTAGTTCTTGATAAAGGTTACATTAGTGTTTGTGTGAAAACGTTAGTTGTAATCACCCATTGCAGTTTGCAAACCTGTTTTGATAAAGGTTTTAATTAAATGACACTGGTCTGTGGTGCGAAAGACTTTTATGATCCTGCAGTAGATGCCGTGGGGATTTCTTTGTTAAGATTCATAAATGCTAATGAGATAGGAGGTCACCAGGGAGCCCCGTTAAGACACTGTGAGCTATACATTACAACACTGAATTAGTGGGTAGTTTTTTGGAAGTGCTTGCATCTATTAGCAGTATTAGATAATCCTATGGATTATATATATATTCACTGAAACTTATAATTAATATATATATATATATATATATAGATATATATATATATATATTATTAGCAGTATATATATATATATATATATATATATATATATATATATATATACAGTGCCTTGCAAAAGTATTCAGACTCCTGACCAATTCTCTCATATTACCGAATTAGCAATGGTACACTGAAATTTCGTTCCGTTTGATATTTTATTTTTAAACAAATAAACAAGGCGCTCAAATAAGGAGACTTGTGAGAGAAGCCACAGAGAGGCCAACAATCACTTTGAAGGAGCTACAGAGTTGGCTGGTTGTGGAGTAATGGTGCACCAGTCAACCATATCAAGAGCTCTGCATAACACTGGCCTGTATGGGAGGGAGGGGGGCAAGAAACAAGCCATTACTCAAAAAGTACCATCTGAAAGCATGTCTGGAGTTTGCCAGAAAGCATGAGAGTGACCCAGCTGCGATGTGGGAAAAGGTTTTGTGGTCAGATGAGACCAAGATAGAGCTTTTTGGCCAAAACTCAAAGCACTATGTGTGGCGCAAACCTAACACTGCCCGTCCTCAAGACACACCATCCCTACAGTGAAGTATGGTGGTGGCAGCATCATGCTGTGGGGATGCTTCTCATCAGCATGGACTGGGCATCTTGTTACAATTGAAGGAAGAATGGATGGAGCAAAATACAGGAAAATACTGCAAGCTTGGAAGGAAATTCACCTTTCAGCAGGACAATGATCCCAAGCACAAGGCCAAAGCAACATTAGAGTGGCTCAAGAATAAAAAGGTGAATGTCCTACAGTGGCCCAGTCAAAGTCCTGATCCCAATCCCATTGATAATCTGTGGCACTATTTGAAAATTGCGGTCCACAAGCGTTGTCCAACCAACCTGAACAACCTGGAGCAAATCTGCCAAGAAGAATGGGCCAAAATCACTCCGACACTGTGTGCAAAGCTGGGACATACTTATCCCAAAAGACTTAAAGCTGTTATTGCAGCGAAAGGTGGCTCTACCAAATATTAATGTGTGGGGGTTGAATACTTATGCAAGCAAGATATTTCAGTTTTTTATTTCTCTTAAAAATATTTCCCAACATAAAACCAATGTCACCTTACAATAACTGATTCCGAGTTTCAGTGTTTAAAAATAAAATATCAAACAGAACGAAAATTCAATGTACCATTTGTAATTCAGTAATATAAGAGAATTGGTCAGGGGTCTGAATACTTTTGCAAGGCACTGTGTGTGTGTGCGTATATATATAATATATATATATACTTTTTTTTTCTTTTTTTATATATAAAATAAAACATTTTACAAAAAAGCCCACCTGCTGAGCTGCTGTTTTCAACATGGGTTAATAAGGTTTAATTTGAGCCCATCAGGAGTAAGGTAAACTGCATTTCCTGAAGGAGGGCACTGCCTACAGTAAAGCTTCAATACACTGTGTGGTGGGCTGAAGACATTATTAGTATATGAAGCTCTTGCTGTGCAATGTTGAAACTGTGCACTGAACATAGAGACCAGGGGAGAGTTGGCGTAGGAAATCATTGAGGTTTAATTTCAATAATATTTGTAAAAGTGAGTTTCTCTGGAAAAATATCCAGATACACTCTGATGCCAATATAAACTTCCAAGTATATGATGTTTATAGGAGGCTATGTGGTCCTGTGGTTAAAGAAAAGAGCTTGTAACCAGGAGGTCCCCAGTTCAAATCCCAGCTCAGCCACTGACTCACTGTGTGACCCTGAGCAAGTCACCTCACCTCGTTGTGTTCTGTCTTTCAGGTGAGATGTTGTTGTAAGTGACTCTACAGCTGATGCATAGTAAACAGCCTTGGATAAAGGCATCTTCTTAATAAACAAATAATAATTATATTGTGTTCCTGGCTAGTCTTCTTGCTTAAGATGTATCAATCTCTTTTGTAAACATTTTAATTTAGGTAATTTAAGGTAATTAATAAACCACGATAAATCAAGTCATGAAATACATCCTGTAACTCAACTGACCCACCTTGATTGTTTCTCTGCAAAGCCTCCTCCTGTGCAAGTACAACAACACGAATATTCAGTGCAGCCATTTTATTAGCGATGTTGAAGTACATTGAGCCGAAAGCAAATGAAAACAGGTTCTGAGGTTAGCCTTGGCAGCTGCTGTGTACGCAGTGGCTTGATGGAGCATTCCTCTAATTGAATGTTATATGAAATATGGAAGGCTAATATCATGGCTCGCATCTCCACTTCGTTTTTTCTTATTCTGCTTGCATCTCATGCTTGGGTTCCCCTGGGAGGGGAGTAAAGAATGATTGTCTCTTTGAACTGAGCAGACAGGCTGCAAATCCCTGGAGGTTGTTGGCTTTCACACTGTGCAGTGTCAGCGACAGCTAGCCAAACTGCAAACTGCTAAGAGAGTCTATTGCTTAGTTACAATTATTTGCTGCTCTCTTTGCAGGAAAGGAGTCTAGAACAGTTTGGCTTTCTAAAGAGAGCAGGAAGTGCTGCCTTGATGGGCATGAATATAGGCAATGCTGGCATGTTTATGTACAGAAACAAAGGAAGGATGTACAACATGCCCTTCTATTCTGGGTTGGCAGTAAAGTCATCTTCTCCTGGGTGGTGCAATCACCTTATACTACAGACTGCTGGGGATTTCTTTAACAGCGATTTATTGATGCCTGGGTTTAGTTGGCCAACAGTTAGATTCCCTTGTCTTGCTGTTCCTGTTTCTGTTCACAAGTATTTTCAGGGTGCTGCTGTAATAATGCTGGTGAGGTTGGAATACTGTGTGTCCAGTTTGCTATGCTTCTAACCCCACATGGCTGTTGAGATTGCCTTCTATGGTAATGTTCTTGTGTGAAACCCAGGCAAGTCTTTCCTTGTTCTTTGTTTCCTCCCATTACCTGATCAGCACTGCAACTAGCTACCAAGTTCCATCCCACAAACTTGACGGAATATATTATAAACATTGTTAAATTGTTTTGGTCTTGACTGAAATTGACTTGGTAATTACAGCCAGCAAGTACTATAGATCAGTTTTTATTATACTGTCAGGCTGTAATACAAATCCAAAACTAGGTTCTTGGTTATGATTCCAGCTTTGATTTTAAAAGCATGAATTTCCTCCTGCACTGATGTTCGGAGTGCAATTTGAAAACGAATGCGCTGCGCATTATCATACTGGGATTGTGGCTAATCTGTTACAGGAAGATTGGCCCTTTAGTGAAGTGTGCAGGTCATTCTGGCTAATTTAGTTTTTTTTTCTTTTTTTATATAAATGTTGTTAACTCGTAAACTAATATATAATGAACCTTGTTTACAGAGATGCTTCTCTGTTGTTGGCATGTTGTGTTTTGCACAGTTTAAGCAGTGAGTTGAGTGATAATCATGCTCATAGTTTTCTGAGGGATTGAAATTCATATTTCTTTTCAAAGCTAAGTGCATTCTGTCTTTACAGTATGACACCCTGTCTGTGCTGGGGGTGCTGTGCTCACTCATTCAGCATGTGACAGAGCTGGTACAAGCTCACATTTTTTGTAAAACACTCCTGTTTGTGGGATGGTAGATTTGTCATGAAGGATTTGTTTGATGCTTACAGTTCTTCCAAAAAAAGAAAAAAAATGGGAATGGGAAAAAATGAAATGTTGTTCTGGTTCACTGCCCTGTCAGATAGCCAGTACAGTCCGAAGAGCTTGGTGTGTGACAGTCGTTTTGGTTTTGGATTGATCATAACTATAGTAAAAACCCATTGGTCTGTCTGGAAATATGGGCGTAGCAGTCAGCTTGCAGTTTGAAGGTTTCTTTTTCTGCTGGCCTCCTCTTGTATCAATGCATTCAAAGCACTCTGCTCAAAGATGTGGTTTACGAATGGTCTGGCAGATGGAGTCAGGTGTGGTGAGTTTGGATGCATACAGAACAGTTCTCAGACAGAACAAAGCAAAACAGATATTTGTTGCGAACCTGAATCTCTTTCGCTGCAGGTTGATTGGAGGCTAAACCTTTTTTCAACACAATGTATGTGAGCGGAAAGACATCTGTATAATAAGTTGACACAGAACCAAGAAAATAATTTCTTTTATGAATAAATAAGCATTTTACATGTCCTTACCATAATTACTAATGTATTGTATAATCTCAAGCACACACCTGTGCACCTTTTAAAAGTGAGCCACTGACGCACATCCTTCAAGTATTATTAGTAAGAGGTCCCCAAGCAGCTACTATGAAAAACAAATTCATAATCGTTCATGTGGTCAGTCCATCCAGACTATAAATCACAATGAACACATTTATACAGAATTATGTATTTAACAGATTGTGGCATTGCACTGTACTTATTTCTATGACACATACCAGTGCATTATGTGGCATTTCACTTTTTCCTCTCAGGTTTTAAGTGTTTTTGTAATTATTATTATTATTATTATTATTATTATTATTATTATTATTATTATTATTATTATGCACCTGTGTACATGTTTGTATGTTTGTTTGTTTGTTTGTTTGTCAGGATATTCGTTTCAGTTTGCCTGTGTTAGTGTGTAATTTGAACGAGTCAGGATTAACCCTGATAAAGATCACCTTGCTCTATTTAAACATACTCTTCCTAAACCCATACTGTTCATGCACAGTGAACACGCACACCAGTGGATTACTGTGGTGGCTGCCAATGTCTTCTGATTGTCTTTAAGCGAGTCAAATGGGCATAGCGATTCAGACAGATTCCAGCTCTGGGATTTGAATTCATGTCAGTGTGTGCTTAACCCATGAAGAACCCACTTCTGAGTCCAAACCCCGGGTTGGGAGCAGCCTCCTAATAGTTTTCATACCTCAGATCGGTTATTCTTATAAGAAAGTGTACTGCATGCATGATCTCAATCTTGGAAAGATTACAGACGTGGATGCAGTGTTTATTCATTAGAACCAGGAGATTTGTAGTTTCTGTTCTACTGTCGAATTAACCCTTTTTCCAATTTTCAGCTAAAGTGAATAAGCAGAGCTTAGCGTGTCTCTGGGGCGGCTGCTGCTGCTGTGTGTTTATGGTCACAGTGCTGATTGCAGGAATTAGGGATTGCAGCTTAGAAACTGAGGCTTTTTTTCCATTACAATATAAATAAAGCATCTAATCAGCTTAAATGGTAACAGTTTGCTCCCATTTGTGCATAAGTGTTTAGTGCATTGGGAAATTCCATTAGGGAGAACTGTACAGCCCCTCTGTGTATACCATGCCAGTCGCCATACACTGAGCAATAATTAAACACAAAAGGACTGTGCTTTTATAATGGCAGCTGTGTCGTGAGTAAAGCCATTTGTTTTGGCATTGTAGAAATTACTGGAAGCATAAAAACAACCCTCTGGATTAAGAAGGTCCAGCATAAACACCCCACAGAGGGTTAATAGTCTTCCTTGGTTTAGATATTTTAAGGGCAGTGCAAGTATTCTTTCTTTGCAGTTTACCTGTTTATTGTTCCCATACCACAGTTAGCTTAGTTTAAACCTTGCAGTCGTATATCTTGATGCAGATGTTTACCATTATTTTCAATAGATCTTGGAAAGTGGAGACCAGTAATGTATTTAATGCGCTGGCATTGCCTGGTATGTTAGTGGGATCAATTTAAGATTAAAACAAGCCAGTGGGCCAAGTACAGAAAGAGCGATTGGGGTTCAAATCTTGATCTGATCACCTCTTTTTAGTGAAACGCTTCTTTCGTTGCAGGTGTGACTCAGAAAACAGGTATCTGGGCAATCCGCTGAGGGGAACATGCTACTGTGAGTATTCCTCTAATGTGTTTATTTTCAAGATCCTAAAATCAAGAAAGTGGTCTCCTGAAACGGTGTTAGAATAAGCTCCAGGTACTGCCATTGCATTCTATTACTCCGCTAGTTGTGAAATTTCTTCGGACAACAAGCATGGGGCACGGGGTCATTGTTTTAGCCCCCATTATTTAAAAAAAACTTGGAACCATTGATGTATCTAGAAACTGCGTTTTGTTCTTAAAATTGGAACTCATCCTATCCACCAACTAGTAAGCATAGATAGCAGATAAGCAGTTTCTAGGTAAAAAGAATAAAAACCTCTCTATTCGTATCCATTTCTACTGTGGAGTCCCTTCAATTAGTGGTCTTGGGGATCTGAAACCTACTGTAGTTTAATATAGTCTTGTGAGGTGTTGTCACATGCTCTACAATTTCTTCAGTTGAGGTCCAGTGTTGGAAATGCTGTAGAGCAGTTCAGTTCTGGAAAGGGAGGACTGTTCCAGAATTGTGTAATCAGTTCATTTCAACACGCAGCCCACATTCTTTCCCATCAGTTAATCCCAAACGAGAACCCTAAAAAATGAAAGAACGGAAGGCCCTTTCAGGAAGTTAGTGTTGAGGCCCATTGGCAGGAGAGTGAAGAAGAGAACGTCCTGCCCTTAATCCCAACATTGCCTCAGTCTGCCAGTTCACTTGGAAGGCATTCATCAGTGAAATGAATAGCTCTGCACTAGGTGGCAGCCTCGTTTAAGTGTCAGATTATGAAAATCAATACAACATGAAGAACATGCAGTATCTGTATGTTCTATTTATACAGTACATAACCTACGTTATGTATCTATGGTCGATGGAGGGTATGATGCAAAATCCATGTTAAAAATAGCACTGTGGTCATCGAGTGACAGTGCAGGGGAGTTGTCATCAGAAGCTTGCTTTTTAAATCCTGGCTGCGTCAAGATCTTGGCCGAGGACCGACGGAAAATAATGCGTACGACCTTTGCGCCCCTTTAAGCAAGAGCTGGAAATTGGATGGGTTGGTTTCCCTTGCTGTGCCACAGTGGCCCCTACTGGTCAGGAGCCAGACGACGCCAGGCAGAGACCAGTGAGGCTGAATTCAGTTCAATAGCATGGCAACATCAGCTGCTTAGGTTTAAAAAACTGGACTGACTAAACAGAGGGAACAGAGGCTGCCTGGGTAGGGGGTTACAGAAGAAAATAAATAAATAAACAAGAAGGTCATTTTAAAGTGCATTGAAATCATGAATTACATGCAATTCATCAATGCTGAGAATGGAAACCACTGTACAGCCAGAGATTTACAACCCTGCATGGCTCTGGAATAATCAACATGCTCTGTGACGATGGACAGTTTAAATGTCTTCCAATATACAAAGGAAATAAAAATGTGAAGCAGGTTCATCAAGCTGTGTTAACAGCATCAATTGTATAGCTTCTTGGTTTTATCAGGTTCCCTGCAGGGCATGTTTGCCCCATTCCCAGCTAATGTAATACTTTTCTGTTTGGTAAGGTTAAGTGTTAATAAGGGAGCGCTGGATTAAATTTCTGTGTTATCTCCATTATGCAGAGTTTACTGTGATAATATGGTGATAATTTAAGCCTGTTTTCATCACCAAGACAGGCTTGTCTATATATATATATACACACACACACACACACACACACACACACACACACAATGCCTATAGAAAGTCTACACCCCCTTTCGAAATTTTCACCTTTTGTTGCCTTATAGCCTGGAATTAAAATAGTTTTTTTTTTTTTTTTCATTTATATATACATCCTACCCCAAAACTTCCAAGTGAAAAAATATTCTAGAAATTTGTAGAAAATTAATTAAAAATTAAAACTGAAATAGCTTGGTTGGATAAGTGTCCGTCCCCCTTGTAATAGCAATCCTAAATTAGCTCAGGTGTAACCAATCACCTTCAAAATCACACACCAAGTTAAGTGGCCTCCACCTGTGTTAAATTGTAGTGATTCACATGATTTAAGGATAAATTCAGCAGTTCCTGTAGGTTCCCTCTACTGGGTAGTGCATTTCAGAGTAAAGACTCAACCATGAGCACCAAGGCGCTTTCAAAAGAACTCCAGGATAAAGTTGCTTTTATGGCCAAGACTGGTCAAAGTGGGTATGTGACAACAATATCCCAAGCACTCCACAAATCTGGCCTGTATTTTAGGGTGGTAAGAAGGAAGCCATTACTCAAGAAAGCCCACCTTGAATCCCATTTGAAGTATGCAAAAAAACACTCCAGAGATCTGTAGCCATGTGGCAAAAACTTTTGTGGTCTGACAAAACTAAAATGGAACTTTTTGGCCTAAATGTAAAGCGTTATGCTTGGCGCAAACCCAACACAGCGCATCACCCAAAGAACACCACTCCTACTGTAAAGCATGGTGGTGGCAGCATCATGTTATGGGGGTGTTTCTCAATGGCAGGGACTGGGGCACTTGTAAGGATAGAAGGGAAAATGAATGGAGCACAGTACAGAGAAGTCCTTGAGGAAAACCTGCTGCCCTCTCCAAGAAAGCTGAAACTGGGAAATAAGTTCACCTTTCAGCATGACAACGACCCAAAGCACACAGCCAAAGCTACACTGGAGTATCTAAGGAACAAAAAGGTAAATGTCCTTGAATGGCCCAGTCAGAGCCCCGACCTAAATCCAATCAAAAATTTGTGGCATGACTTGAAAATTACTGTCCATCAACGCTCCCCAAGGAACTTGACAGAGCTTGAACAGTTTTGTAAAGAATTGTCAAATATTGCCAAATCTAGGTGTGCAAAGTTGGTAGAGACCTATCCCAACAGACTCACAGCTGTAATTGCTGCCAAAGGTGCTTCCACCAAGTATTAACTCAGGGGGGTGGAGGGTTATCCAATTATGATCTTTCAGTTTGTTTGTTTTTTAACATACTTAATTTTTTTTCTCAATAAAAACTTTTTTCCCCTTAACAGTGTGGAGTATGGTGTGTAGAGAAGTGGAAAAAAAATCATCATTTAATTTCATGAAACTCTGAGGCACTGACACAGCAAAATGTGAAATAAGTTCAACGGGGTGGAGACTTTCTATAGGTGCTGTGTGTATGTGTTTATATACAGTGTGTGTGTGTGTGCACCTACTGTAATGCAAAACTAAAGAATGTTGCTTTATTCTGTTTTCCTTCAGGAAATGTAATCCACTGGTTTTATAAACTGAACAAGAGTTCTATTCATACCTTTGCCACATGCAGAAATATCACAAAGCAGCCACACATTAAAACACATTTGGCAATCCGCATTTCTGATTTACTGTACAGCCTGTGCCTTTTCTTTTCTGTTGGAGTTTATAGGCATAAAGGGATGAATTCAATATAATCTAGGTATGATAATGACAGAGGAAAGGATTAGGCTGTTGTGGAATCCACAGAAAAGTTTCAGTGACGTTCATGGTTTGAAACCCATTCTATTTCCAGCTGTCTGTTTTAAAGTTGGCTCTCAGTTTTGTGCATTGGTCTATTGGATTAAACCTGGAGCTCTCCTGCTGCAATATCACATCCAATCGCTGTCATAAACAAAATAAATGTTTCAGCACAACGCCGTGCCTTAAGCCAAAGAACCAGGCTTTGAACGCATTTGTGCCAATTTGTCTGAGATGTAGATCCCGCAGGAATAGATTGTCAAATTTAATTTACTTCCATCTTGCAGCAATTTTTGTAAAAAAAACATTGCTCCTTTTGAGGCTTGCTGTTTTGTTATTTCGCTCATTTTAATGTTTCACTTGTAATTTATACTAAAATATGAATATGTTTCTATTATGTAATCATGGTAACATTTATTTATTTGAATGCAGCTAGGGTTGGGATAAATTCCTGCTTTTCCAATTCCAGTTTCTTCAAAGGAATTAGCATTGGAATTCTTATTTAAGAGCCATAATAATTGCTGCGCTTGTTCAACTGCTTTAATTTGAAACCAATTTAATTGACTAACTGTGACCTCAATTTATTATTAATAATAATAATAATAATAATAATAATAATAATAATCTTTATTTTTATATAACACCTTTCATAGTGGACCACCATCACAAAGTGCTTTACAAGATACGAGACTAGGGTGTGTGAACGATGCATCAGCTGCAGAGTCACTTACAACAACGTCTCACCTGAAAGACGGAGCACAAGGAGGTGAAGCGACTTGCTCAGGGTCACACAATGAGTCGGTGGCTGAGCTGTTATTTGAACCGGGGACCTCCTGGTTACAAGCCTGCATTTAAGTCATTTGTTTCCACTGTGAGAAGGTCCCTTTAACAGAATTCTACTTATTGCAGTTCTGATCAGTGGTGTGTTAGAATTGATTAAAAGGGAATGGGAATTGGAATTTGATTTTAAAAAGGAATTGGAATTGACCCCAACCCTTAATTCAGCAATTGACCAGTTTATTAATAATAATAATAATAATAATAATAATAATAATAATAATAATAATAACAACCACTTTGGGAAGCATTATCATGCCCTGCCTCTGGTCCTCTCTCTGATGTGATTGTGTGCATCCTGCCCACAGATAGCCTTCTGATTGACTATCAGTTCACCTTCAGCCTCCTCCAGGATGATGACAAACACTACACTGCTATCAACTTCATGGCTAATCCAGAGCAGGTGAGACTACAGTTACATGAGCCATTTGACACACCCAAGTTAAAATATATTAATCCAGGGATTCCTCCAGATAAAACACATTACTATAACACAGTGCAAAATGAACTGCAGGGATTCCTCCAGATAAAACACATTACACAATGTAAATTAAGCTTCAATCTTTTAAAAGGTATTTTCTTTTTCCGCTCGCAGTGCTGACTCTAGCGTATTGTTTGTAAGATGCTTTCATATTGTTATTGAAGCTGAAATTAATTGTACAAGAAAAACAGCAGCAGGGCAGCAGTGTAGTCCTGGTTACTCGCCCCATCCCTGTTCATTAACCGGTGTATTCCTTCATTAGCGACAAGACAGTTCAGAAACATTGGTGTGGAAACACAAGTAATAGCTGCTTGCTGGGGAGCCTGAAAGTGATACAGAAGTTATCGTATTTCTAAAATCTAGATGAGTAAGAAGTAAAACTGTTGTAGTCACTTCAATATCAATGTTTGTTCTTGTTTGTTTTGTTTTATTTTAGCCCAACAAGAATCTTGACATGTCTATTAATGCATCAAACAATTTCAACCTGAATATTACGTGGTCAGTTGGTTCAACAGGTGAGGTGTTTTTATTTATGTATTTTTTAATCTTTTGTACATAGCCATTATTAACTGTGCCAGTGGTTATTATGCATCATCAAAATCAAAGGGAAGTTAACTTTAAAAAGATGAATAAAAAATATATAATAATAATAATATGTAGTTTTGATCTGCTGTAGAAAGCAGGTTTTATCTAGAAGAGAAGCCGTTTGTTTTTTAGTGCACTTCCTCCTTGTTGGGAGCTTACTGTACAATTGCTCTGTGTGCTGTAGAACAAAACATGCCAGTGTGCTGTATAACACATCTACTTTAACAAACCAGTCCAACTCCACTGTGTGAGAGTTCCAGCTGTGTTCCTGACCATTGGCAATCGCTATGACTGTGTATCCCAGAATGCCAAGCATCTATTCCTCCCCATTGAGTAACCTTGAACACAAATGGAGCGTCTGGACTGCTAGAATGCTGGTCAATGCACGAGTACCGTTTTATCAAAAGTAACATCCACATTAGAACTATAACGAGCAGCACTATACTTATCATTTTGCAGTATGTTCCCGATATTCTAAATTGTAAATGTTCCGTCATTGTTGGTATCTTTCTTAACAAAAGCTGTGCTGCAATTTCATTTCATAGCAAGTCATTCTGAAATGCTGTGATTTCAATTTCATTTCATAGCAAATCATTCTGAAATGCTGTGATTTCAATTTCATTTCATAGCAAATCATTCTGAAATGCTGTGATTTCAGTTAAGATACATTTTTGCAGGAGGCAGCTGTTGAGGTTGAGATTTCTTTGTTTCAGGGGCTCGGGATTCAGATTTTCTAATGGGCTTGACAATGTGCTGAGAGCAATGAATGGGTTTTGTCTCTCCAAGTCTTTTTTTTCTTTTTAAGAGAAAGTTTTTAAAGATAACAAATAACATTGACATTCAAAACAATAAGCGGCTGCCTACATCTGCAGGGACCATGTGCCCAAATTTGATTAAACTTTGCAGGGAAGATTCTTTTTATGAGAAATGATTCCATATGCTGTGAATGTAGTTCATGGTGACCCTTTTAACTAGCGAGTGTTAAGATGTTTTTCAACCTATGCTAAATGTTTTTAATGTATAGATTGAAAAACAAATTTATTAGAACCTTAAGTGAGTAATTTTATATCCTTTTTATACTATCACACTTTATGATTTACTGATTTACTGATTTTATTATAGCAAAATAATTTCTACCAGTGTGTGTGTGTGTGTGTAATGTGTGTGTCCCTAATATGTGTGTATATATATATTATATATATATATAATATATATATATATATATATATATATATATATATATATATATAAATATAAATTGATATTAGTGAAAAAATATTGTCCATGAATTTGAGTGTTTGCATGTATCCTTTGTTCTGTTTCACTAACTTGTCAGCAATGAGTTATACTGTTGTTATTGTGCTTTTTGTAGCTGGGACCATCTCAGGAGAGGAAATCCCAATTGTCTCCAGGTCTAACATAAAGGACTACAGAGACAGTTTCTCCTGTGAGAAATTCAGCTTCCGAAACAACCTCAACATCACCTTCTACGTGTACGTCAGCAATTTCTCATGGCCGATAAAAATACAAGTAAGTGTTTCTATAAGTTTACCTCTTGAATTCTGTTCCATTTATCTATACAGTTTGAAGAGAATACCCAGGGGGGAAAAAAAGCGTTTCGTTCAAAACAACTAAGCATCCATGTGAGATGAACTTTGGTCATTTGAGTCCGTTTGAGATACTGGCCTCCTGTCTGCAGGGTTATATAAAACACTGTCAGCTGCTCAGCATGTTACTGTCGCCTTGACCTCTGACCTAATATGGCCGCCAAATTGAGGTCATGTGACTTAAGCGTGAGTGTGCTGCCAGTTGTTACGGGGCAACTCCTTCGATGAAGCTCAGTGCTTTGTTTTGCCTGTATGTGATCAACAGGGAATGCACAAGGTAATGATATTAGACGTTAATGTGTAGTTTGTCACCATTTTTCAATATAGGAGTAACCTTTGCCAATTTCAAAGCAGCTCGAATACAACCTGTGCTAAATCGTAAATGAAATTAATAAGTTAAAGGATGGCACATTAGGATAGCTTCCAGTTGTAAAAGATAAGGCTCAGTGTTGTCAGATCCAATAGGTTTGCAGGAATTGATTGATTGCAGCTCCTTAAGTACAACTTGATAGTCAGTTGCTTTAAAGTAAAGTCTGTAATCATTACTGCTTTGAGAATTGTTCAGTATTCAGACCTCTTGGGTCTCTGTTTGGAGAGAGACAACATTTTAGAAAGTTCTCATTGAAACGTGCAATAGTCGCATTTAACAATTAGTGTCAGAGTACATTCTATTGCTGTCACTGTTTTGCCCTGATTCAATTTACTTCACCGATTTGCTACATTTCTGAATTTTGAGAATATAAAGAAGATTTAGGGAATACAGATTCAGATTTTTTAAATGTATTTTTCACATAGTTAAACAGTTGTCCATGCTGAGTGAGATCACTCAGTGTTTTACATAATCCCTCTCAGGGACAGAACAATTCAGTCAAGCTAAAGAAAAAGAAATATTCAGGAATGGGGAGAATCATTTACACATCATTTGCAGCACATCCCCAGGGGCTTTTTGGTGACAGTCCAGACTGAAAACTCCAAATATTCAGGAATGGGGAGAATCATTTACACATCATTTGCAGCACATCCCCAGGGGCTTTTTGGTGACAGTCCAGACTGAAAACTCCAAATATTCAGGAATGGGGAGAATCATTTACACAAAAGCGTATGACGGTTTCATAAGCGATACAGGCAGTGTTTTCAAGTGCTAAAACTACAGCAGAGATCAGCTGTTCACAAGACTGATTGCAGTTTTCCCAGTCTGTGCTTGGCAATATCAGAGAGAAGGACCTGAAGTTGATATATCTACTGCAGGAGCTTTTCTTCCCCTTTGGATTTTTTTATTTTCTTAAAACAGGACTTCTAACTGTGCATAGTGCTTGTTAGCGTCGCTTCCCTTTAATCAGTGTAGTGTGTGTCTGGCACACTTCATTCAGGTGTGCTGTAACCACATGGTATCACTTTAATCAGTGTAGTGTGTGTCTGGCACACTTCATTCAGGTGTGCTGTAACCACATGGTATCCCACTCAATGGCAGGTAAGCTGCAGCTTTAAGGCATGAAAGTGGCTTGATGATAGCATGAAAAAAGGAAATCGCCTAATCTCTGGAAATCAAAACTATCTGAAGTTCATGAGTGGTCTTCTGTACCTTATGTCCATTTCAATACTATCTGAACTCTACCCAAGAGTAATGATACAAACTAGCCATTCATTTCAATGACTTCCCTTTTCTGCTTTTGTTTGAATTCCATTAGAATTAATATAAAATATTTACAATAAAAGTAAGACTGTTGTATAATGAATGTATCCATTACTGTTAAACACTTGAGTATCGCTACTTTTTAGAAACACTAACAGAGATTTAATAAATTCAATGGTAAATGTTGAGACTAGACGTCTCCTTCAGTGTCTCCTAGTGTGTAGCTCCAGTCCCAATCAATCATGCAAATTGTACATGAAGGCAGAAGCATATGTTGCTTATAACACTTCATGCATTACCAGCTCAGTTGATTTCCTGATGTTGTTGCAGGATTTCCAGCTAGAAGGAACATAAGGTTCTTAAACACTGCCAACTTTTTGTAGGCTGTTACTAAGCAGTGTATCTTTATTGATGCCATTGCTTCGAGCTGTACTTGAACACTGGATACGCCAAATAACAACTGTGCAGCAGCTATTTCATTTTGGAAACGACTGGCATGCCTTTAGCATCATGACGTCATTGCAAATATGAGGCAGGCTGTAGGGAGGACAGGAAGGTCGTGATTGCCTGTCCGAGTGGAACAGATTTAGATGCATTCTGTCATAACTGTGACCAAACCACTTGTAGCAGTTCTGATCATTTCTGTGAGATTTAACAACATTTGAAGGAGGCTTATTTTAGATTTGACTTTGAAATGATATATACTGCAGGTGTTATTTCTTAAATGTCCTGTATGTATGCACTAATCTGAAATATAACTTAAATCTGTCCATAAAATCTGTTTGTTATGTTAGCATATGAGGTTGATCAAGTACTGTATCACAGCAGAAGTGGATGTCTGCACCATCAAGCAAACTATATTAGTGCTTTTGAAAGATGAATGCACCTATCTTGTGTTACCTAAGGATGACCCAGGGGCCAAAGTAAGCGTGCACGTCTGAATACTTTCCTACAAGAATGCAAATTCCCATTTGTCAGCCAACAGTGTGTCTTAATGAACGTCTGGTGATCTCACTTGAGAATTTAAAATACAGTGCAATGACAAACCATCTGATAAAATATGTGCAGTTTGTCTGAGAGCCAGCCAGAGGGAGTTGCATTGGATTTTGTAAATATGTTACTTTAACCAGTGCTGGAGATTGTCCACCTATTAAAATCCCCTGCTTATTTTGTAAAGAGGCGACAATTTTCTGTTCAAAGATACCCAGCTATTTAGTGAGTGGTAGTCTGAATCTGGCAACAAACTCAACAAAATCTGGCAACAAACTCCTCAGTTGCACTGCCATCCTGTTGCACAATAGGTCATTTTATTGTACAATAGGTCATTTTATTGTCCAATAGGTCATTTTGTTGTACAATAGGTCATTTTGTTGTACAATAGGTCATTTTGTTGTACAATAGGTCATTTTAAAAAGTAAAAAAAAAAAAAAAAAGTACTTTTTAATGACATTCGTTGATATGGGGACACAAGTTGAATATGTTAATTAGCAGTTTGGAGCTTGAAACAGTCTGAATTGCTCGGCAGCAAATAATTGTTTATTGTCACAAGGACGTCTACTATGTATGTCTACTGGACTTGAGACAAAATCAGGGTTTTATATATATATAGTACTGTGAAAACAGCATTAGTGCAGTACTGTATACCAGACAGTGTGATATATTTTTTCCTGCAATCCCTGCCCACATTCATTGATTTTTATTCTCACTCTCTCATCCTGGATTAATCACTCTGATAAAATGCATTTCTATGGAACCAATATGCAGCTTTTCTAACTCAGCTAGTCATGTAACAGTGTTTTATTAGATTTCCAAATGCAAAGTCACTTATTTGTTCTTTGAGCGGACATCATTAAATCGAATGCCTTTTGTAATTTAATACACTGCATGCTCTCTGTGTCATAACTCAGTGTGCACTCAGATTTATGGACTGAATGACAGTCTTCTTATTTAATAAAGGTCAATTGGAGTTTTTACAAATATTAGGGCTCGCATTTATATATAATGACTGAGCTATCAGCAAATGCATGTTTGTTGTAATAGGACAAAGCAACACCGTGCTAAAAGATGCAGGAAACACAAGCTCCTACAGTATTACATTAGTAGTATATTGTTTGTGTGTTACTGGTCTTTCAAACACCTGCCAGTGGTGCAGAGAGCAGTGTAACCCTGTCCTCTTCTATAGGGTTATGTATTGAGAATCTTACCTCAACCACATTTTAATAAATGCATGTTTTGGATCAATACTTTTTTTTTCTTTACTAAATGTATTATAGTTCCTTTTTATTAGTAAAAAAAAACAAAAAAAAAAACATTTAAATATTGCCATTGCAAGCGTATGTATTATTTAATTATCTTTTGACATTAAATGTGGACGGATTGGTGATTAGTGGTCGTAAACCACAGGGTGTTAATGCCCATTGGTTCCGAGGGCATACAGCACATTGCGGGTTCCTGATTTTAACAGGCAGGGTTTACCAGTCTTCTGAATGGATGAACCCCACTCTGCCTTGAATGTACTTCGTTTCCATTGCGCTATTTACAGACACTTATACCCGCAGATACAACTCCAGTCATCTATCCGGCACTTTTATTGCATTTGATAAGCGTATACATAGTCACCATCTGTTAATGTTTAAACAGTGTGGTTGGTCTTCAAATGCATGCACGCTAAAATCATAATGTTTCTCACACAGTCAAAAAATAAACTTTTTTTTTTTTTTTTTAAATGGAGATTAAGCGGCAAGGAGTTTTCTTTTTTATTTTATTTTTTTATAAATCAGTTACAAAGCTGGCATCCTTTTATGTTCATTAAACATAGGTACCACCGTGAACTGAATCAAAGTAGAAAATCTAAAGTTTTCATTGTTAATTGAATTAGAAAAATTCACAGCAATGTCAAGCTGCAATCCCTCCTATGTGCAGCGCACAATTTTAACTGATACAAGTCCAGATTGGAGTCCATGTACAAGAATGTTTTAATATGTTTAATAGATCCACTGAATAAGTAAAACACACAAGATAACATTACCACAAATGTCTCCTCAGGTGAGATGTGGAAAGTTAAAAGTATCAGGACTATGCATATTCTGTAATATACCGTTCAAAGTAACAATTGGCCAGACATCAGATCTGGTGAAGTCAACGTCTTTAAGTTTTCTAATTGGAGAACCCTTTGACCTCAAATAAGTACAAATTGGTTAGCAGTGGTAATGATTAGTTTGACCCTTGCTGAACGAATCAGCATTGAGATGACTTGATCAAAGCCACAAAAAGACTCATTTAGCTAAGGGCTGGTCACAGCAGATGCTTTTATGCAGGCTTCATGTTGTGGGGAGTGCATGGGAAATGTCCTTCTTTTAAGGGCTAGCTACTGTTTCCACAGAGGCTCTAAAATGAATTGTTTTCTAGCTTGCGTGGTGCCCAGTGCAACTACTTCTAAATGTTTTAAAAGGGAATGACCAGCATAAGTTATATTTTTACCCTTAATGAATACTGGCTTGCCACAGATCTGGTGACATCCTTGTTTGCTGGAAATTTTGCTATTTTATGTTCAAAATTCTATTGAATGTCAGGCCAGTGATTTTTGTTTCCATGATAGAAAGCTAGATCGCACACAGCAATGAGTATTCTCTGTTGTTCCATCATTTGTGTTATCAACAGTCACAACTGTAATATATATATATATATATATATATATATATCTATATCAATGACAGGCAGCGCTCTGAATCCTGGTCCCTGAAAGCTTTGTCTCCTATCGAGAGGATTGTCTTGTGTGTGTTTGTCTGTAGTAACGCCGTCATGTGGATGGCAATTTAGTTGTATGTGATGCCCCAAAGAGAAATTTCCCAAAGAAAAAAATGCAGCTGGATGAAACAAAGCTGTGCTTTTCTCATTTACTTTCAGCATGCCAATGACACCTGCGGTTTAAACTATGGAATACTATGGAACTTCTGTTTGTACAATTTAGTGAGTCATGCTGCAAAGTGACAAAGGGGTTTCTGAGCAAGACTTGATGCTTTTCTTTAAATGCAGGCATCCCTGTATCTGTTTATTTCACTAGAATGAATTGATGTACCTGTGCTTGCTAGTACCTTGCTGTTTTCTATAAACAGTGTGTCCCATACAGTACAGTATATGCATGTAGAATATATTATTTCTTAAGCAAAAATACAATAGACAGACATGGACTATTTATGGCTTGTGGATAGATGTGCATAATAGGAGCCGTTTTACCAGTCAAAAGTGGTTATGTTTAGGGATATCACTTCTCTCTTCTGGTCACAGGTCTCATGCAGGTCACAGTGCATTTAAATTGTGTTTTATAAACAATCAGATTGCTCAGGAACAACATGTCACTAACATATATGAGCATTTCATAGTGTGGTATCTGTTGTTTCTAAACCCTGTACACTACAGCCAGGTGTCCAGCTGCACATTTGAATGCCAGCTTGGACTGGTGATGCATGAACTCAAGGAGCGGTCCTTTTTATTGTTGATGAATCTGAGGTAGAGTATTGGGTAAACTTCAATGCCCTGTCAAGATCACAGGTGCTTCATTAACACAGAAAAGCACTTCTTCTCTGGCCTGCTTAGGGCACACGTATCTGATGAGCATGGTTTATATAGCCGACTCCTTCCATTGCTGAAAGGTGATGTGACATTTCAAATTTCGGGGGGCATTTTGATCTTAAATATAAAGGATATATCTCTCTGTTGTTAAATGTGACCAATACATTGTTTTAATAAGAGACTGCTTTAGAGGCTGAATGCCCTCAGGGGTGTTTTTGAAATAGAAACAACGGCAAGAAGGTTGTAAGTCAACGTGAGAGGTGACGAAGAGCATTTCATATTTTAACTGTGGAGTTCCCAGCTCCTCTTCTCATTGCTGTTACCATCCATCAGCAGGGGAACGGTCGTGCCAGGATTTACTGACGTGAGCAACGAGTTACAGTGGGGGCCAAGTCCTGAGTAACAGCTACCGTGCTCATGGGTCGTAATGTCTGTCAGTTGAGTGAGAAGCTCGGCAATGATGCAATAATGTCCCTTATTTATCCCTTCCTGTTGATGTGGATTGAGGTTCTGATATTAAAAACTGTTCGGACTGCCTGAGTTTACAAGCAACATGCTCTAGTCGCACCAATATAATTGGCAGTAGTGCACATGGTGTATGCTGCCTAAAATATGCACCTAGAATTGATTGCTACTGTGCCGTGTGGGACAGAACCTCAGATTGGCTGAATGGACTATTAAAACCCTTTATAAATCCAGTTGCTAAGAGGTACTTTATGAAACCAAGATATTTATGGCATTGATTATAAGTAAATAAATAAAACACACAAGTGGAATGGCCCACACTATTGTGCAATGGAAGTCTTGCTGTACTTTTTAATTCCGGTTCCCTCAGGGGAGTGCTTGCTTAGGAGAATGGGGAGATGCAGCAGGATGCTATAGGATTGCATGTTGCACAAAGCAATTCTCAAAGACACCTGGGTAACAGACATTGATTTGTGTGTTGAAGCCCTGAGCCCTGCCAGTACCCCACTCGCCCACGGTAATCAAGAGGCAACCCAGTCACAGAGCTTTTTATATCTGAATCTCACAGGCACATTACAATGTATTAAAAAAAAAAATAATAATAATAATAATAATAATAATAATATCAGCTTGGTTTTATCCTCTTTTTATCCAGCTCTTGTTAAAAATGCTCTTTTTGCTTTCTTTTTTCATGAAGGTTGTCACTGCTAAAGATAATATTTATGTACTGCAGATTTATTTAGACTGATCTACCAATACTAACTTAACCATAATCTGCTATACTGGAACACCATCCAACTGATTTATATCACTGACTGTGAATTCTATCCTCAGGGCCTAACTCATGAATACATTCATGCAATGTGGAAGAACTTGGAGGCCTTTGTCTCAGTGTCACAGCGTGTTTTTACACAATTTGATAGCACCCCATACTGAATAAAAATTGATTCAATTTCCCTTTCTTTTAAACCCAGTGAAAATTGAACAGCAGAAATACATTGGAAACAAAAGTCTCCAAGAAGGTCTAGTGGTGCATTAACATGTATTGACCTTCCTTTACCCTCGACACACACGCACACAAACACAGAGTCTCCAGTTTAATGGGTGGGTTTTGTATTGAATACAATATAAGGCCAAATAAGCTGCTCATCTGCCTGCATGTGCTTCTGTTGTGCTTTGTGGGTGTTATAGGGGTCAAGAAGCTGACATACCAGTAACTGTCTGAAGGACAAGTGTGTTGCTGTGATGTTCCTGTGGATTTTAATAACTCATTTTAAATCAGGAGAATTTGCTTTCACTGGTCATGGAGCTCTACTGGGAATAAGTGCCTTTGCATGAATGAATATTGATAAACTCATCTTGGACCTGCCGGTAGATGGAAGAGCCCCCCCCCCCCCCCCCCAGCTTTCTACCCTCCAGATTAACTTGTAAGATTGCAGTCGGCTCTGGGTTAAGCTTGCTACCTTGCCCAGTAATGCATTCTCAAACCTTTACACTGAATCAAATGTGAAGGGTTGATTCTCTGTCTGGAGAGCGCCATGTTGTTTCTTTGCTTTGCATTGAAGTATCACTGATTTAACAGGTTAGGATTGCAGGATATAGACTGTAAAGAATGCACATACATCTTGTCTCCTCAGTAGCAAGAGCCACCAATTCAAGTGTTCAAAGACCTGAACCTGTGGTGGGAAAGCAGTGATTTCTAGATTCGCACCGGGATGAGGGTTAGAGTGGTTGATGATAATATGGCAATGCAAGGAAAACAAATGCCTTGAATGCCGAATCTTTTTATAACATGTTGTGCATAGTAATGATTGCTGTGTTCAAGAGAGCAACAAGCATTGCTATATTTCTTGATATGCTGTAGGCTTCAGCATATTCGAGCTGTTACCGCAATCGTACAGTACAGTAGAAAAAGGACTTCAGCTCCATGTAAGCTTTGCGCTCTTGGTATTCACAAGCTTCAGTGTGTGACACCTGCTGGTGAAATACGGTATTTCAATAGTAATCTGTGACGAACCAGTTTCTAGTCAGATAACGCTCTCTATCGTGCAGAAGATGCAGGGCAGATTGCATTGACCAAAGTGTTATCGCAGAGGGTGCCACATTTCTGCATTTGTATAGCTGGCTTTGGGGCTGTCACTGTACCATGAGTAGGATGAGTAACCCATGCCAACCCATGCAGCTCTCAAGAGGAAATTCCAAGGAATGAAACTCCAAGCGATTCTCCTGTTTGAAAGGGGGCTGGATCTTTTAACTGGAATTTCTTTTTTACCCTTGCTGACACAAATCCATTGGATGCATATGGTCTAGCTGCTCAACCACACAAGATGCTGGTCAGGAATTTAATCCTTTCCAGTATTTGTAGAATGTATTCTGTCAGATCAGTGTTTAAAGTACCCTGACAATACCGCATTCTTTAGTGGAGGCTGGAAAGTGAACGTTTGTTGAGCTGTACAGCATGCTTAACCCTTTGCAGTCCCTTTCCAGTCCGATGTTGGACCGTCCAACATCATCAAAAAGTCATAAAGCACAGGCCTCTAGTCGTTTTTTCTCCGGAAGAAGCCAAGCAAACCTTTCAATGGCCAAGTGTGACCGATAGGAGCCGAATGAAGCCGAATAAAAAGGTGTGTCTGATAGCCCCCCCTGCACCACAGAGATAACATGGACACAAACAGAGGACATAGCTGCTTCCACATCCAGCGCTCAAAGAACATCACAGACGTTTGCAGAGCTTTTTGAGATGTTGGATTGCATGATTGAGGAGTTTGGTGATAAAACGAGTGATCAGGAGATGATTTATCAGTATGCACGACTATGAAGAGGAATGTGAAAAATACAGCGAAAAAGGGGTGGAGCTTGGCTGTAGATAAAATGCTGAGTGTCCTTTTGTGATTCAGTGCCTTTCAAACCTGTTTTACTCTGAAAAAATATACATTTTAAACAGCGCATGTAAAATAAACAGTGCGTGTGAAAATAAATTGGACCTGACAAGAGCTGAATAAATGGACTGCTAAGGGTTAAGTAATTGCTGTAAAATGACTATGCTATTGAATATTCTCATCCCAAATAGGGCCCTCTTAAAGTATTTGATCACTTTACCATAGAATGAGTAATTATCTTTCTATCTTGCAGGCTGTGGACCTTGCAACCTTTTACAGACAAGAGCCTTTTAAGTAATGCATTACCAGCCCAAGCCAAGACTGCCCCACTGAGGGCTAAAATCCCACCCACAGAATTACAAACAATCTCTAATTTATCTCAGCAGTCGATGTTTCCACATCACTTATTGATGGCATTGTACGGGGGAGTTTGGCCAGGCTCACTCGCTCGCTCTCTGCTCTGCATGTAAAGCAGCAGCATTAATATAATTAGGCAGCACTCTATCAAGCTGAGAACAATTAGTCCGTAGTTTTAGAGACAGGTTCAGGAAAGAAGAACAAAATGAAGATTCAAGGGCAATTAGTTTGGTTCAGGAGGGTGTTTATAGAATAAATCTACATAGATCATCTTTTTAAAGTGTCACTTTCGTGATCCATGTTAGCCTCTTTCATATGAGTAAGCATATGAGTGTAGACAGTGGGTTAAACTGAAGTTTGTCATTATCAGCATATGATTGTATCTAGACTCCTTTCATTGATGGATTCTTAATTCAAGTTGCAGATAATGTCATTCTAAGTTAACCGATGTTTTTCTTTTATTGATTCAAAATGTAATCAATAATTTTAGTTGATGAATCAACATTTTCTCGAGGAAGGGGGCTACGCTTTAGGTGCTGTTTTGCAGGTGAAATGAATCCCTTCACTAATACAGGCCAGCCTGGCTCCCTGATTAGCTGATATGAAAGGGCAGCTGACTCACCTTGTACTGTACTTCAAGAGGAATGTCAAGATGAGATATTTCACTCCCTGTAGTCAGGTGGAAAACAGGAACATATAAACACTCAGGCCTGAAGTATGCATTGTTCAGCAAAGCAAAGGCTGCAAATGATACTGTTTAAACTCTCCTTTAAGAATATGTACTGTACGAACAATAAGGCATATTACTGTTTAGAGAGAAAAGAATGATTCTGTGGGTTTGTTGTTTTCCATTAGTAAAAGCCAGAGTGGAATTGGTTCTTTTTTCTGATCCTACATTACCATTTTCAGGCCTGTTCTCTGTTGTTTTAGTCTCCTGCCGAGTCCATCCTATAAAAGCAGCAGCATGCTTGAAGTGCTTATCAAAACAGTACATTATCCAAACCAAATAGTTCCTGAACTTGTGACAGTTACAATATGAGGATGATGGCTGTCATTAACCTTCTCCCAGCTGCCGTGCATCTGGTCCCTTATCAAAAAGAACGTGGAGTAAAAGTTAATCAGCCCTCTGTTTGCAGTTGCCCTAATGCTGCTGCTGGAGAGCTTCACTAATCCAGTGTCTGCTTCCAGTGTTTGAAGGTTCCCAAGTGCTTCTTTGTTTGTTTGTTTGAAGAAGGGAAAAAAAATAGATGTCATGTCAAATGGCTGAGCAGTGACACCAGGCCAGAATGAGGAAGCTCACACAGTTAACTGCAGTTCAGAGAGACACGCTGAGCGCCGTTTTATTTTAAATACAAAAATAAATAAAATATTTAAAGAAAACAAACACTGCTCACAGGGCGAAACAAAAGAAAAAACAAATCACGAACACAAAATAAACTACACACAGGTCAGGCTGGGCAGATTGCTGTCACTGATCCTGTATTTTTTATTTCTCATTCCTCCTGTGAACACCCCACCCCAAGTGCAGAGAGCTGCAGGTATTTATACAGGTGACCATCTCCCGATTAGCAACAAATGAATCACTTCATTAATTCAGGAGATGGCCACCTTCTGCATGAGGTTTAATTATTAACGTGGATGGGCTTCCCATCCACGCTGCAAAAAACATAATGTCATTTACAAGACATAAATAAATCATGATGCACAAACACAGGGCTTTCGACCTCATTTAAATATAAATACATACATAAATCATAAGACAAATACAAAATAAACTGCACAGGGGCGGAGGGGGAAACCCTGTTCTAAAAATAACTGTACAGGGCTGCTCTCCCTGTTATACCTCATTAGGGTTTTTCCACTGTGATCCACATGTTGTGCATGTCTGTGAAAAACAGCCGGTCAATACCGGACAGCCTTCTATGAAAATGAAATAGTCCTGACAGCTCCTCTTTATAGGGCCGGGCAAGTGTTGGAATTGCTCACCTAGCTATTGGACCTCTCCAACTGGTTCTGTGATTTCATTTACATAGGTGGCAGTACACAGATGTAGCCAACGTTTCCACTTATGTTTTAATGTTGCTTGATTTCTGTTACCTGTGTAATTGAATTGATTCTTGCCTCTCTGAATCGCTGTCTCATTTATTTGTTTAACTAATATATACAAAAAATGCAAGATTGTATAGACGGCATTCTCCTGACCGCTGAAGTTGCTCTCAAGGGGCTCCCAAGCCGGATCCGGTAAAGGCGCTCTGCGTGGAGCACAGGAAGTGGCGTATAGCCTGGAGGTTATCAATTCGGGTCCAGGCTTATCCACTGCTGACCGTGGCGAGAGCTCCCAAGGGGCGTCGCGCAATTGGCCAAGCATCACCCAGGTGGGGAGGGCCTAGGTCAGACAGGGTGTCCTCAGCTCACCGCGCACCAGCACCCCCTATAGACTGGCCGGGTGCCTGCAGGCTTGCCTGTAAGCAGAGTTGCGTTGTCCTCCGATGCTGTAGCTCTGGGTTGGCTGCATGGCGGGCCTGCAGAGTGAAAAGAAGCGGTCGGCTGACGGCACACGTTTCGGAGGACAGCGTGTGTTCATCTTCGCCGCTCCCGAGTCAGCGCAGGGGTGGTAACGGTGAGCTGAGCTTAAAATAATACAATTTGCTATTTCAAATTGGGTAAAAAATCAACTTGTAACTGCTAAATAAATAAATAAATAGAGCCCTGTGAAACATTTGGATCAACAGAACAAACCTTAGCACAAGAAATGTTCGATTGGTTCCTCATACTCAACAGAGCAAGTAAAAAAGAACAAAACAGTTCTGTACAAATCTCTTCTCGTTTGCAGAATGGTTATAGGAGACCCAGCAGCAGCTTTTTGTCACTCATTTTTCTTTTGATAACTTGAACAGGATTCATGGCAGCACTTTCAAAACTTGTACTAGGCTGGGAGGATTTAAAGAAGGAACAATCGGATTTAGAGAAGGAACGGTGGGATTTAGAGATGTAACAGTGCAAATTCACTGAAAAGTGTGTTTTTTGGACCTGGCGTCTCTTTACTAGCTGTCAGCTGTGCAGAGTTATTTAGAATTTGATGGTCCAACATTATTGATTTGTCTCTATTTTCATAATAGAAATTGTTTTAAATTGATGGGTACTGCAGCTGCTGCATAGGAAGTAGGTGCATGCATGCAGCTTTGACAGAGAGCCTGTTAATGGTTTGAATGATTTCAAATCCATTTGGAAGCTGTCAGTGTTTGAAAAACAATTTATTCCCTTTTCACCGAGAAACAAAAGCTTTTCAGAGTATTGTCGTTTTAATGGGGAAATCAAAGTACTGGTCAAACCATTCACAATGGACCGATTACCAGGAAACAAAATGCAGTTTTGTTCACAGTTTGCATTCTTAAAAGCAATTGAAACATAACAACTGAAAGACCTGCATTTTTGAAGGGGGTTGGGAATGTTTAACGCTGTGTCTGTACCTTAGCTGCAAGGAATAAGTTAATGTTTGTGGGTTGTACAAGTTAACTAAATCCCTTCATGTTTGTGACAAGTCATAATCTTCAGTGCAAATGAATTTGTGCTTGGTTGCTTTTTGGGCAGGTGGGAGATCATTGGCTCAGATGTTTTCCTCTTTTACGGAGACAAATTCCTGTACATGATCTGGAAATGTAATTCAGCCAGCTTGGAGTGAGTTGCACAGATTTACTGAAGGGTTGCACATTCCATTTATAATACAGTCAAACGAGGTCCCCAGTGACTCCCCTCGTAAAGCATTGCTTCTGTATGGCAGTGCAGGCTGACTCATGTGACAGTAGTTTCAATCCTGTTTGTGGAGTTATTGGTGGCAGTGGCCTGTGTGCTTTTCCTGGATCAGTGAAGGAAGGTGGATGGATCTAATTTTGCTTCAGAGACCCCTCCTGGTCAGGCACCCAGTAATCCAGCCTGGGCCTCCCCTCTTGGCAGTGTGAATGGAGGGTTCCTGTTCTCAGTCCGCTTTATTTAGTAAAAGGGTGAGGTGACATTAGCATTTTATTGAACATGCTCTCATGGTATAAATGACAAAGATTGGAAGAGAAATACATACATTGTATTCATTTTGTAAGGCGATACAGTATTCCAGTTTCAATTCAAACAGTACAGGGTTTCACACAATACATGCTTCATTCAACCATGTGCCACAGAAAAAGAAAGTTAACTTTTTTTAATTGAACAGCCAACCAAAACTTGAATTATTTTTTTTTTTGTCTTTCAGATTGCATTCTCTCAGCACAACAGCATAATGGACCTGGTGCAGTTCTTTGTAACATTCTTTAGGTAAGCTGGGAAAATCACTGAATACAAAACACATTCCTGTTCCTATCCTTATTTCAAGCAAGGTGATAGAAATCAGTCTGTTTAAGGCCACCGTCCTCCATACACCATGCAAAATATTTAGGGCTGCTGTGCAATGCAATTCTCCCAATGCTGCACTTTGATTTGCAGGGTTGTGGCCCCAACAACATGTTAATCCATGTACTGTTCACCATGCTTGGAGCATCAGCCAATCACAATACACACTCGTGCTCAAATAATTCTAATAGTTGGACTCTAATGACAAAGCAACATGAGTCATATTTTAAGAGGTACCTGTAAATGACAAAAGTCCAGGATTGTATTTTGTACTGTTCAGTAGCAGTAGTGCTTCAATAATTATAAAACACAGTGGTGGTTTATGAAGTAATACTACAATTGCAAATACAGGTTACGACAAGCGTTTTGGCTAGAAGTCTTTCTCAATGTCTTAAGTGACATATATAAAGGCATTGAGGAATTTATAACATTTGTCATACAGTTGTATGAGGTTTGAGTGTTACTAGTACAGTGTATCTCTATAAATGGCAGGCTGGTAATAGATGACACGCTGTAACATTTTGATTTCATTTTCTTAGATAAAAACATTAGGATCCTTTATAGAAATAAAGCCTGTTAATAAAAGAAAAAAAAGTTGTAGTAAAGTTTGGTTAGAAAACAAGGTCTCCAGTTGACAAGAATGAAAGATGAAGTATCTGAGTAGAATAGTTTTCATGTTAAGTGCATGATGAACACACTCCAGGCAGGATGTGAGGATTGCTTTGATCTTCACTGGCATCAGAGGGCATGAGGTTTGGCCAAAGGTGCTGATCTACCTGCACAGCTTGCTGTGAGGGGATACTGTTGTGCTGAAGAGGCATCGCATGGATCAGGTGCTGATCTACCTGCACAGCTTGCTGTGAGGGCATACTGTTGTGCTGAAGATGCATCTCATGGATCAGGTGCTGATCTACCAGCACAGCTTGCTGTGAGGGGATACTGTTGTGCTGAAGATGCATCTCATGGATCAGGTGCTGATCTACCTGCACAGCTTGCTGTGAGGGGATACTGTTGTGCTGAACATCTCATGGAGTATGCAGTCATCTTCACCCTGTACGTGTCTATGAATGATTGCAGGGGATCTTGTGCTTGTGCTGATGTAGAAAAGAGCAGGGCTTTGCTTGAGGCAATCATGTCATTCTCAGTTAAAGCAGGTGACTGGCTCTCTCTTCCTTAGGCCTCTCCACAGTGCCGACACACAGCACCATTAAATGAGTGACACCAAAGAATTGAGCAACGTGTTTACAGTGTGACAAACAGACCCCCCACATATTCTAAATTGTAATCATTTTTTGTTCCAGTCCGTGGAGAATCGTTTGCAGGGTAGGCATTTTCTGCTGCGTGTAACGCATTTATTAAAAATATTAAAACCAATTACCGTTCCTGCAGAAGAGAGCTGGTGTGTTGTTTGGGGATTTTAATTAAAGTGGCTCTAAACAAGATGTTAATAAAAATGTCATGCTAGCATTCAACCTGAAATTACACGGTATAAAATATGAGCAAGAATACATCCCATTTCCCTCTGAACGACGACACAAATCGCGTGCATGTGTGTATATATATATATATATATATATATAGATATATATATATATATATATTATTATTATTATTATTATTATTATATATATATTGGATATATATTATATATACCGTGATATATAATACATCTTATAATAATAATACTCGTATGCACACGGTTATTATACCCTTAAACATCCCAGTTTTGAAAACCCTCAACTTTTCTGTGCTTGTCATATAGCAGGCTATTTAAGGATATCTGTGTTTCAGTTGAGCAAGATCAAGTGTGTGATGAAATAGTTGTGGATTATTTAACATTAACTCTTTGAACTATTTTAAAAAGCCCAGTTCCTTACAGAATCTTCCAGAAGTTCCACTTGATTTTGTAGTTCCTCGTTCTGGTAATTGATACAAAAGTCTCCTTGCCTTGGCTAGACTACTGGTAGCGTCTCCTGAGATTGAACCTTAAGTGACATTGTTAATAATGTTTTATACAAATATATTCCCCCCACCCCCCCCCCCCCCCCCCCCGCCCCCAGATGGCCACCTTCTTAGTGGAAGAATCCAACCCCCTCAGCGCTTGTGATGTTCAGTAAGTGAACATGAAAGCTATAAAGATCCCATCACTTTGGCATAAGAAGTTTGCTGTGATGCTTTTTAGTTTTCAACAGGATTATTTAAATTAACTTGTGTTGAGGAGCATAGCCCTGCAGCGACACGAGAGAAAATAAAAGTGCACTTGTGACAAACATGTCAGAATCCCCCACGGGGACTTTTTGTCCTAGAATAAGGAGAAGGCCAGTCACTGCCAATAAAGTGACTCTTCTTTCCCCAATTTCTATTTTCTTTGTCTTTTTAATTTATTTATAATAAAGAACTTAAACATTAAATATAGGTCCATAAGTTAGGCTTGGATTGAGAGAGGCTTCAGTAATGAAAGAAGTTCATGATGTGTAATGGGTTTGATGGAACACATACCCACAGAAAGTGAAGGGCATTCTGCAGCCCTCCTGTTCGGAGAAAATCGTTGGCATAAACACTTCAGAGAGCTTTCCTGAGACCTGTGCAGGCAGCAAGAGTTTGAAATGCAAGTCTTGTGTAAAGAGGTATGATTTAAAGCATCACGAACCCCCATCACTGCTGCTTGGATGACGCCTGGCTCATCGGTTGAGTCTGAAGCTGATTCTGGTTTCCTCACATGTCACTCATCTGCAGTAATGTGTGCCAGCTCACACTGCTTGTGAAGAAAACAAATGTTAACAGCATTTTTGAATCTTGTGAATTAATTAAGCTTTTTTTTGGCCCATGTTAAGGGATTTCCCCATATCCCATACATATATTTAATTCAACCCAATTGATGGCTCTGTTGTTTTGTAATATCCTGTTCCGGTTCAGATCCGAGCAGGTAGAGGCTTTCTAAAGCCACCAGGATTTCAGAATCTTCAAACTCGCTTTTATTGACGGCATGCATTTCAAACTGTCCAGAATCATTCTTAAAGGAAGCATGTTGCTGCACAGTTTATAGTAATGTTAACATCCTTCCTCATGTTTAGGTAACTGACCTTGCCTTTGGCAGTTACTGTCAGCTGCAGTCAATTTTCTAGGAGGTAATGGCCACTGCATTTCATATAATGCCGTAACAAATACATAAAAACAGCCTTTGGCAGAAAACGTAGCTTAGAACTGCTATTTGTGAAGAAGGTCTGATACAGTTTAAGCTAATCAAGTATTTACATAATTAAGAAGATTTTTTTTTTATTTCATGAACTTGATATTTGTTTCATTTTGGAGTTTCAATGCAATGCTCCTGAAGCACCGAAGAGAATTGTCTCAGTGAGCCAAATATAACAGCTTGTCTGAAGACAAACATTTCTTTTGTATATAATTCTACTGTAGATAGCAAGTCATCCAGAGGAAAAACATGCATGCAAGGATAATGTCTTTGTGAGGATAATGTCTTGTATTATGGGGAAACGGTTTTTACATTTTTTCTAATACATACATACATACATACATACATACCATTTCTTTAACCCTTTCACAATGCCCCTACACGTTACTGTAACTGACCACGCCCCTACGTGTTATTTTAACCCTTTGACCACACCCCTACGCGTTATTATAACCCTTTGACCACACCCCATTGTGTTATTGTAACCCTTTGACCACGCCCCTACACGTTATTGTAACCCTTTGACCACACCCCTACGCGTTATTATAATCCTTTGACCACACCCCTATGTGTTATTGTAACCCTTTGACCACGCCCCACACGTTATTGTAACCCTTTGACCACACCCCTACGCGTTATTATAATCCTTTGACCACACCCCTATGTGTTATTGTAACCCTTTGACCACGCCCCTACACGTTATTGTAACCCTTTGACCACACCCCTACACGTTATTATAACCCTTTGACCACACCCCTACGCGTTATTATAACCCTTTGACCACACCCCTACGCGTTATTATAATCCTTTGACCACACCCCTATGTGTTATTGTAACCCTTTGACCACGCCCCTACACGTTATTGTAACTCTTTGACCACGCCCCTACTCGTTACTGTAACCCTTTCTTTCTGTGAAGATAATACAGCCAAGGGATTTCGGAACATTCACCTATTCCAAATTGTGTGGTTTAACTTTTTTTGGTTTGGTGTCTGCTTTTCATTTTCATTCTATAAATAGGGTACTATGAAATTGCTTTGGGAATGATTTTCCTTGCTGACTTGCAAACAGAGGAAAACATTTTGTTTAGTAAATATGAGTCTAACTTATCTTGTCCCTGTCGGTGTTACAGATGTATTATTACCTTTCACCTTCATGACTCCTTTAAACAGGGATATTGGGACTTCCATCCCGGGCTACTACCTGAAGTGATACGTTGCCGTGGTGACTGCCATTCTGCGTTGCCACCATGTGTAGCAGACACAGTTTTAGCTTTCTTGGAAAGTAGCTGCATTACATCATTTGAGGTCATAGTTTAAATAACTGATTTATTTATTTATTTATTTACTTGCTCCTATTACATCAGACTGCCAGTGTTATGTTATGGTAACCCCACTTCTAATCACACCTAATTGGTTGAATAACCCTCTATATCATTATAGGGGAGTCTGCACTTAATTTTAATGGCATTTTAATTACAAAGCATGTTATTGCTTATAACTCTGCAAATTTAATGGGATTAAAACTGTGAAAGTTCATTGCGTCAGGTTTAAACTGATTTATTTACAGCTCTTGAATACAGGTAATAGTTTGAGTAAAGGGACTTTCACATAAGAGCATGCATTTATAAGTCTGTGTGTCGTTCATAGACCAGGATCAGCTTGCTGGAGGAATTAAGAACAGTGTCATTCTCAACATATTTTCAGTAATACAATCAGCATCTGTTTCATATTGAACTGTTATTTAATGCAGCCATTTATGATAAAGAAAAAAGATCATTAATAGCAAGCAGTAACAAATAAATAAAAACCATCTTACTGAGACTGGCTCATAATAGCTGTGCAGTATAACACGGGTTTCAGCTATGGATCAAGGGTGTCTAAGCAGTAGCGAATCTGTTATGCTGCCCTGGGAGTTTTAGATTGTTAAGTCACAAGTCGGTACTTTTCCTGCAGTATAAAATCCTAATAAATTACTGCTGGCTGAAGTTTCCAGCCGCTCACTGGGGGGCTTTATTTGGTTTGTCTCTTGAATCGGTGCAAATTTAAATAAGATTTGAGATGAGACGAGGACAAATAGCAAAGCATGCCTGCAGGCAGAGTCTTGCAGCTCACACATGCTGCTGCTGCACAGCGCGGTGAATCTGGTTGGGTGGATTCTCTTTGTCTTGCAGTTCACACATGCTGCTGCTGCACAGCGGGGTGAATCTGGTTGGGTTGATTCTCTTTGTCTTGCAGCTCACACATGCTGCTGCAGAGCATGGTTACGTTATCTGCAGGTTACAGTTCAGCATGCCCCCCTCCTGACCTCACCGCATCTCTAACTCCGTGCTCTCTCTCTTTCAGCTGCTTCTTGTCCCTGCTTCTGGTCGCTGCTGTGGTTTGGAAGGTAAAACAGACCTGCTGGGCCTCGAGACGCAGAGAGGTAGGGCTCAATCTTTCAGGAACATTGGCTTGAGCTTGTGTCCATGTGGATGTGTACCTGGCAGTACGGGAACTCTAACTGGTTCAAAGCTTACGGTTTAAGAATCCAGATGAACGATACGATGCAGTGAGGTGGCGGCTATTCAAAATAAAAAACAGAACTCATAATGTGACCTGAACGGAATAGCTTCATCATATAGCAAATAATGAAATGGCTGATAACTGAATAGCAATTTTCTGTATCATCTCCCTCAGAATAATAAAGTAGTAGGTGGCTGTCTATTTCCTGTGCATGCTGACACCAATTTTGGAGATGAAATCAAACATTCAAAACACTTGGATGTCTTCTACTCTCAATAACTATGCCTAAGAACCAGTTTTACAGTGTGTTTTTATTTTTTGATTTGGCTAATATAGTTGCTTTCCAGGAGAGATACAAATGAACCTGTAGATAATATAGCGTGTGTGTGTGTGTGTGTGTGTGTGTGTGTGTGTGTGTGTGTGTGTGCGCTCGCATATCACAGGAACCTTGTGTATGAATCTGGGCTTGTCTCCATGCCACGTTCCTGTTGAGTTTTCAAGTCCAGGATTAAGCGGTAATATACATGTTATGGCTCCGCTGAAGGTGTGCTGTGTTCAATTATTAAAATTTCTTGGAACTTAGATTCTTGTTTTAATGAATTCCTTTTCCTGGAATGCATGTACACATTACGTATATCAAGTTTCTTGTTACAACCTTGGTCTGGAATTTTGTGGCGTTCTGCTCAACACTGATAGCTTCTGATTGTGCATGACATTTCAATCTGTTCCGCCTCTTGGGTCTTGGGGATCACAACCCTATAGACATATATATATATATATATATATATATATATATATATATATATATATATATATATATATATATATATATATATATATATGCAGGTATTATTTCATCCAAACTTAAAGGGCCAGCAGTCGTTGATAGCCAACCAAAATAGTGAATTAGATTTGAGAACTGAGATTTGCATTTTGTTTTTAAACAGTGGAACCCAGTCTTTTCCAGAATCGCTTGCAACTGTACTGTACTGTTTAATTAAACCTCAGTGAGATCGCCTCTGATTCTCCGACTAGGACATTCTGATGTGCGCCACTGGTATTCAGAGCTGGCTCTGGGCTACTTAACTTATACAGGTGTGGAAAAACGCCCCACCATGAAGTAATAGAGTCTAGAAGCCGGAGTGACCAGCTGATGAGGACCGTGGGTCTTACGGGAGGCTGGGGAGTAGCTGCTGCTGTTCGTTTAACACGAACAGTATTTGTCTCCGAGAGAAGCTTTTCAGTTATTTTTTTTCTCCTCTGACCTTTTTTTTGAGATTTGGCATTTAAAGCCATCCTGTGCTGAGTGTATTTGGAACTGTTTGCTAATCATAATGGATGAATAAAGATTTGCACAGCTTTCTTCTGATCTGAAACTGAGTCGGAACATAAGTACATGAATCACAGTCAGGAAGTCATTACCATTTTATTGTTTTTGACGCAAAAGCTGATAGAGTATTGGTGGGGTGTTTGAAATAGGAGACAGGGCTGTGTAAGTGAAGAAGAATGCAAGCAGCGCTATGTAAAAGGATATTAGAGATGCAGACATGGTTCAATACAGAAGGCAACTAGAAATACTGGCACAGATGCAAAGTCAGAGAAAAACAAATGTCTTTGAAAATGTAAATAGGATTGCACACTTGAAAGATACAGAGTGATTCTGTGATGAGCATCCATAGAACGGTGTTCAGACATGGCATTAGTTTAATTTGCGTGCATGATCCAAGTAACTGCTATCAGCTCATAGCAGGTGACAGAGTTCTAACACTTTGCACATCACTGTGAACGTCGTCTTTTACTTGCATCTTTTTAGGAGAGGGAAGTTAAAGCAACCTTCACAGATGCATCTGAAAACGGATATTTTACTGAGAAAATCGGTTTTGCTCTGGCTGTTACAACAGACCACATATTTGTTAGGAAAATATATTTGTATTTTCTGAAATGAGCTGCAGTAATAAAATGAAATAACTTGTAATGCCAAACCCGTTTTTTGAATTTTTGTAGCCCGTTGAAGTTTCATAAGCTGCCCATTAGCTTCATGTACTGGATCTTACCATTTCTATTTAAAATTCCCTTGCAGTCTCCTCCTTGTGTCTATGCTAGTGGGATATTCAGGTGTGATTAGTGCATTTAAATTGGTGTTTCTTCACCTAGGGAGCCACATTTTAAAAAGGTGAAATATGGAAGTACACAGGTGTCACTGTATAGGTACAATAGATAGATGCATTTGGACTCTCATCACTTTATGATAGTAATTGGTATCCTAAAAGGCACTGCTTTCATGTAGGTACAAGGTATTTAAAACAAAACTAACTTTCTGTCAACCCTTGAAATTGGTTTAATATTGTAGTTTCACCTTCCAGAAAGCAGTAACGCAGGCACGTCTCTGTCATGAATATAGGGTGTCAAAAAGCACTCTGTTTTTTTACTTGTTCAACAACCGTGTGGCAAAGCAAAATTAATGAAAGAAAAAACAGCAACAAAAACTTGAGGATCTGATTTAACTTTTAATGTCGGGTTGATTTGGAATCAGTTTGTGATTCTTGCATGTTGGATTAAGATTTGGTGCACTTTTGAAACGATTCATGTCAGATTTTGATTTTGAATGAAAGTTCAGCTTCAATTCGGGATTTTTGCTTTTTGTACTGTGTTTTAATTCTTTAACAAATGGGATAAAGCAAAGGCAGAATACTGCATACATGCGACGAACGTGTAATTCTCATCTCATTAACTTACTCCAACAGTTTTATTGTTTATAGCGAGGGTGTGCTGTATGACTGTAGAGATATTGTTGTCTCTGTGTTTTCTTGCTGGTTGATAACAGCCAGGGCCAAGGGCATTTCCTCATATATTTAGCTTTTTGTCGGGATGGTGCTGCCACAAGCATTTATTACATTCTGATATTACATCACATCAATAAAAAGTTACTGATTTAAACAAAAAACACCAAAAGATTGGCCATTTGCAGTTCTGAAAGAACAGTGAGATTTTGAAAGTTGCACATGTTATCTATCAAGTGCCCTCGCAAGTGAGGTGTAAATATTCACAACAGAGGTAAAACTTTGATGTGCCGAGGCAGTTTGTATTCACATTCCTAGCAAGCATGGTGTTTGTCACAGTATATGTAAATAAGTGAATACAGAATAGTGTGTTGCATGATGGTTATCATCCCCCAGCAAATTCCAGTTTATACAAATCCAGAATTGACTAGCCAGAACAACAAAAACAAAAGCATCCTAAAAGCTCTATCAAGTGATTTCAAGCTTCTCCAGCCATAGGCAATAAAGACATTAAAATCTTAATACTCCTTTCAGACGGAGATGCAGAGACTAACCAGATTAGGACGGCTCGTTTAGGCGGATGAATTGCACTTTTGTTCCTTCATGTCTAACATGGTTGTAACATCGCAGCCTTTGTTGGAATTATCAAGACCTCAGTCACTCCTTTAATTCAGCGCTGGCTCCTCTGTTCCTGATTTCACACTGCACAGTTTAGCTTTCATGCCCAAGCAGGCTACGTTGCTAATGAGGAGAAGATTGTTGCTGTGATTTAAAGGTCACACTGCGCATCTGTTTCAGGATTAGCACCTCTGAAGACTTCTTTTTAAAAAGCGTTTAAAACTGAACAGTGCACTGTGTGGATAAAGAATGGTGGCTTATTAATTATTACATTGTGACAGAGCATTGCCTAGCAAGAATGTGGAGATTTTTTATTTATTTTTTTGCCCTTCTTAGGTCATTATCAGTGATGAATAGTAGCATTGCTTGAAGACACAATTTATTATTTCATTTTCTTTTATAGTTTAAGTATAGCATTCATAATGTATGTAACTCCCATCGTGATCTACACATTGCATAAGGTCTGGCTCTTTGACAGTCATGATGACCTACACACATTCATTAAAAATGATTATTACTAAGACACAAAGCAAATAACCTCGGGGGTACTCTGCACCTGCTTAAACAGGTTAATGTGCCCCTTGAAAGCAGTGCAATCACTCAGAGGTGAACCATAAATACTGCTTAACATCCACTGAGGCTTTTGAGAGCAATCACTCATGTGACGACCTCCAAGTACAATTCTGCCAGGTTATTTATGTTTACCTCTTATCATTCCTTAACCCAGCCCACTCTCTTACAATACCATTTGTAAAAAATGAGTCTATAAAACTGAGCTCTAGTGCGTGGGTTCCAAATCCAATTTAAAAGAAAAAGAAAACGGTTCAAAATGTCAGGAAATTTATATTTTTTCTAATGTGAGAAGGCCTGTGCTCTCAGAGCACATGTAGGCCTTGGTAGCATTAATAAGATATAGCTTTTAAAAGTATGGGATCTGTATACACAGTGTGGTGTCAATCAACTAACCACGTTTTTTAAATGTATGAATTACATCAAGCAAGACTGTGTATCATTTATTAATGGGATCCATTCATACCACTCTAGTTTGACTTGTATAATTTGCCATTTCCTTTTCTATTATTGGTTTTAACATTTTATTTTACTGTGTGTCATGATAATGTGGAGAAAGCAGGGCTCGGCTAAGATATGCTGCTTTCCAGTGTGGTGTCAATCAACTAACCACGTTTTTTAAATGTATGAATTACATCAAGCAAGACTGTGTATCATTTATTAATGGGATCCATTCATACCACTCTAGTTTGACTTGTATAATTTGCCATTTCCTTTTCTATTATTGGTTTTAACATTTTATTTTACTGTGTGTCATGATAATGTGGAGAAAGCAGGGCTCGGCTAAGATATGCTGCTTTCCGTTCGTGTACATCCTCCACTACAAATATAAAGCACATTATATTTTACCCCTGTCAGATTATAAAGCAACACAAAATAAAACTGCTGAATGTATTATTATATTTTCTTTTAGATGGCAAAACACTGTGATGTGTCTAGCCTCAAAATGAAGTCCCAATTGATACCAGGACAATTAGCAGCATTGCACACATTTTCCCTGGTCTTGTTTTCACCCACAGCTCTCTTAAGCCATTGTGTCCAGCATGAGTCATTGATGCAGTCACACGGCCTGAGACATTGTCATACCAGTTGAATCATACTGGGTAGGAAGCAGGTCGCCTTACTCTGAAGGGCTTGTGTTCTTGTTCATGAAGAGAAAAATAACTTTCCCCTGTCAGATTCTTTCTAAGCAGTCTCATCCAGTGCAGTGTTAGAACTCTCATGTTGACTAGGAGTCTTTCCCCTGTCAGATTTATCCAGTGCAGTGTTGGACCTCTCAACTTAGCAAGATGCCTTTCCCCTGTCAGATTCATCCAGTGCAGTGTTAGACCTCTCAAGTTAGCGAGATGTCTTTCCCCTGTCAGATTCATCCAGTGCAGTGTTGGACCTCTCAAGTTAGCGAGATGTCTTTCCCCTGTCAGATTCATCCAGTGCAGTGTTGGACCTCTCAAGTTAGCGAGATGTCTTTCCCCTATCAGATTCATCCAGTGCAGTGTTGGACCTCTCAAGTTAGCGAGATGTCTTTCCCCTGTCAGATTCATCCAGTGCAGTGTTGGACCTCTCAAGTTAGCGAGATGTCTTTCCCCTATCAGATTCATCCAGTGCAGTGTTGGACCTCTCAAGTTAGCGAGATGTCTTTCCCCTGTCAGATTCATCCAGTGCAGTGTTGGACCTCTCAAGTTAGCGAGATGTCTTTCCCCTGTCAGATTCATCCAGTGCAGTGTTGGACCTCTCAAGTTAGCGAGATGTCTTTCCCCTATCAGATTCATCCAGTGCAGTGTTGGACCTCTCAAGTTAGCGAGATGTCTTTCCCCTGTCAGATTCATCCAGTGCAGTGTTGGACCTCTCATATTGACTAGGAGTATCCTCAGACCATTCCTCCATTACGCTCTGAAGCTTTTTTCCTTTATTTTTCTACTCCCCAGTTATTTATCCTCTTTCTCCGCTGTTATTAATAAGCAGGGTTTTCAGACAATGATGTGAGCTCTTGCATCCCGTCAGGCATGACCTCCTGTGAGGTGCGTGTGTGTGTGTGTGTGTGTGTGTGTGTTCCACAGATGATTTTTTTCAGTATCTGTGAGGAGAGCGTCTCCTCCTGGTCTCAGAGCTGGGAATCCCTCATGATTCCTGGGAAAACACCCTCCTGATCACACAGGTACTTTGTGTTGACTTTCCTTTGAGAGCTTGCTTTTTGTTGAAAATTCATTGTTTTAATTTGAAATGTATCTCCTGTGCGCGTGTGTGCACAGAGGAATAAGAATATCCCTTTATTACCGCGTGTGTCAAAGACCGGAGCTCTGTGTTCTTGGATCAATAGTTTCCCCCACTAATTGCTGTGGGCCTGCTTTCTGATGAATAAGTACATTCTAGACGTGCTACTGTGAGAAGCAGCTATTACATCAGCTCTTTTGAGAGTAATTCATTTTCATTTTAACCCTATGCTTGCCTTTTTGTTGTTTGATCGGGGTACGAAGAAGCTACACAGACAGGGCCAAAAATCAGAGTCAAGTGTTTTTGTTGTTTTTATTTTCTATTCTGTGCTGTTGTGTGAGGCTTGTGGATATGATGATGCCCCCTCTCCTCCCAGGCTCGTTTTTGAGCTGTGGAAAGATAAAGGAAAACCGATTTACTTTACTAAACTGGCTTCCCAAACAGACAGATACAGCAGCATTAACTGTGAGCGAGACAGCATTGCCACTTTGACCGAGGTGACAGTGAACAGGGACAGACTGTGTCACATTGGCAGGGTCATTACCCCAATGGAATGCCTACAGGAGCATGAGAGAGATGGGACAGCTTAATATTCTCAGCTAGTGCAGGAATTGAGTCAACGGGTATGCTTGGCTACTAAATCCTTTTTTTTTGCCTTATAGGTTTATTGCAGCACTGTCGGAATTCCTAATTGCTGGTAGAAAAGTGATTGTATCCCTGTGATAGAAGCTAGTATGAATTTGCTAAAATGGGGTCACGAGACTTGTTGGTTTCCTAACACTTGGATAAAGGGAAAGTTCAGAACTTTGATCATCAAATTCAAATGGGTACAGTAACTGCTGAAGACATGATGGACAGCATCTGATTGCTGTGCACACTGCACACCCCTGCTCAGCACTCACTGAGGAAGGGTTTCCAGCAAGTATTTTGAGGAAGGAAAGACTTGAATTACCACTGATACATACTCCATCTTAATTGCATAGTCCTGATAATCAGTCCTCCAAAGTAAAGGTTCCTACCTAGCATTAATACGTTTTTCCTTTCATAAGCCTAATTTAAATAGAACTGTTCTTACTCATTTCAATAAGCAGCTGTGTTGTGAGCTCAACATCTCATTAAAAACCAAACTGTAATGTTTCTTTATTTGAGATGACTACTTTGCCATAAAATATTAACCCTCTAAAATGCTAGTTCGTGCTTGCAGGGGACTGATGACTAATTTGTGGGAGTCAGTCCCTCTGTAGATTACAAGCAGTTTTCTTAATCAGTTGCTGCTGTTCAAACATAGAACTTTCTGATTTGTTTATTGTTTTAATTAAATTCAAAAACAGTGCAACGATCATCAAACACTGATGTCATTATACAATGACAGAACCTTAAAGGCGAGAAATGCTATAGGATTGTAACCCTTACTTCAGGAATATTTAACCAGTGCAGACCCTTTCAGGAATCCTCATAGTTGCATTTGCAGAAAAAACAAGGTGGTCAGATTTTACCCAAATGCAGTCTGACATCTCTATAGGAGACTAGTGTGTGCAATGCTTGATGAAGATCGGTGCAAATCACCATGTGTGACAGACAGGCGGACCGACACAATCAAGGCATAAGGGTGGCACATTTCTAAATGAGGAACCTGAATAAAATAGTAACTTTTGCAATAACCAGATGGATAAAGTAAAAATAAGGACTTTGAGTTGACTTTATACTGTAGGTCACTTGCTTCCACTGTTGGTTTTCTGAGAATACAATCTGTAGTGGCTGAAGGATGTGAACATTGTGGTTCTGTCTCGTGGTTTCACTGTTAGACTCACTGTCTTGTAAATGTTAAGAGCTGTGACTTGGGGCTGCCCTGGGGTGTTACAATTCAGAGCCCGGTTGAGCGCTCTCCTCCTTCCCAGAGTGGAAAGCGGCTGTGATTTCTCCACTGTGGCCTCTTGCAGGCTTACCTTTTCAAAGACAGTGTGATGGATCTCAGCCCTGCTTGTACAATACATTATTTAATAGCTCTCAAAGTGTCCGAACAGAGTGTGTTTAAAGATGTATTATTCTCATTATATCATAAGTCCCTGATGTGAGAACTGTAATGTTAATGTTTGAAGTGAGTGATGGCAGTGCACTCAGGTTTGTTTTGGACATGTGTGTCATGGCAAAGCTTCAGCCTTTCCTTCTTCCAGAAACAAGGTTAGCCGACACAGTGATCCCCCAGAGGGTTATCTGAGGGGATTCAGACTCATCTGAGTACCGCTCACTGTAAACCTTGTAGCATGAGAACTTGTTTCTTTGGTGCTCTACAAGGACAAACAATAGCCACTTTTGAAATACACTACGAGATTCCAATTAGCATTTTCCCTAATCTAATGTAAGACACAGACTTGGGTTTGTTGTGTTTTGACAGCATGTTCACATATAGTATGGCTTTGGTCATCTGAAATGGAGTACAATATTGTTTTTTGCCTAAATGCTGTAACCTGAAATGACTCAAACCGCTATGCAACAGGAATCTTATTTTCATTCCAGACAATGCATTTGTTTTTTTTTAATTCAATATTTCCATTAGGGGAGATGTTTGTGCTCTGCTTCCCCTTGATGTGAAAATGTCGATGCTGGCCATTTGAGAAATGCTCTGGCAAGCAATAAGACAATGGGGAGACAGACTGCATTCAGATGACAAATCAATAAACATTTTATTTGTTTGTTTCTGGTTGTTGATAAATAAATATCAATAAATAAACCGGATTGATTTAATCTATGTGTGAGTCTGCCCAGCACAGCATGTGGCAGTTCGGCAAGAAGTTACACACAACAGGATGTGCAATAGTCCTGGTCCAAAGTAATCCTCAACTTTATAGGTAGCCGCTGGGCATGATGGGGGGTGATGTGTTCATGTTTTTTACATCTGGTAACGATCCTGGAAGCAGCATTCTGAACTAACTGCAGTTGGTTTATGGCACGTGCAGGGAGCCCACGATAGAGAGAGTTGCATTAGTCGAGTTGAGAAGAGACAAATTAATGATAGAGTGTATCTGCATCTGGGAGGGAAAGGTAGAGACAGACTGTGGAGGTGCTTCAAAGATAAGAACATAAGAACATAAGAAAGTTTACAAACGAGAGGAGGCCATTCGGCCCATCTTGCTCGTTTGGTTGTTAGTAGCTTATTGATCCCAAAATCTCATCAAGCAGCTTCTGAAGGATCCCATGGTGTCAGCTTCAACAACATTACCGGGGAGTTGATTCCAGACCCTCACAATTCTCTGTGTAAAAAAGTGCCTCCTATTTTCTGTTCTGAATGCCCCTTTGTCTAAACTCCATTTATGACCCCTGGTTCTTGTTTCTTTTTTCAGGCTGAAAAAGTCCCTTGGTTCGACACTGTCAATACCTTTTAGAATTTTGAATGCTTTTTTAGAATTTTGAATGCTTGGTAGAAGGAAGATTTGACCACGGAGGAGATGTGGGTATCAAAGGAGAGGTTGTTGTCAAGAAGTACACCAAGGCCTCGTACTGTGGGGGAAAGCAACAGCAGACATTTTCCGAGGCTCAGGGCAGCTATATTGAGATTCATAAGTAGAGTTTTAGATCCTACTAGAAGGAGTTCAGATTTGCTAAAGTTCAGCTGAAGAAAACTGGCAGACATCCAGGCCTCGATGTCTTGCTTGCAAGCCGAGAGCCGGATGATGGCAGAGGGGCTTCCAAGGTTTTAAGTAGAGCTGGGTGTCGACAACGTAGGAGTGAAACATGAGGCTGTGTTGGCGGATGAGGTGACCCAGGAGAAGCTTATAGATGTTGAAGAGAAGAGGCCCAAGAACAGACCCTTGAGGGACACTACAAGTGACTGGTTTTGCGACACATCTGCATCCAGCATAGAAGACAGACTGCATGTGTCCTAATAGGTAAGAGGACATCCAGGAAAGACAGGTTCCAGAGATCCCTGCATAAGTCTGAAGGTGGTTAAGAAGAATGCCGTGATCTATGGTGTCAGAAGCAGCTGTTAGGTCAAGACCTTCAAAAGCGGTGGAAAGGACACGTATCACTTTTTAATAACTTTATGTTGGCAAACTTTTTTCTTTTTTCTTTCAAGGCTTTCAGAGCATTCATTTGGAGTCATGTGATCTTCTGCCATTGAGGCAATTAAGTTGAGATGTGAAAGAATAGAGAAGTGGAATTCAGAAGCAACTGTCATCGTGCAGCTGTCAAGTGTTGAGAAGCTCTGAACTGTGAACTGCTGTGTCACATTTCTGATAATAGAAGAACCCCAGGTCAGAAGAGGAGTGTAATGAGTGCTGCAGAGCCAAAAGCTTTATTTTGTTGTACCTTGGAAAGGTTCAAATGTTTCCGCTGGACACCTTTCCTTGTGGTCTTTTTCACATTTTTAACATGTGTAACGTGCGTAACATGCATATGTGCTTTTTTTAAAGGCCTGCTAAATTACAAGAGAATTACGGAGTGCAGGGTTGTTCAGTGTCGTCGGAGGGCGGTGTGTGGATGAATCCGCATTACTGTATCTTCGGTGATTGTGGAACTGTTTGAGCACTATAGACGCACGTCTGCAATATGAAACTACAGTTACTGTTCTTTGGTGTTCAACTTGTCTACAAAGGCAAGAAGATGAAGAACGCTTCATAGTCCCTAGTGCTGTGCTGAGCAGGACTGGGGCAGGCAGCAGTGGAATACAATGAGGGGCAGGTGGAATTAGGCTACAGAAGATGATGAAGCATAATGGGATGTTGGTGCTTGTGAAGCTGATGGGAATATATATTTTAAAGGGAGGGGTAATGAGAGCTCAACACAGGACTTAGTGACTGACAGCAGGGGATCAAGGCATATTGACTGGACCGATTTGACTCTGCTGTGACCAGAAGTAATAAACCATTCTGGGCAATGCATGTGGTTAGAATGACTGCAGGTGATTGAAGCTGATTATATGTCGTGCAAAGGCTTCACACCGTGAGTGGACTAAGCGAGATCTGTTAATGAACAGAGAGCAGGAGGGCAGCCAGGATGGAGAAGACGAGGAGTTATCTATCCATGCTTTATATTACTGTGAATCTCAGCGTGTGGAGTCATGTCTTCATGTAGCGTCTTTGCTTGATAGTTTTTTGGAGGTTTTCTCATTGATCCACAGTATCCACATAGCATGTATTAAAATAGGGTGGAGAAGATTATTAATGGGATTTCCAATACCTCGTCAGTCTTTCTGCAGTGACTATATGTATTAGATCCAAATGACTGCCTTTATACAGATAGGTATATATTATTTTATTGCATTTTCTGAATTTTGTATAATTTAGTGGTATAAACTTGAAGTTAAAAGTTTGTCAAACCAAAAAAAAATAAGTAAATAACTTTATTTTGACTGACTCTGGCAGTATAGCACGACCTGCTGCATTTGATTTTCTTTTTTTAATAAAACGTTTCTGTAAAGTTGAATACACAGTACTGTAGGTCTTGATGATAGATCTTTTTTTTTTTTAGATTGTTGTCGCATGTTTTTTATTAAACAATGTGCATTATGTTGTGAATATGGCATACCAATAAAAGAATATTCGTTTCTTCAGAAGGTTTTGATGGAGTTCCTGTCATATGAAGAGAATAGCATTGGAAATGTTTAAAATGCCAGATCAAGAACTGTGTCAATAAGTGTCATGCAGAATAGTAAGGAATCCCACATAAAAGGCACTGGAAAAACAGATGTAGTGGAACTGATTGCACTGTTAATGCTTGCAGACCTCTATGGCAATGTTTAATTGCCTGTGTTATTACACTGTTTAAAAGAAGCATACAAGCGTGAACCACTTAGCAACTTGACTGGTTTAAAAGAGCTACACATGAAGTATTAGTATCTTATCCTAGTGAATACTTGCATCCTCCTCCATGCATTATTGTTAGTTGCACTGTGTGTTATGGGGGAAGGGGAAGGGACGAGGGAAGGGAGAGAGAGAGGGGCAAATTTTTTAAATATATTTGTTTAAAAAAAAAAAAAAAAAAAAAAAGCCAGCACACACATGGTCATAGCTGTGGTAGGTGTGTCTGCGTGTTGAGTCTACACAGTGTTGGAAGGTCCGTATTTTAGGGTTAGGGGTGTCTGTCTCCTGTATATGGAGGAAGGTTTTTGCAGTGGCAAGTCTAAGGCTCCCTTAGCTAGTAAAGTTTAATATAGCTTCTGTTGACTAATGTGAAGCAATCTTCTACAGGGCACAGACCAGACCAGACCAAGCCAGGGTCTTGCTATTGGCAGAGTGCAGCTCCATGAGATCTCACTGTGCACGTGTTATTGATCTAGGTGGTGTAGGTGGATGAGTTGGTAAAAAATGGTTTTGAGCTGCCGAATATTTCAAGACGAGGTGTAAAGTATTAGTGGTAAAGAACAGACTGAGTCTATTAGGCTTAAAAAATCCATATTATTAAACGGAATGCATGTACATGCACACACACTCTTGCACATACATGCATATATACATTTAATGAGCTCTGTGTGTGTGTGTGTGTGGTTACTTTGAACAGGGAAAGAAATACAAAAAAAAAAAAAAAAAAAAAAAATCATCTTCTCGTATTTATAACCCAGGTGATTTTTCTCTTTGGTCATTCCAGTACCTGGGCTAATTTAATCAGATAGCTGTATTTACTTGCTCAGAGATAATGGGATTGTGTACAAGCTTTGATTGCTAGACATACGGAGGGAGCATTGGAATTCAGGGAATTGAATCAGGAGACGCGGACAGCGGTTGTGGTCCAAGGTTACAGGCTGCTTAATACCTTTACTGTGTCGCACTGTCTGAACACTAAACCTGCAAATTCCATGCACCCCTATTCATAGAAAATCTGAACAATGATGTAAAACAAAATCCTTGTTTTTTAATTTAATTATACCACACTGAAGTTTATAAGAACATGGAGACTGTGCTTGCAATCAGAAAGACCACCAACACAATTTGTGTACTTTAAGGACCTCGTTTCCATCTTTTTGTAGTCTTATAGATGATAAACTTGTTTTTAGATCACTGGCCAATATGACGTACCGAAAATTAAACTACCATTCCATTCCAGTTCATTTGTGTAGAGTTTTAATTAACTTGTCTTTAAGAAATACTCATTGTAAACTGTGATCCTGTCAGTCAATAACATAGCAGCACCAAACGAAGATTTTATTTTTTTAATTATTATTTTTTAGTTGTTCATGCTCAGGTTAGTTTATCTGCAATATAAAATGACATAAACTTTGCACAGATCATTTTATAATACAGCCTTGTGAAGGTCGTTTGAAACACTGCACTGATTAATGTTTTAGTTTCCAACCTGTCTTAATGAATCTTGCCAGATGGTCCTTTGTTTATGTTATTGCATCGTGTTTCCAACTGAGGCTGTTTGATTGTTGAAGGGAAGTATGTGATGCAGCGTGAGATAGCTTTCATTGAATTGCTACCCTTGTTTAAGCTGTTGCACCTTCTGGCCCTTTCCTAAACACAACTGGGAATATTTGTTAACATGATACACTTGCCACCTTATCTAATGTTTTACAAGATGTATAGTACTTGCACACTTTAACATGGCGGGAAAGAAGAGAGATTTCAAAGTGGGGATAACATTTAGTGCAAATAGGGTTTAGCACAGGAGCTGCCAGAGCTCGTTCTTCTCATGGGTAAAGTCTTCTGTCCCCCTATTGTTGTATCTGTTGCTGCTAGTCTGTATTTGGGATGGTTGAACAAATATGCATGTGTGTCGAGTATACTTAAAGAAACATTGTAGGAGTTTCTCAAGCTGTGTTAGGGTCTGTATATAATGCATTTATTTATGTATGTATTTATTTATTTATTTTGTTTGTTTTTTTTATATATTGCAAAGGCTAAAGTGTGCTCTGTGTGGGTCTCAAGCCAATATTGGCAGCTTAGTGTGAGATTTGAACTCCGCCCATATGGCTCTCCCTGCACTCCAAACAGCCATGCTTGTACTAGGGAGAGCCACTGGGGACCCTTCCTGTGTGTAAGTATTTAAACATTCTCTCAAGTGGCCTTAGGCTGGTGATTTCAGTGGTTGTTCTAAAAACCAAATACAAACAAACCTTCAGAAACAGTATTCCGTTGTTATTCCCCCCTGGTTATTTTAGTAAGGGTATGAACAGTCCTTGCACAGTGAAGTATAGTACCTGTGCAATCTAATAAACCGTGTATCAGCCACATCTGTGAAATAACAAGGGTGAAGTGTAATGCTCGTTTTCGTTCCAACGCAGCGCTCAATTGCTTAATTGAACCCTTCATTGAACTATTAAAGTGATTAACTGGGCATTTTCCCATTTTTTTCAAGCTCTTCGTTTGTTGATACTGTTCAATTAAGCAATTGAGCGCTGCGCTGGAACGAATCAGCTGACACGACGTGCCGCCAGGAACATGGCTGGGAAACACTGCCCTAGAAAACCACATACAAACAGATGGCATGCTGTAGGTGTGGTGTATTTAGAATTGGTTACTGTCTGATTTCTACAGATAATGTTAGCAGATAGAAAGTGGATGAACATATAGGAAAGTGTTGTTCCTGTGCTAATAGTTGTACTGTAGGTACTGTGCTGTAGCTGTTACTTAAAGCCTAATGCCAGCTGTGTTTCTAAGCCCAGCCGTCATGGGCCTCTGAAGTCTATAATGTCATTTATTTGGGAGTTACTTTCAAATAAGCAGTATTGCCTTACAGTTTTTGAGAACCTCTTTGTGTTAAACTTGCCACCCTGTTTCTATAAAAGGCAGCATTCGGTTTCCTCCCATCTACCTGATACTATTATATTTTTGCTTCACATCTTCTGTCCCAAGCTGAAAGATCAATATTAGTGATTGTCTTTACCTGTGTTACAAGATATATGACTCCCTCTTGCATTATTTAGTATAGTAGGGACGGGACCCACAGGGAATCCTTGCCTGTATCGACTTGCATTCTTATTTCTTCATAGGCTAAGCCGTGCCCTAGACTTTGCTCACCAGGCTGCTTTTGTTTTTTCTCTCCTCCTTGAATACAGGAGTGGGTCAAATCATTCATCATCCTCAATTACCAGGGCCAAGATCACAGTGCAAGCAGCACAGCAGATGCCTGGAAAAGCCTTGCGCTGAAAAATAACGGCTCTGTCTTGGGGCGTATTCTACTTGCAATACAATAAATACGTGGCTGTTTCCCTGTTTGATTATTCACAGACGACACATAGCCCGGCGCAGACGTGTCGGACAGGTGGCTTGCTAGATAGGGAGCTCAATCAAGGAGACCCAGTAAAATGTGTTCATCTCTTCTGTCTTTAATTTGAGGCTGTGCAGAGCTTACTGAGATGCCAGCATGGGAAATGTAGAAGCAGAAACGAGAGCTGGTCTGCTGCTCTACTGTACAGCAAATAGTATTCAAGCTGCTCCCTGCAGACTGCCTGTTGCTGCACTCTTCATTTGTTATCGCAGTCCACTCTCTGTCTTCAGCTTGATGTAAAGTCCTCCACATAAGCACAAGGCAATTCACATACTCCAGCCCGTAATCTAAAGTCAGTCTTTGTACATAGCAGCCAGGCAGTTCCACTCTCCTGCACATTACCGTCACACTGCCGTCAGACATTGCACTTGGGGCTCATGTTGTTCTCATACATCCATTTTTTTCTCTCTCATCCTTTGGTTGAAATTGACTATTAGGAAAGGTAATTGGGAAATGTTTCACAATCTTAAAAAAAAAAAAAAAAAAAAAAAGCAGCAAATTTGAACTGTTACTTTGGAATATGTGTATAGGGGCTGTGTGGATTATACTTGAACCAGTCCTGTATTGTTCTGCAATGGATACCCGTCTTGATCAGCAGGAGACTGGGCACACACTGACGAATTTCCACAGCGCAAGCTGATGGCTTTACCACTGTGCAGAATCATCTGCAGGTTAGTTTCTGCTATGGCTTATTAGTTTAGATTCATATTGCAAATGTCTGTAACGCTTTCTTTTTACATCAAGTCCGTGTAGTTATAAAGAAAATCATTCATCTCTTCAAAGAGGCTGTGGAAATCACTTCTGGTTAATCACAATATTCAATGAAAAGAATTGGGTAAATGAAGCAGGAGACTCTCATCTGATGCTTTGACGACAGCCTCTCTCCATCAAGGCTTCATGAAACTGAAAACAGTCAAGTCCTACAGGTGTCGTCGTGAAGCTCTGGCCTCGGTTCACTGACACGTATTTTTGTATGTTAACATTTTTTTATTTATTTATTTTTTTGCATGTGGCTATTTGTGAATGTCACAGATCAGCATAATTAGATTAGACATTTCTCAAGTGTTATACAGAATTTATCAGCTGAATTCAGCAGTGAAGTGGCTGTTCACAATTTGTGCAGAATCTGCTGTGGGACAGGTGGCCACTTCAGACAGCCGCCTTCATCAGGGTCGCCCATTGTTATCAATATTCATTTCCTTTAACCTAGGGGCATCACATGGTGCAGAATACAGATGAGGTGGAGTGGGACCGATCTGGAAGTCCTGTCTGCCAGTCCCTATTTGCAGATGGACAAGCCAATTATTTCCAGACGGCCTTGTGTTTCTGCAAGCCCTGCCATGTGGAAGCTCCACCTCCTTCCAGCTGTGAATTGATTTAGCTGTGGAAGCTGCAGTCTGGTGAAAAGTATTTAATTAGCTCAGTGCACAGTACAGAGTGGCAACATCTGGTCTAATCAGCATTGCATTCAAAATGAAAAGCTTTTCAAGAGGCAAGGTTTAAAAAGTCAACAGTGAACATGTAGAGCATCAATCATCATCATCCTTGTATTGTTTTCTGTTTATTATGTAACTGTGTGTCCGATGTAAGGGGACGCTGCAAGTTAGGCAGACCTGGGGACTTGTAGGTACAAGTGCATTGATACGCTTGTGTCCTATGACTTGTCGGTGGTGATCCGGGTTCACTAGAGGGAATGATGAGAAGGATGCCTTTTTAAAATATATATATTTAGTTATCATTCTGTACACTGCCTAAACTGTGGTGATCCTATTAAGAACAGCAAGATAATGCAGACTGGGGCAGGTAGACATGTTAAAATTACTGGTATACTGTGTTTTTGAAATAATCTTGTATTATTATTTTAAAACCTAGCCGACCTGTATTTATACCTGGGAATGTTTTGAAATAATATCAAACAGATGGGTGTGATTATGAATTATTGCCCAGGTTACACGCATAAGAAAAATCAATATGTAATTAGCAGATGTTTATTCAGACTTTTTTAATGATCAGTAAATGTTATTAAGTTCCCAGTGATGGCCACGTGACATAGAAAGTCAATGCTGTTATTTTATCTTGTCTCCCTGTAGAAAACTTGATTGCAAAAAAATGAAATGGTGAATTTGTTAGGTGTGCGTAATCACAGCTGTTTTAACATTACCTCCATTTACCACCAGGTGGCAGCAAATAAAGTAGGAATCAAAGATTAATAACACCGTGTGACAAATTTTTTTATTTTTTTTTGTTCCTGGGTAGTAAGTGTTATTTCCTAATTGCTTATGCCTCAAAAGTATAGAAAATGGCTATTATTCCCCACAAACTTTGCTTTTGTGACCAGGACAGTGATATTTCAAAATATCACTACTTCCAATGGGAAAACGGGCAAATATGTGTCTTTTCGTTCACATAAAGTCAGTAAAAAGCAACACATGAATCCAAATTAACATGTATTTATACTGAAGTAATACAAAAATGACTACAAAAGATTTAGAAGTGAGTAGTTTATCAAGATTTACGATTATACTGTATTTACTAGCAATACTACCCTCTGTGTGTTACAACACGGAATTAACAGATTCCTGTGACCCTGGGGAACATTGTCATCATTTCTAAAAATAAAGCAATTAAAAGCGTGATCTCAAAGGTTCTCGAGCTGCTTGTGCAGTTTTTAAGATGCCGAGGCGTGTTTGATCACAATTTCCATGGCTGCAATTAGAAGCATCTGTTGGGGTACAGCTTCTCTTTACAAAAATCCCTTTTTATTTGTTTTATTATTTAAATGCCAGTCAGAAAGCCTGTGAGGCGTGACCTCAGCAGAGGATTGTGTGCATTGATGAGACCAAGGAGCCATCTGCCAGAGGGCCGTGTGGAAGAAAGGGTTACAGGGTAACATGAGCAGAGAGCTTGTCGCTGGCTGCTTTTCAGTCTTGAATTTTGCTCTCAAGTGAAGGGAAATTAAAAAAAAAAAAAACTTTGAAAATTGGCTGGTCCTTTTGAAAAGGAAACAAAAGGCGTCCATTTCACTGTGAAGGCCACATACAGATTTTCATAATCTCCACAGACTGCTTTTTAATTAGATGTAGTGTCTGTCTCTGTCTCTGTCTCTGTGTGTGTGTGTGTGTGTGTGTGTGTGTGTGTGTGTGTGTGTGTGTGTGTGTGTTCATTTCAAAGTAATAGCACACAGTATCGTGTGTGTGTGTGAGACACATCAAACGGACGCTGTTCCTGTTACCCAAACGATGACTCACCCACATTATACTGTCTAAAACCATGCTGTCTGGAATCCCATGAAAGGTTGTCCCCTCAATAGCTGTGCTTGGTTCAGAAACAGCTTGTATCGCATGCATTGTTATGAGACCGGTTGCCCTGTAAAGCAGAACACACAGATACTGTTTACAATGCTCATTGGGACATGTCAACTATGCCTTTGTCAAGTTTGCTTTCTCTTTACAGGGTGTGAAATGCAGCCACTTGATAGGAGGGCTCAGCATTGTTTACACACTGGCACAAATGAAAATGCAATCTGTAACACAGCTGTAGCACACTCAGCAAACCTAGACACCTGGGCATTAGCACCGACACACACCTCAACATGTGCCATTGATATCCTTTAAATACCTGCCTGCATGGAAACCTCTGGCTGTGAGAATTTCAGTTTCTGCTCACTAATCGCTGATATAGAAACAGTAGGCACTCGTGTGAAAATGTTAGAGCACTTAGTGCTTTATTCGGCATCTTAAACTACTTTTAAGATTCACTTGCCTCTTAAGGATTTTCACACCTCCTTGGTCTTGTCTGACTTCAGCTTTTCAGTTCAGTAAGCACTATTCTTGAAGGAAGATGTATTCAATAACTCTTTAATATGGAATCACATTTTGCATAAAATAAGTCAATGTCCTTGCCTGAAAATCCATAGTCCTGGGTCGAGGCTAATAATGAAGAATAGAAATCCGGATGATCCCCCCCCAGCTCCAGTCTTTGATAAAAACACATCCACTCATGAGAAATTGAAGTTAAAGAGCCTGAGAGAAATATGGCAGTCTAATTTATCCTGTAAATATAGCGTGTCTGTGTTCGAGGGTAGCCATGGAGAAATGATGGTGTCATTCATTGTACATAAGTCAGCGGATACTGTAATGATGATGAGGATGGTAAAGTATTAAACGATATTGCAGATTTATTTTTTCCTTTGTTTCCAGACCGTGCATGACAGGGCCCAAAATCTTTCAGAACCATTTTCAGTGTTTAATCATCGGTATTTGTTTGGATTCAATTGACTCAATTAAAACGTTCTTCTTGGTACTTCCAGGTCTGTCGGTTGTAAATGGTTGGAAGATGCATGTGCTGTGTGGCTGTGCAGACTGTCTTCACTGTGACGGGGGTTAACCTACAAGCAGCACTAGATGATAGCATCTTTCTATTCTACAGCTTGATAGCATCTTTCTATTCTACAGCTTTTCAGCTTTGGCTGGCAAGTGCAAAACAAGGTAATGGTGTGTTCAAGCTTAACAGTGAGGCTGGAGTGCAGGAGTGGAATAGCTGAGTTTTTGTTTCGAGAAGGTGTTGTTGCTTTGTGTCTGTGTTACCTGAGCCTGATCTGCTGGGGCTACTGTATCTTATACTGTATAGATTCTTTGATTTTGTTTAGTTTTTGTAGCACAGACATGCACACAGTACTACACATTCCGTAAAGGAGCGCTGTGTTGTTGCCATAGCATTGCCCTTCCAACTGTTCAATTGTCTTGCAGGCGACAAATCACCCTTACCGGCTCTCTCCTGATTTGCTTGGTTAGCTTCGTCAGTTAGATTGTAGTTTGTTGCCCAGGTTGCAGGAAAATAATCCTCGACGTTATTGTTTAGCAGTGTGTTTTTCTAAAGAAGCATGTTTGTATTTGTTTAGTTTGGTAATGCACTGAACAGCCACCCGGTACATCCTTTCTAAATAAAAGTTTAGTTTTCTCATTGTTTTATTGTTTTTAGTGTGTGATCGCTGGATTGATGTATTATTTGGCCGTTCATCTCCAACACACTTGTGTGTTCTTTACTCCCGGCAGGACCTGAACACTCACACGGTCTTACTAAGCAGCCTCAGAAGTGTGTTTCTGTGCTGGCCAGCCCATACAAATTGAACATTTATTACATTGGCTAGATCTTAATAACACACTACTGGCAAGCCCAAGACTTTTTGACAATCAGTCTCCTGTGAGTAGGTTACCAAACATTCGCCTGGTATTCATAACCCACATTCCTAGTTTAATTAGAGAAGGATTATGATACAGAATCACAGAGCTTTGTATACATGAGCAGTGTAACTTGTGTGCTGCTGTCACATTGCAATAGGCTGAAACCCTGAGGAATCTCCATCCCTGAAGGTGCTCCTTCTGCTTCTTCTGAATGTGCTTTTACTTATTCTTCGTGAAATAGTGAGCGCTGTTTCTCAGTCTAGCTCTCAGTCTAACTTTGAAGTGGGAAACCAAGGCAATAACAATATCTGGGTCTTTTAAACGCTTGCCCAAGGCTCTGAGCATTTCATATGTATAATGTTCCACACATTCGCAGTCCATCAGTGCTGTAAGAACCAAGCCATTCATGGCACAATGAGTCCTCTGGGTTCTTTACAGGTCAAAGTTGCACACTAAAGAATAGCAGTTCATAAGGAACAAGTCTGAGCAACTCTTTAGAAGCACAGGGCTGTAGAGTGAAGTAGGAACTGTTATCGGGTACAGCTACTGCACAGCTGAAATAAGAGCTCTGTGCTTGTCACTACAGAAACCAGGCTGTGCATCCTGGGATATAACTAACCAAGGAGACACCCCCATACTAATTAATATGATTAATATGCCTTATTAGCTTTATTATAATTAGGGGGCGGTCAGAAGTCGCCCCCACTGACAGTAATATTCTGAAAAACACAGCCTAATATCTGTCAGGTAGGATGTGTGCATAGAATATGAAAACGCTGCAGGTTTGAAGTAGACCAGTAATGCAAGAACTGTGAGAGCCATCACAATTTTAACAACCCCCTTATACTCTGGTTACACGCTGGTGTTAGACCTGCAATAAATATGTTTAAACTGGCAGTTTTCATAATTGTGGAATAGTCTACTTTAATACTAATATTTGACATCATAGCAAGCTACGGATCTGTGTAATTATACATTTCATTCAATTTTAAATAAAAATAGTATTACTGTATTTAAAAAAAGTTGATCCAACACAAATCCTGGTTGTTTTCTGTATTTATTTTTGATCAAGAGAGAATGGTATAAGTACAGCACCACCAAAAATGTCAAAGCTGAACCGAAAGCCTGGAAGGCAATACTGTGTATTTCCCCAAGGTCTGTGTTGTCATTTATAACACAGTGTAATACAAACTGTCACCTACTGTGTCACAGTGATGCATGCCGTTTCATGTGTGTTGTTTATATGCGGCAGAGTAATGTTATCCAGCAATATTGCATTGGGAAAAGAAAATAACCCTAATCCATTCTTTGGGGGGTATTTTTAGATAATCCCAGTGCAATACAATAATATCATGCTGCTCAGCTCACATGCCACTGGAGCAGAGACTGCTGCAGGTGATGTATGCTCTGCTGCTGCAGAGGCTGAAATCCCATTGGGAGCCAGGAGTATTCCCTGCAGGGTTCTGATGCAGCAAGGGCTTCCTATAAAGAGTGCTGGGAGCCTGTGTGTAGGAGGCCAGCCCCAGGCTGTTTGATAAGCAAACTTCTGTATGAAAAGCTTGGGCTTGCTTTTTGTCTGATTATCAGTAAATTTCACCTGTAACAAACCTGGCCCCTTGTTATTTGAATTCTGGAATACACCTTGGAGTTCATGTATCCGCACTGAATGCATCCTGACAGCCTCCACATGTACTGGTTTGGAGGTGTCAGTTAGCTGCAGGACTGTTCACGTTGTCACTTCCTTGGGAAGCCATAGGCATTTGTTTGGCTGACTATCACACAATCTGGGAGATAGGGTTGCTTTTTTTCCTTGTTCTTCCAAATGGTGTTAACCCACATTGAGCTTCTTCAAGTACTGTCTTCTCTAATATGATCCTCACGTTCGCATTGCCACAGCGTATTTGCACAGATGACACCGTTGCAGCATTCACTCTTATTAACAGGTTAGTGGCTCTGAATGTCTTAGTGTGAGAATTAACTGGCGATACCTAAAAGATTGCATCAAACTGCCAAGGTCGTAAAATGCCTAATATTTGTGCTACCATTTCTCAATGGCATCCTTAGAATTGTTTGGTAAACTTGCTTTACGAAGGGGATTGCATTAAGGTTGTGAAGTTGTGTCTGTTCCCTCTCGTGATAGACCTTCACATACTCAGTGAAAACACACGAGTTGTGTTCCAGATTTTCCCCAGAGCATCTCATGTTAAGGAAGTTCAGTTTTTAAGACTGCAGTTGCTTTACATTTGCTTTCTTGGTGTGGTTGCAGTGGAAGCACCCTCAGTATGAGGGTCTGGTGAGGGTTGAGCACTTAAACATTTCTTTTAAACAGCGGTTACACTTGTCTCGCAAAGCAAATGCTCTAAAGTAATACTGTTTAAAACTTATTTTCTGTCGCAAAAACATATTAACAGAGATTAAGACTATGGTCCTTTTAAAAGGCATGCACTGTCTCTCTCAGGCTGGAGTTATGCATGTCTCTCTCAGGCTGGAGGACAGCTTTATCAATAACTTTGTTAATGCCTTTCTAATCAAAGTTAAATGAGCTTAGGATAACACAAGCACAGCTGACTGATGTATTTTCAATATTGCAAATGAACATTTACTAGCATTAATGCAATGTTGATGCAGGTAAATAGATGCAGGTGGTAGTTTTGGATGTCAGTATAGCCAGCCTGCAAAAAGCCTATTATTATTATATTAAAATAAACACATGGAGCCACTCTTCTGCTGAGCGCTTGCCATCTTACCAGCTTGGCTGTGCTTTCCTCAATAAATGAAGATGGATTAAAGCTGTCCAGCCAGGCCAACGATTGGGGCTAAGTTTGATGTGATATAATTGATGAACTCTAAATCGTCCCACTTTCCCTCTCGTAGCAGCCTGGCTGGAGCTTAAAATGACACAGTTTCCTTGATTTACATTCCCTGTCACTTTGGCATTGAACACCTAATGTGTGAGGAGTCAGGGATTAACCCTCTGCTGTGTAGCTCTGTGGAATTGTGTTGGGTCTTTCCTGTGGGTTCCTGTTGTCCATGTGGTCTAATCAAGTAGCTGCAAGGAAGTGCATGCATGCGTGCGTGTGTGTGTGTGTGTGCATGCATGTGTGTGTCCTCATTTAAAAGCAGCTCTGCATAATCGCAATCTTCACACAGCAATGGGAGCCGGTGTATCCTTCTTAGCAATTGTAGTCGCTACGCACTCATCACAAAGTGTCGCCAGCATCGAAGTTCAGAAGTCAGCACTCGCACGCTCCATATTAAATAATGGATCAGTAGAACCTGCTTTTTCTTTATATCTCATGTGTTTGAATACCTTTAAAATATAGATTTCCAGGAAGGTGGTGTAACTCACAGTGGGAAACAGGCCTCCTGCAGATTGAACATTTCTACCTCATGTTTTTAAGATTTCTGTGTGACCTGTCAATTAGACATCTGTAGTGTGGAGGTGCTTTCTTTCTGGTTTGTTTTTTTATTAAAGACTTTGTGCATTGCCTTGCCAGGACCTCTTCCACAGGCAGTTTTTGGATCCTACCCCAGTAGAGACACACAGTGGTGTGGGAAGACCTAGCGTAATTCACTAGCTTTTTCTGAAACGTAAGGGATAATTGGCTGATAAGTGACTGATTTAAATGACCGGTAAAATTGATGAATTGTTTTTCATTCTTCCTGTTCAATCCATTAAACAATGCACGTGAGTATGTCTCTTTAGTTAGCTGATGGAGAGAGGCAGGGCATACACACGAGTGTGTCTCTTTAGTTAGCTGATGGAGAGAGGCAGGGCATACACACGAGTGTGTCTCTTTAGTTAGCTGATGGAGAGAGGCAGGGAATACAAATTGTCAAAACCAAGTTTGAATTCATAGGAATTAGATTAAAAGATGACCTGTGAAGGACACAACTGCATTTGTAATCAGCTAACCTGGACCAGTTAGTCTCGGACTACGTATTGATCCGAATCTCTACCATCTGTTCTGGACTACAGATGCTTTTTTTATGATTTTGATACAACTCCCAATTATATTTCATTAAAAACATCAATCTTTCATGAGGCAGCTGTGACTGTGTTACACTCATCACAGAGCTGCAGTGCTGCAGCTTCTATAAGCCTGCATTTCATTAGCAAAAGTCTGACATACAACAGAAGGAGCAGAACATGATGCAGAAAAATTGTGTTCTAATGCATCTTTGTACTATTTAGTTTTAAAATTTTACGCATGCAATAGGGTTAAACATATTTGCCAGTACCAAAATATTGCATGTTATCTCTGTGTGTGTGTGTGTGTATACACTGGTGATTTGTGTGTGTGTGTGTATGTGTACACTGGTGATTTGTATCTGTGTGTGTGTGTACACTGGTGATTTGTATCTGTGTGTGTGTGTGTGTGTACACTGGTGATTTGTATCTGTGTGTGTGTGTGTGTACACTGGTGATTTGTGTGTGTGTGTGTGTACACTGGTGATTTGTATCTGTGTGTGTGTGTGTGTGTGTACACTGGTGATTTGTGTGTGTGTGTGTGTACACACTGGTGATTTGTATCTGTGTGTGTGTGTACACTGGTGATTTGTGTGTGTGTGTGTGTGTGTGTGTGTGTGTGGTGATTTGTGTGTGTGTGTGTGTACACTGGTGATTTGTATGTGTGTGTGTGTGTGTGTGTACACTGGTGATTTGTATCTGTGTGTGTGTGTGTGTACACTGGTGATTTGTGTGTGTACACTGGTGATTTGTATCTGTGTGTGTGTGTGTGTGTACACTGGTGTTTTGTGTGTGTGTGTGTGTACACTGGTGATTTGTATCTGTGTGTGTGTGTGTGTGTGTGTGTGTGTGTGTACACTGGTGATTTGTGTGTGTGTGTGTGTACACTGGTGATTTGTATGTGTGTGTGTGTGTGTGTGTGTGTGTGTGTGTACACTGGTGATTTGTGTGTGTGTGTATACACTAGGTTAACTACGAAAGGGGGTTTGTTCCTGAAAGCAGGTTTCCTTTAGGAATGGCTCTTATTTATGGTTTAGTTATTTCATTATGCTTCACCTCATATGTAAATCAGATATTTTGTTTGTCAGCAGCAATACAATTATGTATATGCATTCGCAGTTCCTTATTTTAGACAGTTACGTAACTTCACAATATCGTTAAATGCCTGAGCCTAGCTGTTTTTATTGCATCATACATACAGTACAAACCTCTCCTTGTTTGCAGATCTGCGCATATTCATGCAAGCAGCATTTTAACTTGGGAAGCAACTGGAATAGACCCTCAATATTAAACCCTGAAATTGAGGCTGTGCTGGTAAAGGAGCAGTCCAGTTTTGCTCAGAGGATTTTCTGCAAACCTGAATTAAAGGGATGCACTCTGGTCACCTGTGTCTTGGGGTGGCTTAAGTGGCTCTAAGGAAAGCTCAAGCTACACATTTTGTCTCAAAACTATGTAAATGTTCCCCATTTAGCTTCTAGATTAGCTGCTTTCCCCAGGATTATCCCTGCTAAAAACACTCACGCAGAGCACTGCACCACAGAGAGCGGAATTGAATCACCAGCTTAATATTGATTCCAAGCACAAAAATTCTTCTTTGGTAAATGAATTATTTTAAGAAGGAAACATGTGCTAAAAGATTCCTCAGAGCTGTATTGTAACAAGGGCCTCCCGTCATGCCTTCCAAGCAGCCAGACGGGTCCGTGTGGCATGCCTCTCGTAATGTTTGATAGTCCTGCCATTCAGAGCCAGCTCGATCATTAACTTATACTTTCTGGAAAGACCCAACATCCCCTTTCCAATGCAGTGTGCCGAGGGGGATACGTGAGTTCTCGTTCTTTCTGTTGTTGTTGATAGTACACTGTTTTTAGAACCTAAGTGATCAGTTATAGAACAAGTAAGCTGCCTGTCCGTCTTTCCACACACTCGCATATCGCAGACACAAACCTTGTAAAACACTAGAAATGCAGACTATGTGTACTGTATACTACTTAATATTAAATGCAACAGGAAATGATAATTTACAAAATGAATCAATTGAAAAACTCTAATGTCTGGGGCTCAATTAAAATATTCCACTTGAAAAAACTCATCATCTTTTAATTACTGTGGCTTTATGTAATCTATACTAGAATCATTTGTTCTACTTATTTGCATTTTAATGAAAATGTGAATCATTGCATTCTGAAGATAGTTTCTCTCACAGGCCCCCCTGCCCATATGTGTGTGTGTATATGTATATATATTCATTCATTCATTCATTCTCATCTAACATAGTTATTCGTGTTTTGTTTGGGACAGTGCTGATCCAGTTAATAGGAGTTTGTTCATTTCTGTATATTTTATCCAGGTGCCGTACTTTTGTGTAAAATATCTTGACACCTTTTCTTTACCACAGTATATTTTAACTTCAAAGAGACACTCATGCCAAGTCCATATTACTTTATTTTATTCAATGTAAGACCATGAATGATTAAAATGATATATTGCAGGACTACAGAGAGTTTCACATCTAAAATTAAATCATTAGAAGAAGTAGCATTTATTTGTATTTACACTCAAAGGATTATCCGTATGCAAACTTATTAACTAAACACAACCCTGTGCCTTATTTCTATGTTTATCTTTAGCAAATAGAACCTGCTGAAGGCACCTCAGTGGATGAATACAACCCATTCTTTCCCACAGAACCTCCCTTCTTTTGCAGCACACTGTGACATTTCAATTTAAACAAAGCCCTTCAAATCTGGATGTGTAAGTAGAATGGAAATGTTGCAGAAGGATAGTTTTATTAAAAATGATTACTCGCTGTTTTTCAGTGAACGAATTGAGCAAAAGGACATTTATGGTCACAAATTTCAGATAATTAGACTAAAACAGGCCCCTCAATTGGGTATTGTTTAAATGGTGCCAGTGATAAAGTACTACAGTGGTGCGTTCCAGGAACACAAGCACGCACTTAGCCTTTATTTCCTTCTTCCTAAACCGTAAATCATCCTTGCTTATTCTTACTCTTAAGTGCAGAGGTCACTGGCACCATTGCTTGAATCAGGTCTTGCTTGTTTGATTTGTGTTGCATCCTTAAGATGCACGTACTGCACTGTCTGCTTATTTGGACTGTTTGTAAAGCACAGCCCATAACACAGTCCTGCAGAAGTATAGCAAGAAATTCATTGGGGTTTACCCTACTACTGCAAATGACATAGTCACCCATTGTGAAGCCATCAGCCCTGTTTTCAGTTATCACTGAATTTGGTTTTATTCGGACTGCAGCCTAGAAAACTATTTTGGATACAGCTAGTAGGAGCACTAAAATACAATTCATGCAGTAAAAACTAAATTACCATCCTGTTACAAGCAGGACTACTTACTATGCACTACTGATTCATTAAAACAATGACATGAGCTTGATAATCACTTCTGTAAACTAAGCATGGATACCCACCCTCCATCTTCCAAGATCATGTGGTGAGCAATGATAAGCTTCAGAGGTATGACACAATGTGCCAGACAATGGAAATAATTCAGATGAATTCCTCGTTCTGGAATGGAGTTACTCACTCACCTGTGATGTAAAGTTGCCATCAGTCTTCTAAGTAAGCAGAAATTGGTAATTGGATAGCAGGTAAGCTGTTTAAAATGCATAGCTGACAATGCTGCAGTTGTTTATAGCACTTTCAAAATGAATGACCCATGCAATGATCTATGTGTAGTCGGCAGGACTATACCATGCGGTGCTTCTGAGATCCTTCAGGACTGCTGAGGAAGTGGAGTGGCTGCATTTAATAAGAGCACCTTTTCACTGGGTAAAATGGTCGTGCTCAGTGCTTTTTATCTGCTTGCAAATGGAAACTGTTTTTGTCTGTTTCAGTGAAGTGCAAAAGGTTCTCTCTTGGAATTTTCTGTCTTACTTTTTATTCTCCGGGATGTTGCATCCAAGTTGCATCTTTGCAAGTTCAAAGTCAGCTGCTTCCCTTAGAAATACATCACTAACGACTGGGTGTTAAGTAAGCTCCTGTGCTGTCCAGTACTGCAGTACAAGATGATAGGCAAGCTGCATTGTGTGTTGCACTTTTGTTCACCAAAGACGCATAGAAAACAAGTTCTGTAATTGAAAGCATGTACTAAGGATCATTGATCAGATAAATAACACTGTAAACTCCATTTGAATTGTTCAGACTTGCTATGCCTAAAATAATGCACTTTACGGTTCTCGGTTCTGCTTGATATTTTGACAGACCCAAGTTAAAGTAGGATTTGTGCTGAGTTTAAAAAAACATATATATAGACACACACACTGCAAGAAAACTAAAAGCTGTATCTCAGCTGGGCTGTCCTGTGAATAAGTACGAATATCAGCCCCGGAGCCCTATGTCTTCTAATGATCAGCTTGACAGCAACACGCACTACAGGATTGATATTACCCTGTTAATTAAGTTTCCAATTATTTTATGTTTTTTCCTCCACAGCAGCTCATGAGGGAGAGGCAGCAGATGGCCAGTCGCCCCTTTGCTTCTGTGGACGTGGCGCTGGAAGTAGCAGGAGGAGAGCAAACTGATCCTCTGCGAGGGCCACTAGAGGTAGGCACTAAAGAACCCAAATACAGGTTTATACAAGCGCCCCCATTTACGTTGTTACTGAGACCCAGCAAGAGGGGGCGTGCCCTATTAACAATGCTGGCTGCAGCCATGCTGTTCAGTTGTATGACAGGTGCTCTCATGAGAGTCACATGAAAATCCATTAGACTCAATACCAGAGCGGTATCCAGCTTGCCTCAAAGCCTTTTAAAATATTTGCTTGAAATAGCTAGCTTTTAAATGCAGGTGTGACAGAATAGCATGCCCCTTGGTATTTAGCCTTTGTGTACAGGATACATCTATTTCAATTGGTTTATTGCATTGTTTCTTTATTTAATATTATTATTATTATTATTATTATTATTATTACTACTATTATTATTATTATTATTATTATTATTTATTTTATTTTGTTCCATTGCATAAAACAAGCTCGGCTTTTCATACAGCCTTCTTCTTGGGAATAAATAATTATGAATAATAAATACATAAACGCATTGTTTTTGTAATCTTTCCCTATGTTTGTAATAAAATAATAGCATTACGTTTAGAAAAAATAACGTGCATTTATCCTGCAAAGAGTGGCGAACCCCCTCAGAATAGTGGGCTCCACTGCCCTTCATCCTTGATTGAAAGAATCTGTAACTAGACACCGCTAACAGTCTTCAACCTGATCACAAATCTAAAAGGATAGTACAGCAGAACAGGCTAGCAGTGGAGTGAAGCACAGTAACTGTAGGAAAACACTGCATACAACAGAAGCTACAGAGGGGTTGCTTCTTTGATATGTGCAATTATAGATAGATAGATAGATCTGTGTGTGTTGCTGTTGTCTTGAGTAACAAATATGAACTGGTTTGATTTCTGCTGTATGCACATGTGTCTTTGCTTTTATACTGCATCAAAGGATCTTGTGCTAAATCTGCCAAATACGATGCAGCAAAGAACTCCCATAGAGATGCCATAGGGTTTCAAACTGTATCCCGCTACCAATTTTCTGAATTGCATTAGAAGTGTCATCACTGCCTTTCTTCCTGGGCTTATCCCATACTGAACAGTTAGAAAGGAACACGTTCTGTCTTAATGGGTTTCTGATGTGGAAACATAATTAACAGCTGAAGGTGAAAGACTATAAGGTGAGTTTTCTTTTTTTCATAAAGGTTAATTAAGTAACATCTGCTGTTGCTTTACAAAGCCAATTGAACATAATTGTGAATAAATGATAGAGGATTATTTCAGCTGGAGTTCATGAAGTCGGGTGAGTTTGGGTGCATGATTTGGACAGTGAGTTTTATGTGGATGGTTTAATGTGGGTGCTGGTACTGTGCTGCTGAAGTGCTGCTCTGCATTGTGGATGAGATGGTGGTTGTTGGTAAATTGACATCAGAGATTGCTGAAAACCTGGCTAGCGTGGTTTCACAATCACTGTTATGTTTTATGTATAGCAATACTGCTGGCTGCCGTTTTTCTATCTCAAAACGTTTGGCACAATGTGTTCTAAACTAGCTTACTGCTTAGAAATGTACCAAAAACATGCTGTAAATGGGGACGTAAATAAAAATGGCTGGATTGTGCTGTATGTCATACCAGCTAAGATACATGCTAACCAGCTAAATATTTCAGGAGCACGAAACCTGCTGTCCACCAGTGATACAAAGAGAGGGATATTCTTGAAGTACATCAACACACCGAACATGCATTACTTTATACTGAAGGAGGAGTCACCTGTCCTATGCAGAGATCTGATTTGCTTTGTTCACATAGAGTCCCTAGACACTTGTCATTGCAGAGGATATCTTTTTACACCAGTGTTGTCACCATTTCTTTTGTTTTTTCTTTTCTTTGTTTTTTTTCACCCCAGTAACTGGAACAAGCCTCTGCCCGACAACAATATTGAATAATAAATTGCATGACCTTGTCTGAGAAGTTCTTGAGTATAGAAACGTACCGGGAGTCTAATGCATTGAATAAGCCTTTCTGAGGGAATGTGTTCATCTATAGTATTTGATTAAAAGTCTGGCTGCATGATCTCAAAAATCGGTTTCCAAATCCTTTTATTACAAGACCTTGCACCATCCAGCTGTCACTGAGAGACTGATGACGTCTCAAACAGCTTACTGTCACTAACCGGTCTCTGGTGATTCTGCCACTGAAGCTCTTTAATTTGGCTTGAATATTGAACCCAGCTGGAGCAAAAAGCCGCAGCTATTGTTTCTGAGAGAGATGCGGCAGTCACTCAATTATTGTGAAATGATTTCAAGTAGCCCAGAATGACCTTGCTGTGCCGCTGCGCTATTGCAATCATCACTAGTGTGCAAACAGGAGAAAGCGTAGAACAGTAACATGGCTTAGATGAGCAGGACGACCCACTGTGTTAGTGTTGCTTCAGAGTAGAGGTGCAGGAAGTAGACATGGTTCAATATAATACTGTGTGCACTTGTCTCGCTCTGGCACAGCTGACACAGCGGTGTCAGTGCTGTGAAGTGCTGTAGGAAAGCTTTCACCTTACTCTTGGCAGGCATTGCATGTGGATTTCAACACCTGACCATGAAACAAACAGTAATTCTTTAACTCAAGTGCCGGCATTGACGGTGTTTCATAATCTTGAAATGCTTCCCAGTGATTTGAGGACGTGTCTTTAGTGCCACATGTACTGGACTGTGATGCACAAAGGAAGCGTGCTGGGGAAGCCCGTGTTGCACTGGATCCCTGCTGAAAGGCACAATATCTTTACCATGGCTGAAGTGAATGGGCTGGAATAAAGGCATTGGTTTCCTCACAAGTGTCTGGAGAGGGGTAGTTCTGAAAGCTCTAGAATGTGTAATATTTCCCAGCTTCTCTGTGTAGAATACATTTCTTTAAATGTGAACAGTCTTTCCTATGTCAGGAGATTCTACACAAGTTGATGAAAGCCTAATTTAAAACTTACCAGTGTCTGAGTCTATTGATAGTGACACCAACTTTAATTTTACTGCATCTCTTTCAGCCAAACAGGTGAGAGAAGGTATTGACTGGCGAGAGGGGGTGTATGCTCACAGGAAGTATGTGTCAGTCTCGGCCAGGACTGAATGGTAGTGATTATTTTGGTCAAGATTGAGCTGTACTGTCAGCTACAGTATATGGGGAAGCCATGCCTGATAAAAGCCCATCCAATCGACTCAATTCATCAGAACAAAGCATTTAGTAAAATAATAACAATATCTTACCATGTGTTGTCTTTTCCCAGCAGGTGTCCAAATCAGTATCAATGTACTGTATTGTCTCCAATTCACTTTCACCAAACAGCAAAAACACACTTTAACTTTGCGTGTGACTTTTTTTTTCAGTTTCTCCCCAGGACAGCATGAAAGTGAAAATGCAGCATCCTGTTTAAATGACAGTGTTAGTTGTCAAGTAATGATGAGATAATGGCCCATATTTATAAAACATTTTCCAGAATGCAGTACACGTCTAAATATTGTAATGCATTCTGAAAATAGCCCTATGTGTGGGATGTGGTTGGTACATTAAAGGGTTAAGTGCTGTCCTGTGGTTGAGACCTCCACTCATACACATTAGAGATACCCACACACATACACATTAGAGATACCTGTACATGTACACATTAGAGATACCCGCACACATACACATTAGAGATACCTGCACACGTACACATTAGAGATACCTGCACACATACACATTAGAGATACCTGCACACGTACACATTAGAGATACATTCACATATACACATTACACATACCTGCACATACACACATTAGAGATACATGCACATATACACATTACACATACCTGCACATATACACATTAGAGATACCTGCACACATTAGAGATACCCGCACACATTAGAGATACTTGCACATGTACACATTAGAGATACCTGCACATGTACACATTAGAGATACCTGCACATGTACACATTAGAGATGTGGCTTTACCTTGTTTTAGACACCCTGCTAGACAGATGGAGCCTCTTTGTGATTCATTGGTTATTATTTCAGGATTGGTCTGTAATATCGCTTTCTTGAGGGATTTCAGTAAAACCGAAGTGCAAAGTGAAGAAATCAATTATTAATGGGATGTCATGCAATAAGCTTGACCTAGAGTCGTAAAAGGATTTGAGAAGCGACTTGGAAAATCTGCTTATGTAAAACTGAGGCCGAACTTGAAGATGAAAAGAAAATGTGAGAGTTGGTTGACTGGCTCGATCAGTCATAGTCCAATCAGAGTCGTACTTCTCCCAAGATACTATACCGAGATGGTCAAATACCATGATATGTACAGCACCCCCAGCATTGTTACAGCAGCTGTAATTCATATTACAAAGATAGCCCACACACGGCACACAGGCTGTCTGAGGCTCACGGCTCGCTATAGGATCTGTGTGCTTCAGTACAACGTAAACTACAAGCCCATAGCAGGGAAAGCCTCTGGAATCTGTTTACCTTTTATAAAATACATCTTTTTATTTGTTTTTGTTATTTCAATTTATTGTCAGCTTATAGTAGGAGCAAAAATGTATTTACTATACCACGGGGAAATGAAATAAAACACCACCAGATAAATACCTTTTTTATTGTTGATAGAAAAAGAAAAGCGCTCTCTGTACTGAAACTGAGGAAGGTGCCGAATATAAGAATAAAATCCAGGTGTTTTTGTTTATTTTAACTCTCCTGCTTCCCTGAATGTAAACTGTCTAATAATGACCTAGAGCATGGAAATGCTGCTTTAAAAAATGGGTTTGTGTAATTCAATCATGTTGGCTTGCCTTTTAGAAAAACAAGATTGATATTGAGTGAAAAGCAAGTGATTGTGAATGATAAGGATCTCAAATGCGAATGCATGAGGAAGCCAGCGGATACCCGATATTCCTTTGTTGTATAGGATATTATATTTTCCACAACAAGTATATGAAACAATAGAATCATATGCATTATAAATGCATTTGCTGCTTGATAAATTAAAACCCCTACTAAACTCCTGCAGTGAAACGGTTACTTATCATGAAACATGAAACCAAATCTGAATGATGTGCACCCATAGGGTTTTCAGGTCAGGTTATTGGATTATAAACAAGTCATAAACATACATTTAAATGCAATTTGATGTGAAGACTGAATAAGCGGGCATATGGAGCTGATCACCCAATGATTACTTGATGGATAGCACTGTCACAGACATTGTTAATTGACCTTTGTATTGGAAATGTGTTTTTGAAAAGCACAGACACTGTATGCTTAAAGTTTGTCACATTGTCGTGCGACTAGTGCAGTTCTGTCTTTTCAAGGCTTGCTCTTTGCACCTGCACAGCGCAGTTGTGCATCAGGGGGTATTGTTTACTGTAGGTTCTGTTGTGTTAAGAACTTTGCCTCACTGTGTTTTCATTTTGTAACCGTTTCCTTCATTCTAAAAGCTGGTATGCCTTCTGTTTTTGGTTTAATTTATGGAGACAGCTTGGGGCTAGAAACTGGTATAAAGTATAGAGGATAATTAAATGAAGTCAGATTATTATGTCCAGGGTTAGCCTTCCTGCCTGCAGTCTTTGGTGTCAACACAAAGGGGGTGTAAGGTGGAGTTGCTACACTATGATCCCAGTGTCACCTCTTTATGCCTTGTTATGGCAATAGAAGGGTGCATAAAGGAAGCAGCATACCTGCTAAGTAAATAGAAAGACACATGCAAGCACAAGAAGTATTTTAAAAACTGAAGCAGATTTTACAAATGGGGTTAGTAGATACTATATCTTAGTTTCCTGCCACTGTGTCCCAGTGCGAGGCGCACTATGTGGGCATGCACATGGATTGAACCTGCAATGATGTTGGGAGGGATGAGGTGTGCAGCTCCTCAGAGGAGACAACATGCTGATAAGAGGGCAGCCTACATTGTGTGCTGCACAGCAGAAGAAAGTTAATGCAGGACATGACCTATTTTTATTAACGTTCACTCACTCACTGTGTGTATACTTTATAAAGAGCAGATTTTGTGTAATTGAGATTTGTTACTATAAGTACTTTTATTAGTTGACGAGCTGTGCAGATTTGAAATTCATCATACTTTCTCCCTTATATTATTTTAGTATAAATGGTACTTTATTAACTTTTTATGTCCAGTTTTTAATCAATAAATGCTCAGAGAGAAAAATCATTACAGAAACTCAAGTGACCTTTACTGAAGCAACAGAATTTTTTTTTATAGCTGTTCAAAGGGTTTTCTGCTGCCTTAAAATCAACTTGGATTCAGTGAGAATAGTGTGATACAGGCTGTTTGCCGTGGATAAGAGTGGGGTTCGGGGGGTCCCCCATTCCTGGAGAATTCTGGACAGTGATTCATCTGTCATTAATCAGTCATTAATCTGGCCTAAATTATTAATGACATTTTGAATCAATAAAAGAAAAAGAAAACGACAACATTGGTTCATTTTTAAAATGTTCTACATTACATAACGCTTTGTACAACCATTCAGAACTATTGTGAGATTACCTTTTAAACCCTTTAAATGACTCTGTTAACAAGGCCTTGTGAAACGTATTATCTTGGCTTATATACAGCTTCCCCCAAGGCGGGTAATTAATGCTTTCACTCCCTGCCCTTCTCCACCCTTCCCTGTTGTTCTGGAGTTATAATTGGTTACGTAAATTAGGGAATTAGATTTGAGATTTGCATTGGCACGTGGAAAAAGAAAAGGTTGCTTATTTCATAAATATTCTATTTTTTGGCTTGCTGTGCATGTGTGTGATCAGAGTGAAATATTCATTGAATCTCAAAAGGAAATTCACACGTCTCATAACCCTGAACTCAAGCTTAGGCTGGAGCTGAGCCTCTTTGTCGGTATACAATAACATGATTAACATACTGATTCTGAAAGTACATTTATGTATATTTAGGGCATATGATTTTCGCCTTTTACCCAATTTAACCCGATTTCTCCCCCCGGAATGCTTTTTTCTGCATTTGGGTTAAACCCAAAAACTCCCTGAATAGGCACATACAGTGCATGAATAAACACATGCGCAGTTGTCTGTGATTCAAATGCAACAGAGCAGAACTGGTGCCGATGATGTTAAACTGATTTACCTATTAGAAAAATGTGGCTGCTTAGTGTAATCTAATAGATATATATATATATATATATATATATAAATTTCTAAATTACAGCATATAGCTTTAAGGTTTTTGCTTTTTATTGCACACTTTCCTTCCCAGTTGTTTGTTTTATGAGGGTGTGTTTAAGCCAATAGCATTTAGATGTAACAGTAATCTAATATGCTCTGTATATTCTATAGGCAGATTGGACAGCATGGATATGTTTGGAGAATGTATCCCATGTAATAGAATCTCAGCAATCATAATCAAACAGATTGTGTTCAAATTTCCAATGAAAATATTATTATTACTTTGTATATGAGTATTGTCTACTAAACTGGGTTAACCCATTCACCTTGGAGCTGAGGTTAAAGTGTCTTACAAATTCTCTAGGAATTATTTAATTACACATTTTCCCTTCCAGTGTTTACAACACATGGAAACATTGTGATGGAGGAGACTGGACTGTTGTTTCTTGCCCATATGGGTAATGGCGTCTTACAGCATTGTGTGCAGAGTTGCACTGTTCATTGTTAAGTCTATCCCCTCCCCCAAGGGCAGTGGTTGGGCTCAGACAAGCGTGCATTTGTAAAACCCATGAAATGAACAAATAAATCAGAATTAAGAGGAGCATTGAACTAAATGCAAAGTTCAGCCCAGTTTCTGGTGTCTTAAAAAAGTATTGTAAACATGAATGAAAACACTCTTCACAAGACTCTCAGTAACCAGAAGGAGAATTGCAACGTTTTCAGCTAGGATTTATTTATGTTTCAATGCAGCGAGAGAAGTGTGCACTAATTAAAATCCACTTCTTTTTTTAATGAAAGTCGCTTCCTGTGTTTAATTAAATCCCGGTTTGAGGAAAGGATCAGGGGAGGAAGAAATGACGTTTTATTTGATTGTGTAAAAAAAACTGCATTCTTATTTGAATGAATAAAAAAATAACCGCCATATTAGAAAAGAAAATCTACCACTCGAAAACCAGTTGAACCCGTGGCATGATTTATTAATGTATGTGAAACTGCTTAGAATAAAAAAGCAATTTAAAGGATAAATCTTTTAAAGCCGGGAACCTTCATCCCATTTTTTAGGGCTTACGGTATCACCTTTTTTTTTTTTTATATATATAAATTTAGTCGTCACCAAAGGTTTTTACCCTGGTTTTCTCCACAATTTGGATTGCCCAATTATTATTTTTATCCCGGTTCACCACTGCAACTCCAGTGCCGACTCGGGGAAACGGCAGCAGACACACGTGTCCTGCCAAGCCGTCCTTTTTCACGCTGCAGGTCTACTGCAAATCCACCAGACCAATAGTGCCAGAGGACAACACAGATCTGAATGGCTTCTACAGCAGATCCACAGGCACCCTGTCGGCCACAGGAGTCGCTGGTGCGCGGTGAACCCTGCCGGCCTAAACCCTCCCCACCCAGGGGGGTGCTCGGCCAATTGTGCGCCGCCCCCAGGGAATTCCAGGCCATGATCGCAATGGCATAACCGGGACTCGAACCAGCGATCTCCAGGCTATAGGGTGCATCCTGCACTCCACGCAGAGCGCCTTTACTGGATGCATCACTCGGGAGCCAAAACCGAATTGTATTGGGATTTACAAAGAGCAGAAGCAGGCAGCCCAGGATCCCTTGATCGAGAATAAAAACAAGACATCTGTTTGTGATTGAGCCGCTGTGCTTATTTCCAATCAGCAGCATGCACATAACATATACTGTGTGTTCATTTTTATATTATAAATAAGGCATGGTGATGATGATGAATTATTACAGGCAGTCTTTTTAATCACTTAATTGTAAGCAATGATGTTATAATAATGTGTTACTGGCATGAAAACAGGTGTGGTTTCTGTACTGTTATACTTGTCGGTCGATATATTTCGGAATGACAAAAAAGCAATTTATCTACAGTACAATCAAAATGCATTGTTATTGTTTATACTGATCGTATTTCTGAAAGGTCACAAGTCATGACCAGTTCAAGTAATAGTCCACTACAGAGGTTCCCATAGGGGAAAACAGACCCAGAGGAAAAGCTACATAATACAACACATCTCTATCAGGAACAGGACACCTCCATCTGTCTCACAAGAGCTGGGAAAAGTAATAATATCTAACATGATATGAGAAGCCTGGATATAATCTCAGGGTTTGTAAGATTTATGTGAGGGTGCTTTTATTATGAATGTGGTTTGTGTTCAGGGGTTTACAGCATCATTGCTTTTCAATTTCCTGCCGTGTGCTCAACAGATTATGATCCTCCTTTAAGACACACAGCTAGGCTTATTTTTATTTATTTATGTATTTAATTTTATTTTGATAAATCACAGCATTATAATTTGTTGTAGGGCCCCCATACATGACAGCAGTATAATTATTGTTAATAAACATTGATGCTTCATTAACCGTCTTGTCTTTTAAAGGAAGGGCGTCTCGCATTATTCTCTGATTTTTAAGCTTGTTCAATGGCATGCTTTAGTTTGTGGTTCATGTGAACTCTTTTAACATTCCAAATCATTTATTTTTCCTGTCTTGTATTATAAATGCAGTATAATATGAGATGCAGTATTGTGCAACATTCCAGCTGGATTTGTTCTTTGTGGGTTACCCTGTGACAGGGAGCTGAGGTTGCAATGGTATCTTTCACTAGTAATATATACATGTCAGGCACTGAATGTGACTACATCTCCAAACCTCTTACAAAGGCTTTATGTTCTCAGTTCAGTTTATGTTCAGTTCTTAGTATGCTACCATAAATCATTGGATTCTGGGTCTTAATTGCTTCAGGTTTCACAGAGATAGCAATTATTATGCCGTTAACTTGTAAAGTGAATACTATAATATGTTTTTTAAAAGGCCTCATTTGCTATTCTATATCCTTTCATTTTAGGGTAACCAGACGTTCCAATTAAAGTCGGGATCGCCCCGATATTAGGGGCTCTGTCCCGCGTCCCGATCAAGGTACTGTCGGGACACTGTTTGTCCCGATTTTTAGAGTAAACGTTGAAAACCCAGGGGTAAAATGTGACATTTTTATTTTCTCGTTGGTAAATTTGTGTGTGTGGCTGCTGTACTGTCTCACGGTGTAACAGCATACTGTACTGGTTTAGGGTGTGTTGTTTGAGTCGCTTGTTTGCATTGCATCTATGTGGCTACCCAATCACGTTAACCTGCAGTCATATGATGTGGTATGTGTCGTGTGTGTTTTTTCTGCTTTTATTTGCAAAGTGTCATGATGGCTGGTGTTGCTGATGAGCCTGACACTACAAAGCAATAAAGACAGTAGAGTACTGAACGCAGTTGGGGAAAAATTGATTCAATCATATGTCCATAGTCAAGTCATCCAGTTAGGATTGGGATTATAATTGGATTTCACTGACATTTCGCGGACCCGTTTAAACGTTAAATACACCTAATATTCAGAAAACTATATATAGCCTTAGAATAGTGGTGCTTGCTTCCTTACTAAAACAGAGTGCTGGCATTTGTTAAAAGGCAAGCATGCAACATCTCCCAACAGTTGCTGGTGTGGATTTGCCCACACATTGACACTGCACATCTGCATCCACTGAATTGGTTGGAAGTGTAAGGCAAGCTTTGCCAAGTTATACAGATGTGGACATCAATTAGAAACAGTCCCAAAACTCGGTTGCCCAAAGGCATCTGGCATTCTTTAATAGTGTCTATAGATGTATCACATTCTTGTCATGTTATTTGTCCCATCCAGGAATTTATTTTATCAGTACAGAGTCAAAACAAGCAAAATGTGACTATTTGGGTCTAACTTCTAATTATGTTTAAAAAGTAAACAGCTGGTTGTTTGAAGCGAGGTAGCTGTGCTTGATTGTACCTGTAGTGCTGATTTAACTTGGGTACAACGACACAGGAATTTTTTTTTTAGTCTGCGCTGACTTTCCAGTTTGGTTTCTGAAAGCTGTTTGTTTGTTTTACGTTCTGTTCAGCAGCCTCTGTAGTAGCCTTTTGTTTAATGTGTGATTCTGAAGTTCTAGCGATCAATCGTATTTTCTTTGTCACATTACAAGATGTGCAATACTTGTTTTGCTTTGTTGTCTAATGCTGAAAACTAGATTTTAGCAACCTAAATTAAAACATTGCAGCACTGACTTTGTCCCACCTGCTACGCACAGTGGCACAGCAGGTCACAGAAAAGCCAGTACAGACACACTGATAGGCTGATTAAAACATCGTTGCCATCTGGACAGTTAACCGTTTTTTAAAAAAAAGTTATATTTCTCTAAGTTTTTGTTTTTGCCTAAGTACAATGCACACAGGAAGACGAAGGAATAAAAATAAAAAAAAAATATATATCTGCAGAAGAAAGATACGTAGTTTTCGTCGCTTGCGTTGTGCAGTAGTTCACGAGGTGTCTTTCCTCCCCTCACCAGTTGAAAGTGTCCCGATTTTTCATTCTTGCTATCTGGTCACCTTGTTTCTATTATATATCCTTTCCAGAAGACCATTTCTGCAGCCCTCCATCCCACACACTCGAAACAGCGATGCACTTTTTCACACTGCAGAGCCTTCGTCTCTTCACAGCTCGATACTTTCGATTCTGCGTGTTTTCCAGACACCCCCAATCCATTTATTTTTGTACAATGCAAGATCATGCCAACAGATCTGTGAAGAGTTCTAATGAAACGACTCCCACGGTGTCATTATCGGTCTTGTCTTCTTGTTCTCTGGATACAAGAGCCCCTCCTCTGTGAATGAGTGCCACCATTTACTGACTATTGAGTCACCCAGCCTTGGTCAGGACGCATGTGACAGATCATTGCGTAATTACAATGTGCACTTCACAAGAACAGTAGCAAAGGGCATGTTCTCTCTGTCTGCCTCGGTTGTAGTTTAGTCAGATGTAAATAACATCATCCCTTGGCAAAACAGATGAATCGGATTAGTTTGTTGCAATGTTTTCAGATGTTGTTTTAATCTCTGTAGAGTCTGTCAATAAGATCTAACATGCAAATAGGAATGATCCTCTGATGCACACTAGTAAAGCTCAATGTATTACTGATCCAGTAAACAATTTTTTTTTGTACTTCAGTTTAATACATTTACATCTAATTATGTTTGGGATAGAGATGCAAATGCTTGCTCTGACTTGATTTAAGTGTGTGCATTTATCCAGATCCAGCTTAGCTTTGTGACAGTGTTGAAAATTAGAATGTGTCACGCTCACTTGTCTGCCGTTCTCTCACAGAACACTAGAAGTTGTTATCTCTGTTGGATCTCAGTTTTTTAATAATGGCTTTTTGGTGGGTTTTGAATTGAAATGCTTGTATCATTTCTGCCATTGAAAGGCATTCCACTGCTTTTAAACACTTCACCAGGCACTTTGAGTGGCAGGTAACTGGCCATTATCAAAGCAGACATTGAGTGAGCAGCACTTGTGTTTAACAAGTTGCTTACATGCTGTGAACAAATTATTCTTATTAACGTTTTCGCATCAAGGAGAGAAAAGACAAGTACATTTCATAACAGCTGTTTGTTTTTTGACTGCAAATTAAAAACAATACCATTTGCACATATCTGCCTCCTCGATGCTCCAGCAGTGTTAACATAGACACTTCAGGGGTGTCACTGCGTGTTACTGGAACACTTACCAGCGTTTCTATAGTCAATTCTCTAATCAAGTGTTGGACTCTAATGAAAGGAACTGGTATCTAAACAAGTGTTGGACTCTAATGAAAGGAAAGCTCAAGATAATTTTGAAAGAAAAACTTCCCAAGGTTAGTAAACTCCACTCAAGCCTGCAGACCACTGCAGTAGTGTAGGAGGGATGAATAATGGTACAGGAGAGAACGCCACTCAAAACAGAACCAAGAAACCAATCCAATACACTAAAACAGAACCAGGAAACCAATCCAATACACTCAAAACAGAACCAGGAAACCAATCCAATACACTAAAACAGAACCAGGAAACCAATCCAATACACTCAAAACAGAACCAGGAAACCAATCCAATACACTAAAACAGAACCAGTAAACCAATCCAATACACTAAAACAGAACCAGGAAACCAATCCAATACACTAAAACAGAACCAGTAAACCAATCCAATACACTAAAACAGAACCAGGAAACCAATCCAATACACTAAAACAGAACCAGGAAACCAATCCAATACACTAAAACAGAACCAGGAAACCAATCCAATACACTCAAAACAGAACCAGGAAACCAATCCAATACACTCAAAACAGAACCAGTAAACCAATCCAATACACTAAAACAGAACCAGTAAACCAATCCAATACACTAAAACAGAACCAGGAAACCAATCCAATACACTAAAACAGAACCAGTAAACCAATCCAATACACTAAAACAGAACCAGGAAACCAATCCAATACACTAAAACAGAACCAGGAAACCAATCCAATACACTAAAACAGAACCAGTAAACCAATCCAATACACTAAAACAGAACCAGGAAACCAATCCAATACACTAAAACAGAACCAGGAAACCAATCCAATACACTCAAAACAGAACCAGTAAACCAATCCAATACACTAAAACAGAACCAGGAAACCAATCCAATACACTCAAAACAGAACCAGGAAACCAATCCAATACACTCAAAACAGAACCAGGAAACCAATCCAATACACTCAAAACAGAACCAGTAAACCAATCCAATACACTAAAACAGAACCAGTAAACCAATCCAATACACTCAAAACAGAACCAGTAAACCAATCCAATACACTAAAACAGAACCAGTAAACCAATCCAATACACTCAAAACAGAACCAGGAAACCGATCCAATACTCTAAAACAGAACAAGTAAACCGATCCAATACACTAAAACAGAACCAGTAAACCAATCCAATACACTCAAAACAGAACCAGTAAACCAATCCAATATACTCAAAACAGAACCAGTAAACCAATCCATTACACTCAAAACAGAACCAGGAAACCGATCCATTACACTCAAAACAGAACCAGGAAACCGATCCAATACACTAACTTGCTCATTTATTTTTCAATAGCAGAAACTGTTTAATTAGTCTAAGGTACTCTTTTTGTAAAGTTACTTAATGCTGAAAGACTGTCGGATCAGCCACAGACTATTTTATATATATATTTTTTAATGAAATGCTCATTTCATTTGTGCTTTTCAACATTATTCACAAGGTTTTTTTATCTACCAGTAAGTGAACCTTGGAAATAACAAATTAATAAAAGGGATGCATCTCATATCCAAAAAATAAAAACAATATTTACAAATATTAATTACCATTAATAAAAACAGACTGCAGTTCAGTGGTTACAGTGCATGCAAGATCATTAACCTTGATTCGGCTGTTATGCTGCAGTAGGTCAATTGGCTTTGATCAATGATCTCATTATAGAGAGCCGGGCTGTGGTCTTTATTGCTGTGATAGAGTGCTTGGTGATACTGTGGTTTGATGTGCTACTCTGTTCCATGTGGGGGCGCTTTGTTCCTCTGGCAGCATTGTAGAATGTGAGCACTGATCACTGGAATACAGGACAGCTTGCAGTGTCTGGAATGTTCTAAAATTCTAAAATAGTACTCTCAAAAATACCCCTATACAGTAGAACACTCCAGTGACCATTCCTGTGTTGCCTAGACTGAACTTTCCCTTTTAGTAAACAGGTTGGTGCAGCTGTCTGTGCAAACACCAACCCACGCTACAGCAATCCAATATTATTTTGCACAGTAGCTTTTTAAATTAAAAAAAAACAGAGAGCTCAAACTACAGAAGCTTGAATCTAATATTGAATAAACACTGGTAATGGTGGGCAGTACTTTCATCTCAGGAAACATAAGCACAGCTTGAACACATTAGTTCAGTATGCAGGCATTACTGTGTGTGGAAACACGCACAAGCAATAAAAACAAAGCTTGAAATACATCTGCTCTTTTTCAAATAAACAATATAGCTTTCGGTTTCATACAGATTTAATACGGCCTGCCAAGGGATATTACTGCAGAAAACCCTCCGTTTCAGGGAGAAAAAAAATTAACTTAAGATGTCCTATTAAGGAGCTGAATAAGTCAGAGGATTTCTATTGCGTTTAAACTTTTCCATCCACTTCAACAGGAACGTCAAGGCTCTTGCATTCAGAGTGAGACATACTCATTTATAGGTTGTCTCACAGACTTGCTTTCACACATGGAAAACACAAAAACTCAAGTGTCGATTTTATATTTAGGAATGACAAATAGTGTTTCACAGTTCTAGGACAATGACCGAGCATGGCAAGCCAGTATCAGGTAGTTTCAAACTATTTCCTTCTGGTTTTGTCCTCTCATCGTGAACAAAAACCCTTCATCAAATATCTCACGCTTTGAGATCATCCAGCCCTGGCATCTGTGCTTTAATGTGAAGAGCTTTCGTTATGAGGAATGCAATTGTCACATATTGCCTATACTGGAAACATAAGATGCACTGTATGATGAAGGATCTGTAATAACACCACACTTCCTTTAAATCAACCAGTTAAAACTAACTCTCTTGCAGGTGTATGCCTTTAGTCCATAATATCCAGCAAAGGAGAAATGTATGGCCATAATTAGCAAATAAATGAAGTGAAGGAATGAAAAGTAATAGAGCTGATGGTGTAATATGGTATAGTCATTAAGCGTGCACTAGGATAAAAAGTGTCTGAGCTAACGCCATTCCTAATGACTGCAAATCACTCCGAGTGCTTTTGATTTATGCATCCGGTGTGCTTACCCTAATTAATTTGGACATAAAGTGCTTTGGTCTTAATGCTTGTATCACCGACTTCTGCCGAAATTAATCTTTGGGAGTACTCTATCGTTTCTGTGAGGGGGAATGTTTACCATAATCTCAGTTCCGCAATGGATGAAGAAGCAGCCCTTAATGAATATTAAAAGGAAATGTGCAAACAAGCGAGCCGCACTTCAATGCATTTCTGAACGCAACTCTCCCGGGGCAATAAATCGTTGTTAATTGGATCATTGGTAAATATTAGTTAAACCTAGTGAAGAAAATCCCACAAAATAAGTCATCGCTGGATGCTGAGGAATAAGCCAGTCAGAGACATGAGGGTTCATTGCACCTGTTTGTATTGCCAAGAATTAATTGCAAGATTGCAAACAAGCAGTGTTTAGAATCACAGAGAAAATACTCAAGTTTCTGCCCAAGTGCATCACTGTAGTAATCTTCCATGGAGACATGCTTTTCAACATGAAAGTGAGGAAAATACTGGAGCCAAATCCCTGACTCCAATAAATAATGTTTTCCGATGCAGCAATGTGTTAACACCATGCTTTCCTCTAATAACTGCAGTGTGGTGCTGGGTCTGTAGTGGATGGTACACACATGCTGTGCTGTGAGTTTTACACAATAGAGACGAGTGACTTGGTGAGAAAGGCATCAGTCATATATTTTATTTCAGGGGAAGACTTTTGAAGTGTACAGATTGAAGCTCATGGGGGGGAGAGAGCAGGAATTGTATTGCTTAAATGAACATGTGTTTAAAATACACAACAGTAAAACCGTGAATGTGAACTGTGTTTAATCACGTGTCTTTCAGAACCCCAGACTCATTTCATTCTCTGTAATGAATATCAATAGGAAAAGGATCCGCTCCAGATCGCTCTGTCCATTAACCAGCCATTTCCTCCAGGAAATCTGATCAATAACCGTGTTTGTTATAGCTGTTATCACTATGGGGGGATCTCAGCAGAATGCCCAAGGTTTGTGTTTTTTGTTTTATATATCAGGGGTGTTTAATTGTATTGAATAGCTCTCCTTCTTTTGGAATCCCACCAAGAAACCAACATGAATATTACAATCATAGGTCCCAGATTTCATCAGCTGGAATGCTGGTCCAGACTATTTGCTGCGGATAAGTCACATTTAATATAAATGATTGTTTGTTTTTTTGCAGCGTGCAATTTGAAAGCAGACACAGTGCCTCGTTGTAATTGAAGCGTTCTCTCATGCTCATGATTAACAAAAGCTATTGAGTTCATCTCACTGTGGCCTATTCTAATAGCTACTTGAGAATAGTTCAATTTTTAATTTCTGGACTTAATTAACGATTTCTTGTTCTCCAAGTCATTACACTTCTCTTAATTGTGGATTGGCAAGTCAACTGCAAGTCCTCTATTTTGTAATTTGTCATAGCTGTCAGTGGAGTTGTTGAACTGTTACTGCCCTCTGATATAACAGCTTGAAAAAAAAGAGTTCCTTTGACATAGTGCTCGTGCTTGTATGTGCTTCTGCACAAGCATTTCTTTAACAAAATATTTAAGGAGCAGAACAGAGGTGAGAAATCAGATAGATGCAAAGTGAGAAGCAGTCACATAGGGATAACATTTTTTAAGCTCTAAGGTGCAGGTAGAAGCACTTGACATTTTGTGCTTTTTACCTCACCCAGAAAATCCCAAAAGCCTGTGTTCTTGTAACTTTGATTGCATCTCAGCACAGTGCCAGTGTAGGACAGGTTTTAGTTCTCTCATTGTTTAATGTTTTTGCAGGGGTGGAATTAAGACCTATTGGATAGAAGTTTAATCCATTCCAGGTTTTAATATGAGCTTGATCAGCCACAGTGTATAAGTAACAAGCTGCTTTGATCAAACCGCTATGCAGCAGGATTCCTGTTCCCAGCCCTGGTTTAGAATGCTATTCTGCCTGCATGTACGCTGTGGGTCGTTTGCATTGGTGTTACTGAATCTGAGAATGCATGAGAAATCAGACAGGCCTGAAGGGGAGAATGTTAGATTAGCTGTTTAAAGGTATGTGACCTGGTTAACGTGCAGAAGGAATCCAGGGGACCAATACTGCAGTTAAAAAAAAAAAAAAACTCTCTTACCGCTATAAAATGGAACCTGATGAGACTTTTAAAAGTAAATCACGCAACAGATCTAGACAAATATCACCTTTGTAAATGCAATTTGTCAATGTGCAAGACAGGGCAACAGTCTGCAATTAGCTGAATCACTTCATTGTGTTTCCTCAGGATTCCCACTGATTTACATGAGTGAAGGCAGTCCATCTGTTGCGAGGGCTATCCTGTCAGCATGCTGCTTGATTTCTAAATGCTTTAAAACATTTTAAGAGCTATGCCCTTTAAAAAAAAAAAAAAAAAAAAAAAAATGTGCAATATATTCTTTTAAAGTTGACTCAGATTGTACAAGAAAGCTCTATAAATGTACTTGACAAGTATGGAGCCAATCCCAGTATATTCCTCATGTGGTTTCTCTTCCTTTCTCTTTCTTTCTGCAAAAACATAAAGAATCCTTGTGTGCTCAATAGATTGGCTTTGTATCAATACCATGTATATTTTCCTTCAATATTATTATTATTATTATTTGAAACCCTATAGTGTACATGTTACCACATGTTGCTATGGTCTTACATCACCCTATATAAAAATCTATTAAATACTTTACTACTATTATGGATTCCGGTAGACTTTTGCGATATCATTTTCTAGTTTATTTGATTACATGATGTTAAATAAAACATTTACATTGAATTAATAGTTTTTATTACTATTATGTCTCAATCCTAAAATTCCAGGTGATGCAAATCTTTTGGCCAGAGTTGAACAGTTCTACATATTTGAGTCTCGAACACTTAATATCACAGTGTGAGCCAGACAAGTACCATGTGCTCTCAATAGCTCATCCTAGCAAATGCTTAGCAGCCCTAGTCTAGACAGAGAAAGCATTCACTCTGCTTTATTTCAAGCACCGTCTCCCTCACAGACTGCAGCTCTTGAGACGAGAGCTCCCCTCCCAGGGACAGAAGGCACCATACAGAATCAATTAATTAGAAAATTAGCAGCCCCCAGCTGGGAGTTAATAAGGGAATGGAACTACATCTGGGCTCAGGGTAGCATCCCACCAGCATCCACCATTCATTTACAACATAGGGCCCTGGAACCCTTGAGAGAGTCATTGGGAGGACATGTGATCATTCAGCTGGTTACTGTCTAACCAGTGATGGATGAAAGAGGCCAGGAGTACAGGCTCTGGCAGTGTCTTCTGACTGGTTAGCATGAGGGTTGTGGGCCTTGTCAGATTTGCACATATTTCTTTTATTGCTCTGAGCACACTTTTAAACTCAGGGGAGACGTCAAAGAAGGACAGAGATGTTTTAAACTCCTGTAAGTGGATTGTTCGTGCGCTGGACTTGCAACATATCCAGACAACTTTTAATAATCATGAAAATCACACAGACTCATTTCATTTGAAGTTTTAACGAATCAGAGCAGTGATAGTGCTCCGTCTGTTCATTAAATGCTTAAAAATGGATTGGGTGATTGCAGACCACAGGAAATCCCAAGCAATAGGCAGTCTGGGTGATTCCAGTGCTTCTACAGGTTTAACAGCATTAATACTTCAACACAGTAATACAGATATGGTTATCACATACTCAGCCCTTAGGCTAGACATACAAACCACTAAAGTGCCCATCGCTAAATCCTAAAACATCCAATCTATCACTCTCCAAAGCTACAATATACTTCTTATAGCAATGCATCAATATAAATGAGATATAAATTCAAAATTGATCTTACCTTCCACTATATGGAAGTGTAGTTGTAGAATGTAATGTAAAAAGCAGAGATTCTAAACACGACCAAACAGCAACCAGCTTTCTCAGAGAACTTCAGAGCATGGATCATGCAACTTGTAAGATCAAGTTGAGTGATAGTTGATTAGGATTTTACTTGGTTTTTTGCTATGCTTCTTACGTCAGAAGACCCAGTTAAATCTAATTGTTTGTGCTATTTTGACAGCTCTTATATATGTGTGAATAATATATTTCAGAAGGTAACGGTGACTCCCTTTTCAAAATGAATTGAATATGAGCTCATGGTTCACTGTCTTACACCCCCCCTTTCTCAAGAAATTAGGTGATCTGAAGTTCACAGGGTCCTTGCTACCAAATACAAGTATATGTGTATATATGAGGGGTATTTCTTTAATACATAACACCAGCTTGCACTAGATAGATAGATAGATAGATAGATAGATAGATATGGATATATAGAGAATACATATATAGAAATGTTTTCTAATATACAACACTCGCTCTATTTAATCATTCCAACCCAGTTTCAAAATATATTTTCCATTGCTTCATGTATAGATGTGTTTTAACAAAATATTGGACAAAGACTGTAGGAGTTTATCACTGAGCCTTTGAATAAAACCACTAAGCATACAGTGGCCAGGCCATTTATTTTCATTTATAACAGTCTCATATTAACTGTACTGTGCTTGGACTAAGCCTGACCTCTCTCTCTGTTTCTAAAAAAGCCCTGTGCAAGCAGTTTTCAGACACCTTGTTTACCTGCCAAGGCTAGTTCTTTTTTTTTCTTTTTTTTTTTTTTTTTTTTTAATTAATATGAAACTCTACTGTAAGCGCTTTTCAAAATTCACCACATGAAGTAATTTTTGGCCGGATTCAAGAGAGCCTCGGACCAGTATCTTCTCGGATAAGAGAAAAGTTTACATCCTTATTTTCTTAATATAATGAGGTACATACTCCTGTTTTTCTTAAAGCACCTTCTGTTGGTTATCATTCAAGGTTGATACGCAGCAAATACAAATCCCATTTTTAAGAGCCAACAGCAAAACCCTGCTTTGAGGTGCCAAAGACTAAGCCTTATCATTTGAAGGTCTAATGCCCTTCCAGAATTCTACTGTGTGTCTGAGACAGACTTTTAAATCTTTCACTTTTAAACTCTACAGTTTCCCTGTAAGTAAATACCTCTGTTTATTACTGCAGTAAAATTTAAATTAGTGCAACACTGTATTTTTGGCTCACAATTAAAGTCGCTATTTTCGTGATAAGAACTGATGCTGTAGACAACTTTTCTAATTTAAATGAAATGCTCGCTTTGGCTGCCAAGTTTTCATTAATTTCTATAATATAATAAAGAGAACGGACATTTCACCATAAAACACTCCCTTATTCTGTTAACAAAGGGTATTTTGTTTGTTAATTTTAAAAAAAGGTCACTCATTATAGAAAGACCTTCAAAACTGCCAGTTTATCAACGAAACCTGCTTCAACAGCCAAAACCTGTTTTTTCATGCCCAGCACCACTCTGCTACAAGAAGGTAAAGGCAAGGTCACCAATTTAATTATTTCTTTTAGTAGGTCCACTGTATACTGCAATTATTGAATTCAGTTTACACTTTATTGTCTTATATTGAAACTTAACAATTCCTCTGTTATAATCAAACATTTACACTTATATTCTGTCTGAATTATTGTGAGGGCTGTGGCAGCGTGTGCTCCGTGCAAGACGTGACCTTTCCAAATTACTACTACAACAATCCCGGATGCTACTTTTAAGTTTGTTTTTGTTCCACCCAGCTGCCATTGGATATTTTCATTTGCCCAAAGACTGAGCAACTCCCAGACCTCATCATCGCTCCATAACACTAGTCATTTATTTTTTATTTTTTTTATAACTGTGAACCTTGCCCCTTGAAGTTTGTTTTTGGCTACTGTCATGCGAGGTGAGCGCTTCGTCCTGGGTTGAAAATTCTCAGCCCTACATTCTGTGAGAGATCAGTTCACCCCAGTTTGACAGTTCCGTCTCGGGTTGAAACTGGCAACGTGAAAGCACTTGCTGTAAAGCACTAAAGACATGTTGCTGCTCTAGTTGTCTGTTGCTAAATGGCTCTTGAATGATGAATGCATGGGGCTTATTACTTGGATACCCCCATATCTCGTTAAAAATGCCTCCTAACAAAATAACACGATTAGGTTGTGTCAAACAACAAAATAGACCATTAGAACTATCACATGGGTCAAGATTCACACTGAACTTGTGTTTACTAACTTGCAGTGACTGCACTGTGTGTACACAGTGCTCTGTGAAGACGAGATGCCTGCACCTACTGTATTGCAGTGAAAGAAGCCATCAGTCACCAGCTAATCCACACAATAATACAAAGAGAATGTCATTGTGAGATGACAAACGCACACACACACACCACTGGCATGACTCGAGCAGGCTGTATGCTGCACTATCAATTTCTGAAGCCACGAAAAGAACTATATTCTTTATGAAACCTCATTTAAAGTGTGAATCTGCTGTACTGCACACACTTTCAAGTAAATCTCCTTCATGCTTTTGAGCAGTACTTTAAGAGTTTGTTTTGAAAAATGAATGTCTGATCACAGATTATATTTTTGCCTGCAACAATTTGCTCATACTGTCAAGCTATTTCAACAAAGTCAGAACACAACTTTTGCAGGCAGCTGTAATTGTACCTCTTTACACCTTAATTCTTCAAAGTTCAATTTGCTGAGTGCTTTTTGGCACAGAGTAGTGGCAATTAAATGTGACGCAGATTTTGTTGTTGTTAGAGATAATTGGCTGTTTGAAAAAGTACAGTCTTGAAAATGTCTTCATTTCTTCCCTGGCAAAACCTCCACAATTGTCACTATATTTTGTGTGTATGTTTGGGAATACATAACATTGCATCTGTAGCAGTAAGGTCTGATCCAAAGCTGCATTAACTATGCAATGGCAGTGGCATATCCCTCACACACACACACACACACACACACACACACACACACACACAAACATAGAGAGATAAAAATTGGACATGTACAGCTACCTAATTATTTTTTCATGCTTAAAATTGTATGACCTTGTTCTCAGAAATCTGTGTTGATCAGCAGCAAGTCCCTGTAGGTCTGTGGGCTGTTATACTTAAATCATGAGACGGATGGGAAGCGTTACATCTTTGGCACTAGCATTTCCTTTTAAATGTCAGCAATGTAATTTTTTTCAGGATGCCTTTGATCGTGTCTTCAAACAAAAAAAACTGAAAGTAAGGGGAAAAAAACAGAAATTTGAACACAAGTTTTTGACTCTAATGCCGTGGTGTGTTTGGGGATGTACTTATCAGAGTTCTGCAAAAAAGGGGAACAACACCCTGAACCACAGAGCAGTGCACAGGTCTGAATACAGAGGAATAACACCATGAACCACAGAGCAGTGCATAGGTCTGAATACAGAGGAATAACACCCTGAACCACAGAGCAGTGCACAGGTCTGAATACAGAGGAATAACACCCTGAACCACAGAGCAGTGCATAGGTCTGAATACAGAGGAATAACACCCTGAACCACAGAGCAGTGCATAGGTCTGAATACAGAGGAATAACACCCTGAACCACAGAGCAGTGCACAGGTCTGAATACAGAGGAACAACATCCTGAACCACAGAGCAGTGATGATATGCATAAATTGGATTTCTTTAATCAATTACAAAAGTTAGTATGAAAATGTTTCTATAAAAAAAAAAACACACATGTCTGCATCTCAAAACATAGCCCATATTATAAATTAATTCAATACACCTCATAAGCAAAAAACAAACATTAATGAACACACTTAACATGTGAATATCCCAGAAGCATGTACTTTATTTAAAATACTGAACTTTTACCATCTGTTGTTAGTATCACATCTGCCAGAAGAGCAGTCACATGACCTTAACACTGAGCTTTTGCCAGAACGCTCACTCGGCGCCCTGCCTCCGGATAGGCAATCTGTTCATTCTGAACTGCGAATTTGTGTTTTGATTGACAGTCTGCCAATACTCCCTTGCTACGGTTTATTTTTTCCAGTGGAGTAAACGCAGGGCAATTCCAGAAAAGTCGTGTTAACTTGTTTCAATATTTCTGTTTGTGCAGGGAGCCCCGAAGCCGATTGCTGTAGAGCCCTGCTCCGGAAACAAGGCAGCGGTGCTGACCGTGTTCATGCGTCTCCCAAGAGGCTCGTCGGAGGCACCGCCTCCTGGCCAGTCCGGTAAGATCTACGCTTCTCCCACTACATGCAGTGCAAAACTATTGAGTGTTTGGAGAGGTGAACACGTTCCTGCTGTAAAGCTGAACACTGCTTTGATTTAGTGGTTTCAAAACCAAGACTGGATCACTGCCTTACCTTGGTTTACATGGTAGTATTTTTCTCATCTATTACAAACCATTCACTTTCATTGAGATTTCACACCCTGTGACAAGGTGGGAATAACAAACATCACAAAGGGTCCAGTCACAACACAACACATTCTGCCAATGCTTCTGATTCAGAGCAGAATTGGCAACTGACTATATATTGAAAAACAGAAAAAGTTGTCATTGCTAGAACTAGAAGACTAAAGCTGGGAGATGTTTCATTAAAAAGTACATCTATGTCTCAATGTTAAAACACAATCTCCAGTTGAGAAGTTTAAATCAGATATTTTTTTAATCTGATTTTAGAATAAATTATTTTACATTGTGCATAAATAGCAGTCTGCTGTCTAATACACAATCAGGTTTTTTTTAGTTTTTTACTTTTGGCAGTGTAGTCTGACATGCCATCTGTGCCTGCCCTTGACGAAGACCAGGGATTTATTTTTCAATGTAAGACAGAAACAGCAGCACCTGTATATGTCCTGTTTAAATAAATCTCTTTCACAAATTGGATGAGGTCATGTCCTCACCAAACGGAGCCCAAGCTGGTGTTCTTTCATGTTAGCTTACAGGATCTTGTTTTATTTGCAATTCACTACATCCTCTGTGTTTGATTAAGATGCCTTCCACATACTGTATATATGCTATATATAGTCTATACGTTCATGTTACAAAACACAAATATATGTACAGGTGCACTCCGCTTATAATGGACTCCAAGCGAAGTAGGAAAACAATTTGAAATGCTGTATTCAACTGCAAACACTAATTTAAATATGTACTCTGTGTAGACTGGCATAAATGTTATAAAATGTTCGTTGTCGAGCGGCCATTTTGAAAATAGCTTTGAAACAGACTTTAAAAAGTTGTGAGTGTAAAAAGTTGTCAGGATGTTGACGATGTAAAGAAGTTGCAGGCACTTTATTTAAACAATCTGTAGGAACACGTGGCGACGTGTAACGCTATACTTTTCGAAACCCCGCTACTTACTCTTTTAAGGTAAAAAAAATAATAATAAAGTGTGTACAAGTGTGCAGTGTCATGGTTGCACAGTTTGTTTTTTTCATACACAGATGTATGGAGAGTATAGTTTGATATTTCATTTGGTGCATGTCATCTTTTGCATTTTTTTATTTTAATATAACTAGAGGGAATAGATATACACTCCATTCAATTGAAGCCAGCTGGGGCATCTGTAAAAACCAAACAAAGGCATTGAGGCCAATTATACAAAGCGCTGCTTGTTCTCTATGTTGAGCATGATGGGAGGTGTTATGTGCTCTCTGCGTTTACCTAGGTAATTGCATATTGAATCAGCAAGCTGTAGGATGGTGCACATTTACTCTGCAGCAGCAGGAGTGCCAAGTACTTAGCATCATCATGATCTCACTGAAAGCACTACAAGCAGCACTGGTGCTTCAGGGATTAGATTTTTTGTTTCTTACAGGGAGCTTTTAAATGTATTTTATGTCGTCTCCATATTCTAGAATCTGAATTTTTGGGAAACACACACTTCTGTTGAACTTTGTATTGAGTATTGTATCCCCATTATTTTAATGTATGTTAGAGATTTGTTATTAAGCTTTGCTGTCCGTATCAAATTCAGCCCTAGGCTTGGTTTTGATAGCTGCGAGTGTGCAGAGAAATGTCCTTACAAAGTCACAACCCCAATAGCAATCTCAGATGGAATAGCCAATAGGGTTTTGAATCTGGTAAACGTAGGTCAAACAGAGCATATCATGAGAATCAGTGCTTCACTTCTAGACTTTTATTTCTGTTGTATTTTTCAATAAATACAGGCGTCAGATCGAATCCTGTACCTGAACAAAATAAAAAAAAAGAAAACACGTCAAGGATCTGAGCAAAGATGAAACATGATGTGGAAGAGTTGAAGCATCCCCTGAATAAAGGGCTGTATAGTTCAAGAGGGCAGTGGGGGCAGCATCCTGTCATTATTGATCCCTTTGATTTTTGTTTTTTTGGACGAAGTTGCTTGAAGTACCTAAAACATTCATGAACTGGGTGTACTTACTTCAAGGAGAATTTTACATTAGTTTGTTTTTGATTCCAGATTGGTTGTCTGTACTTATGGACCACTTTAGCGCCTAATGGAATCGACTGGAAATAGATTTTGCTACGTCTGTTGTTGTTTGGGGGGGGGGGGGGGGGGGGGGGGGGGGGGTGGGGGGCCATTTGAGAAATAAATAAACACAACCCTTTGATTCAAAAGTTTCATAATTGCTGTAGTTTTCCTCCAAGGGTTTGCTCTATTGTTTGTCATTTGATGTTTTGATCATTGTGAGCTGTAATAGACATGCCCCTCCAGTTACAGATATGTGTGAGCTGTAATAGACATGCCTGTCCAGTTATAGATATGTGTGAGCTGTAATAGACATGCCTGTCCAGTTATAGATATGTGTGAGCTGTAATAGACATGCCCCATGCCCCTCCAGTTATAGATATGGGTGAGCTGTAATAGACATGCCCCTCCAGTTATAGATATGGGTGAGCTGTAATAGACATGCCCGTCCAGTTATAGATATGGGTGAGCTGTAATAGACATGCCCCTCCAGTTATAGATATGTGTGAGCTGTAATAGACATGCCCCTCCAGTTATAGATATGGGTGAGCTGTAATAGACATGCCCCTCCAGTTATAGATATGTGAGAGCTGTAATAGACATGCCCCTCCAGTTATAGATATGGGTGAGCTGTAATAGACATGCCTGTCCAGTTATAGATATGTGTGAGCTGTAATAGACATGCCCCTCCAGTTAGATATGGGTGAGCTGTAATAGACATGCCCCTCCAGTTATAGATATGTGTGAGCTGTAATAGACATGCCCCTCCAGTTATAGATATGTGTGAGCTGTAATAGACATGCCCCTCCAGTTATAGATATGTGAGAGCTGTAATAGAAGTGCTCCTGTTTGGATTTGGAGGGTCCTGGTGTTGGGGATCACTTTGCAAAGGAAAAACGCTGGGCTGCCTGTTATCTCCTCGTGTGTTTTGAAGGTGGATTACTAAAAAAGTATGTTGAACACAAATGACTTAGAACTGTCATGCATTGAAGAAAAAAAAACAAACATCATGTTGCAGCTATTGCCTGCTCCACTCCGCTGCAAGTGTCTGGTTAACTGTAGCCCTGATGAGTTCAGTATTGCATTCATATATCACACAAACACAATCTTTAGTCTTGCATGTGGCTTGAGACCTACTTTATCCACTGCAGACCTCAGTGTATTGAATGTAGTTAGTATATTGCATGGGGGTCTGGAAATGTTAGCTACCTGTGGAAGTTATCTTCTTTCACTGTTTAATGAATAGAAAAGGTTCTTCTACTGGGGAAAAAAACTGTATCAGGTTTTCTTGTATTGCACCGGCCTTGAAAATGTATTTAATGTTAATCGCACATTTCAGTCAGTTTATAGATGTATATAAAGGTATGGTTATTATTGTTGAGGCTTATAGTTTATATTTTAATGTGTCTTTGTTTATGAATCTGTAAGACATTGACACAGACATAGTAAACCTGAATATAAAAAGTATGTCTAAAGCACAAGACCGTGGTACAAAAAGAAAAACAATTTGGAGAAACCGCAGAAGATGTGGCTAATGGAAAAATCTTTACTGGTCAGCAAAAACTGAAAACTGAACCTGATGGATTACAATTAGTAATCAAAATGACATCACAATGAAACTGTACCCCTTTGTTACCATGGAGATCAGAGGTAAATTCAGTTAGTGCCTATGTTGGAAATGGCCTGTTGTTTCCCATCACTTAGCACACAGAGAGAGAGAATACATCATTTCCCATCCTTTATTATTTTTGAACTCATGAGCTTTGTGTAGTGATACTTAATAGCTTCTGAAAGGGACTTTTCTGCAACTTTGTGGTTTGGTTTTGTGTGCGTAACCGGTACAACGAAACCTTGTTATTAGGGCCAGTCAAGGGAGTGACACAAAGGGTTCTTAACACGGAAAGGCTTTGCTATTGAGGGTAGCTCTTGTAGCAAATCAATACCACAGGTTGTAGGGTTTGTTTAGGATCTTGCTTTAGTCCACACAGTGAATTGCTTTACACTTTATTGAACAGTTTATCCATTCCTGTTGTAATTTGCTCGTTTAGTTTCTCAAGGAGTAAGCATCCACTGTAGCACTTTTATTCATGTTATCCATTTTCAGGCTGGTTTATCAAAGCAGGCATTGCAAGGCATTACATCAATGAGTCAGGCAGGTTAACAGTATTCCAGTTCAATACAGCCAGGAGCTGGTTGAGAAAAACTTTTGAGCTTCATATACAAGTGAATCCAGTCATGCTGCTGGAAGCTTCATAATAATGCCATTTAAAGCCATGGTTTAACTAGTTATCAGATAAATATTAATTTGAGGTCAATGCACATTCTTGTTATGAAGCTGCTGATGATTCAGAAAGCTCTTTGAGAAGCTGGTTATTGATAAAGTAAAGCTCCTGGATACAAGATGAACAACCTGGCAGGGTTTCTTATCAAACTCCCTCTTTTTAAAAAAAGACTCAAATGAGCAGTGCATTGTGTATGATAATATATACTGCATGTGTGTATACTGTTCCTTTTGAAGCTGAGACAGGGTCTTTATGTTTTAAAGCTACATCGTCCAATGGTTTTTAAATTGGGTTAAAATCCAGCTTAAGTCATTAGTCTACATCACAAAATAAACGTGGTATTCTGCAGTCTCTACCCACTGTAGTGCTGATCAGAGCAGTGAGGAATGAACATGGTATTCTGCAGTCTCTACCCACTGTAGTGCTGATCAGAGCAGTGAGGAATGAACATGGTATTCTACAGTCTCTACCCACTGTAGTGCTGATCAGAGCAGTGAGGAATGAACATGGTATTCTGCAGTCTCTACCCACTGTAGTGCTGATCAGAGCAGTGAGGAATGAACATGGTATTCTGCAGCCTCTACCCACTGTAGTGCAGATCAGAGCAGTGAGGAATGAACATGGTATTCTGCAGCCTCTACCCACTGTAGTGCTGATCAGTGCAGTGAGGGTGGAATAAACATGGTAATGGGGGGGGGGGGGGGGGGGGCATTCGTGTCAGGATTATGGGGAGCTTGCATTAGAACATACAGCCAGGTTCTGTTGCTCGTCTCATAATGCTGGTCTGGGATACCACAGCTCTATACTCTACAGAGCAGTTTGAGATCAATTCTAATTCCTTTTTAAAATTAATTCCAATTCCCATTCCGTTTTAATCAATTCTAACACAAAATTGCAATTAGCAGAATTGTGTATAAATGAGCTTCTCACAGTGGCAACACAGTATTCAATTCCAGACACTGTTAGTCAATGAAACTGGCTTTAAATGAAAGCAGCTGAAAAATAACAACAGTTATTATGTCTCTAAAATCTCAATTCCAATTCTTTCGAAGGAATTGGAATTAGTATTCGGAATTGATTTTAATAAAGGAACTGACTATAGAATAGCTTGACTATGGAATAGCCTTTCTGCTGTATCGTTTGCTGATGTTAAAAACAATTCTGATTCTGTGTTACACCTGCAGTGCTTCAGGTAGAAAGCTGCTTTCTGTGGCACAATCATTTCAGAACTTAAATGTTATTTAGTTCAAACAGATCTTTTATTATTCAGATTAGAAGGGGAATTGCTTTTCTCTCAAAGGAGGTAAAATATGAAATAGCATGGAAGAGTGAAGGCGTGCAGATCCCCAGCCCTGAGCCGAGGTACACCTTGTAATAAATATTTAAAGGGCAGCACTTTTATTCAGCCTCAAGTTGTTGTCTGATGGAAATCCAGCCTGCCTGGAGCATCTGTGCATCATCTTGACGTGGTAAATGCAATTCCTTTAGACTGGCAGTCTGAAATAATGAATTGTTCCCCCAGTTAATTCTATTGCTTTGATAACAAGGAACTGTACTGGGCCCAGAGAACACAATAAGTGAATTTCAGAGTTGATTTGTGTGACGTTTTGAAAAATGATCTTGTGGGGTGACCCAGTTTTAATAGAAGACGAGCAGCATGCCAGCCCCAGTGCAGTGCAAGTGAGAGAAACTCTGGCTGCAGTCCTGTAATATTGTAGTGGGCAGCGCGATACGTGTCCAGCCAAGCTCTGAATGAAAAAGTGAATTAGGGTAACTCTTCCCCTTCCTCCACTCAGTATATATTTGTACAGTACGCCTGGTAAGTAGTTCAAATGTATTTTTTCCCTACATTTAGACATGGGTTTCTTTTTTTAAAAGGTCACCTTTTGAATCACAGAGCCTCAGGAAAGCGGAGTTCTCTGTTTTCGTAGGAGACCAGAAGTCATTACCATGGGATAATAGGTTAAATGATGGGGGGTTTTCTTGCTGTGTCGAGTGATGATTAAGCTGGAAAGGGTTAAAATGAGCTTTCACCTTTACATTAAAGAAACATCTGCACTGACTGGTGCATCGTCTAGGAAAGCTGTACCGGAATGTTTTAAGGCTGATGAAAGCAGCTTTACCAGAATCGGTACTACAGAGGTGGGTTTCAGACGTTTTCTTGCACGCTGATGTTTTGCATTGTAATTGCTGCTAAAATGTTCTAACTACGAAAAGGAGGTTCAATCTGCCTAGATTTAACACAGCAGCAACACCCAAGATTTAGCACTGTGATGGTAGTTTGACAGATCTTTCTACTTTCTCACAGCAATTCCTGTTAATAAACAAGACTTTCGAGCAAGGACTTTGGTCTCAGATCTTTAGGGGACAGCAGCTCACAGCTTGTATTCTCTGATTATGAGGTGCTTGTACTGTTAGTCTCTCTCCCCTTCTGATCACGGTTGCAGCTGTTGGGAGCTATCAGTATATTTTAGGATCACATGCTGAAATATAGCCCCACAGGCTTTGGGGAGTTAGGAATCCAAGTAGAAACATGAGCCTGTAACTCAACATGGGGTTCATTGTGGATAATTGAAATCTGACCCCATCCTCTTGTGATTTAGGGATAGGGTGGGCAGAGTGATTGCATTGTCAATTACAAACCCCCACACCGATGGGCTTATATTTCAGTTCAGGACCCTTGCATATATAGATGGTGGTTCAGGTTCTAGATACGCTTCATCTTGTGTATGTTCTTGTCATTTTGTCTCCAGGTCTGGCTATTGCCAGCGCCCTCATTGACATCTCACAGCAGAAACCCATGGACTGCAAAGAGAAGAGCTCGGGAGTACGGAATCGAAAGCAGCCCCCTCCAACACATCAAGGGACTTGTGTCTGAACAAGAGGGGGAAGTGCACCTGTGCAGTCTGGAGCTGGCTTTCTCTTTACATGGCTTTGGACAGCAGTGGTGCTGCAGCCTCTGGTTCTTGAGAGGTCAATAACGAAACTGTATTACGTATTGTGCCCTGTTAATCTCCATGCATACGGTCAGTAGTGCTCATGAAACAGTGACCCCTTCTGAAGAGCACTGGTTTGGAGAGGCTCGCTTGAAGAGTATCTGTTAGGAAACAAGGACACATCATCCCAGACCTTCCACTTGTTCTGATGAAAGGCAACAATTGCGAGAGAGATTTAGTGATTAAAAAGGTTGTCTGTAGGTTGAATTTGAAAACCAAAACAGGCTTTAATGACAATAGCTTGTAAAATGGGTCAGACTAGTCTTTTCCACATACCTTCTTTTTGAAAAAATTAAATATGCGTAGCATTTGGGGTTTGCTAAATTTGGGACAAGCATGATTTTTTTCTAGGGATCGTCATGGTCAGTTAAACCCTGAAACAGTGATGCAAAGCTTCCTTATCCTTCCGTTTCAGTCGGTTCAGTCAACTCTCAGATTTTTAACACACAATTGTTAAAATTCATTTTTAAACAATTCATTTTTAAACAACATTCATGTAACTTCCAAAATGGGTGTACACAAGGGAAGCTCCCAGCAGTGAGTCCTAGTACAGGCTCAGTCCACCGCAAATCACAGTCCCTACACCTTCCACAGCATTCAGAACTGCAAAGAGCTTCTTATTAAAACTGGTCCATCTCAGCCACAGTCCCTACACCTTCCACAGCATTCAGAACTGCAAAGAGCTTCTTATTAAAACTGGTCCATCTCAGCCACAGTCCCTACACCTTCCACAGCGTTCAGAACTGCAAAGAGCTTCTTATTAAAACTGGTCCATCTCAACCACAGTCCCTACACCTTCCACAGCGTTCAGAACTGCAAAGAGCTTCTTATTAAAACTGGTCCATCTCAACCACAGTCCCTACACCTTCCACAGCGTTCAGAACTGCAAAGAGCTTCTTATTAAAACTGGTCCATCTCAACCACAGTCCCTACACCTTCCACAGCGTTCAGAACTGCAAAGAGCTTCTTATTAAAACTGGTCCATCTCAACCACAGTCCCTACACCTTCCACAGCGTTCAGAACTGCAAAGAGCTTCTTATTAAAACTGGTCCATCTCAGCCACAGTCCCTACACCTTCCACAGCGTTCAGAACTGCAAAGAGCTTCTTATTAAAACTGGTCCATCTCAGCCACAGTCCCTACACCTTCCACAGCGTTCAGAACTGCAAAGAGCTTCTTATTAAAACTGGTCCATCTCAGCCACAGTCCCTACACCTTCCACAGCGTTCAGAACTGCAAAGAGCTTCTTATTAAAACTGGTCCATCTCAACCACAGTCCCTACACCTTCCACAGCGTTCAGAACTGCAAAGAGCTTCTTATTAAAACTGGTCCATCTCAACCACAGTCCCTACACCTTCCACAGCGTTCAGAACTGCAAAGAGCTTCTTATTAAAACTGGTCCATCTCAACCACAGTCCCTACACCTTCCACAGCGTTCAGAACTGCAAAGAGCTTCTTATTAAAACTGGTCCATCTCAACCACAGTCCCTACACCTTCCACAGCGTTCAGAACTGCAAAGAGCTTCTTATTAAAACTGGTCCATCTCAACCACAGTCCCTACACCTTCCACAGCGTTCAGAACTGCAAAGAGCTTCTTATTAAAACTGGTCCATCTCAACCACAGTCCCTACACCTTCCACAGCATTCACAACTGCAAAGAACTTCTACCCTCAGTGACCATTAACTGCATTTGCAAAATGTGGCAACTAATGGATGTCATGGTCTTAATCATGCTTATGGCAGGGACGCTGGTTTAGTTGCTATGAGAGAGTAATGGGTACTGCGTCCTAGCAACCAGCTGCTTGCATATGTGCCACAGCGCAAGTATGCCTTGAGCATGAGAATATGGTGTTTTGGGTATGAAGTGAAGGATATTTAAGAAATACCTGATGTCTGCTACTTATTTTTTATGTTGCTTTTTGTTTTGTTTTTAATTCAGGAAGGTAATGGTCCTATCTACAGTGGAGTTACATGCATGCCGTAGTGGTGTCCTACTGTATCTGTGATATTAAACTATGTGTCCATGATTTTTTATTGAATGATGCAAAAGGCCATTCCGAATCTGAAGTACATATCATAATATATTAAGTACTTAATGTATTGTTAGGTCCATAATCCAAAATAAAACCTGCTTTCGTTAACACACATTGCCTTTGTAATGTATGTTTTTTTACCTAATGGGAATAAACAACTGATTTAATGCATATTAAGTACAAAAGGCCTTGTTAAGTAGGTGTTCAGTGCAAACACTGTACTACAAAACAGAATCTTTATTGGACAAAACTCCAACCCTAATACTTTTTGGATACTACGTATGCAAGTAGTTTTATGCATACATAAGTAGATAAAAACTCATGGGCCCATTCTTGTGTAAACTGTAACAATCTCAGCAATGTGTACCTTGTGTGTATATTGCTAAAGAGAAGGAGATTCCATGCATGTAGACTGAGAACTGTAGGTATTCCACAAATGAACATGGTGTTGTTTACAACATTCTTCATGAGTGAGATAAACACGGCTCTCCACGAATGTTCTTGGGGATAATCTGCTGAGGGCAAGCCAACTCCAAAAGCCAAGGCGTCTCTTTAAGAAACTGACAAGTAATGTTAAGAGGGCATGTATGGAGCAACAGGTTCCCTTTGAAATCAAGCCGTAATGTTAGTGGAAAATGTGCATGTAAAAGAGGTTGTACAGATCACTTTAAATGACTCCTTGTTTTATGTAAAATTCCACGTGGGCAATAGAGAATAAGTGTGAAGGATCTTGATGTTTCCCTCTCATTTTCTAAGCTGTTTCTAAAGTTATCAAAAGCACCAGTAATACAGGAAGGTATTGCATTTGAAAGTGCTGATACAATACTGACCACCTTAGACTGTAGCGTGTAACCCTTTTACAGAGTGTTGTAGAATGCCTGCATGTATTCAAGTGTACTGCGGTGTTTGTGACAGGGAAGTACTGTATACAAGAGAGATGCATTGTTATAAGCCAATGAAGCTCACAGTTTACACTCAGGGTGTGCATTATAATAAAAATGACAATATGTCAGAGGCTGGCATTAGCAAATTCATATACACCAGTGGCAGTTACAGGGCTGGTTCAATAGGTTATTGGTCCAGCCAATTATTCCAATATTCCCATGGGCTCAATATCTGTGTTCTTTTCTTACAAAGAACAGCAGATGATGGTTTATCTGTTAGCCTATAGGTATGCTTGTTAACTCACAAACCTGCACCATGGCCAAGTGCAAGGAAAGCCAGCCATACACTTTCTTCTATATTACTGTTGTGTTGTTTTTGCTTTCTATTCCCTAATCATTAAGGATCCATTTCTTTACCCAAATTGAACATACAACAACATTAATTTAACAAATATGTACTCTTCCTCTTGAATCCTGCACACCAGGTCTCTAATTGTGGTACATAAGTGATACTTTGATATTGGAATTTGAATGATTCCACTTCATCCAGTTTCACATGTGTTAATGACAGGAATGGAAGGGATCCATTGGGCAGTAGCCTACCTGGTTCTACCCTCTGGGCTCAGAGTTTGTTATGCATTTACAATGGAATTGCAAGTGGAAGGTAGAAGGAAATCATACAGTTGCCTTATACAGTATTTCAGTGAACACTGCTGTCCAGTACCAGTTTTATTAACTTCAGCTACAACTCGTGGCTGCTTGAGTTACTGAGAGAAATAAAAAGGAACAATAGTCATGTGAACCTCTGTCACTGTTCAAAGCATGAAGCTACACAAGTAGAATGAACAGGATCAGACTGTCTTCTGTATACAGATACCTGCATTTAAGGAGCGACTTGAAGGATAGAGAAAATGTGCATGGCCCGCCCATTAACAAGTAGGTCCTAAGTGTGTTAGACATCCCATTGGTGTTGCAGGAATGGCAGTGGTAGCCAATTCCCACCAAACCTCACTTCTTGCTGAATTCTATGTATTGTATGTGTTTTTTATTGCACCACAAATGTAACCCTTTGTTGCTTTTAGATTCCCATATTGTTTTACCCTAATTTTGTCTTTCTTGCTTGTTAAAAAGGAGGCGGTCAGATCAGATTGGGTAGGCTGTGCATGGCTGAGCTGTTTTTTTTCTGCACACTGCTTTTGAGTTCCTTACAAGAGCTCTTTTAGAGCTACATGTGGAAGGGGAAGACACAAATGGGGACTCTGCCAGTAGCACCAAACATCAATACACCTGTTACCAAAGCCTAATTCAAACCAATTTCACAATGTAGGTTGACATTTCACACAGTGTATAGCAGTCATATTGCTTTTAAGCTGTTTTCCTGAATGAAATAATTTCAAAGAGAGGCATTTGTTTATATGCAGTGCAATATTTTAGAGAGGGCCACAGTTATTAGACTACTGCCCACCATCTAATTGCTTTACAGGCTGACATTTGAAATCTTGATACACCCAGCAGTAATGCTGAAGTGCAAGTTGCTTGTGGATCAGGTCAATAAGCTAACTCTACAGACAGCTCTTCCTCATCTTAAGCTTTCCCATGTGTATATATAAGCTGTTTTATTTTTAAGGTAACATTAGCATCCAGTTGCACTGATCAGTGGATTTTCAAATATTTAGTGTATAAAATTTGTATCACATTGAAGTCTTGTATATGGAGGAACGAGTGACTGAGTTATGGTTGTATTTACAGTTACTTTTGCAATTAGTTTTTGTTAAGTTTCGTCTATTTTTTTGTGTCCTGATACTTAAATTGTAAAATTGCCATGTGTGTGTGTATATATATATATATATATATATATATATATATATATATATATATATATATATATAAATTATATAATATAGATATATATATATAGATACTACTGTAAAAACAGTCCACTTCGGTGTTAACTTCATAAAAAATGTGTTTTTTACAGAATTTAAACATAGTTTTGTTTCTTGGTTGAGCGTAATCAAAGAAACAAGTATACCCGTTGTACAATGGGCATATGTAAAGCAAAAAAGCAAAAAAAAAAAAAAAAAAAAACGCAAAGCTTACATAATAAAGAGAAACCTCTCCTTATTTACTTGTTGTGCTGGTTTTGTTTTTACCCTACCTGGTTCTTCCACTGGTCATGTACTGGATAGGGCCACATAATTAAAACAGATGTAATCCACATACATGTCCAGTAGTTATTTTTGTCTACTATCTCTATGAAATGTCATAAAGACATATGCAACGTATAGATTCAGAGATAAAGTGTAAAGTCTAGAGACAAGGTAATCACATGCCTGAGCGCCCTAACCCAGAGCCTTGGTAATCTACTGTTGCAGGTTAGCAATGGAAATCAGCCAACACGCTGGAATCTCAGCACCGGCTGCAGCTCACATATGCCAGTGCTTTATTGCCACTAACAGATGGGAAAAGACTGCGTTGTTTCTTGCATTGTGACACAATCGCCAAGTTCCTTTCAATGCAGCCCCAACCCCAAACCCCAAACCACAAGCGCACAATGAACTAGTAAGTGTGTACAAGTGCAGGACTGACCAAATTGGAACCAAAAGGACTATTCCAGTCAGACAATAGACTTATTTATGTGGGTTTTTGTAATTGCTTATGCATCGAATAAATGAAAGAAGCCTAGCTAATTGTTAGATGACATTGCAACACTGGATTATCCCAAGTGTGGCAAAATACAAACCCTGACTGGTACATTTAACTGCTACTAGATCAACTCAGCCAGGCATGTTATCTGTGCAGAAGAACACTGTAGTAGAACAGTTAATGCCTATAATATCCATGGAGACACATTTCATACTGGCACACGTAAAAGGGAATGGTTCAATTCTTCATTTCTTCTGGCTGGATCAATGCACAGTAGTATTTTTTTAATGCAACCAAGAAATGGAAACCAGCTAATTAAAAAATAAAAAAAAGTATATCATTATTTAGTGTGCCCATTTATTTAACCAAACATTTTCTCCAGAATATGGAATGTCCTCTGATCCCACAACCAAGCCAGCTTCCTCTTTTACACCCAGGAACTCGACAGCAGATGTCACTACCAACCTCTGGAGGATAAAGGCCAACTCTGCAGGTGTCTGTCTGAGCTTGCTAAGCGTCTGGCCAGCAGGGTTTACTGTAGTGCGATGAAGAGAAACAGTCACTGCTGGTGTTGCCTCCCTAACCCACAGGAACATCAGAGGCAATGCAACACAAATCTCGAGCGAAGACTGGCGACTTCACACAGCTAGGAACCTGCGCTCTCTTGACTGTATGACTCTCCCTGCGCACCACACAGCCAGGGCGTGAACCTGCACTCCCCTGACTGTATGACTCACCTGCACACCACACAGCCAGGGCGTGAACCTGCGCTCCCCTGACTGTATGATTCATCCTGCACACCACACAGCCAGGGCGTGAACCTGCGCTCCCCTGACTGTATGACTCACCCAGCACACCACACAGCCAGGGCGTGAACCTGCGCTCCCCTGACTGTATGACTCACCCAGCACACCACACAGCCAGGGCGTGAACCTGCGCTCCCCTGACTGTATGACTCACCCAGCACACCACACAGCCAGGGCGTGAACCTGCGCTCCCCTGACTGTATGACTCACCCTGCACACCACACAGCCAGGGCGTGAACCTGCGCTCCCCTAACTGTATGACTCACCCAGCACACCACACAGCCAGGGCATGAACCTGCGCTCCCCTGACTGTATGACTCACCCTGCACACCACACAGCCAGGGCGTGAACCTGCGCTCCCCTGACTGTATGACTCACCCAGCACACCACACAGCCAGGACGTGAACCTGCACTCCCCTGACTCTATGACTCACCCTGCACACCATGTGGCTGTGCTTTTACCAGGTAAGCAGCTCTTAGACCCGGCAAACTAGTTTGTTATTTATTTATTTATTTGTTTATTTTATTTTTTCTAATTGTCTCTCCAATTTGGAAAGCCCAATTATTTTTTTATTTCAACCCGGCTCACCTCTGGGATTCCCCTTTCTGTTGAAGTTAATTACCAACCAGTTACACAGAATCTCAGCTGGTTCATTAATGTTGATCTGGGTGTGTATTTAAAAAGATTGTGTTTTTACCTCAAGCAATTTTAAAGAGGCTCTATAGAGAGAGCATCACCTTCATGCAAAATGACTCTTTTTTTTCTGCAAATTGTTTCATGGGTTGTCAGTTATTGATTTAAAGTCCAACTCCAGGTGAAGTGTCATATCCCACTGGTTATGCTACCATGGTTAAAAATTCCCATCGGAGCTGTGTGATGGATAAGGACACAACAGCAACGGGCTTGTCATTGGATACAATTAGCGAATGTTATGCCTTTCCACAAAGAATGGCAGGTTCCCCAGAGGCCTCCTGTTTATTCAGATTTTGGTTTTGGCATTGTGTTCTTCCTCAGGCATCCAGGGGGAGGAGGGACTGCATTCATCATCCACATGACAGATACACAAAGTCAGAAACACAAGTATAAAAAGGTTTGATCAGAAAATGTGTGGAACATTTTGCAAGAAGCTTAATCATTCACACTTAACGGGAGCCTGTAACAAGAAACGATTCAGGTGTGAGGTAACACCTCGAATTAAACATCCAGTTAACAATGGAGAACATTTCTGAAAGGATTCTTTAACATGTTGTACCCAAGCTGCCCTTCCCTGTGTTTCACTACACTAATGTACAACCGTTTTTTTGTTTGTTTTTTTGCATTTCAGTTTGCCAGAGGGCTACAATTTTCAACCGTAACATTAATCTTGCCTGACATTAAGTCTCTAAGAAACAGTTGAATCTTCTGAGAGCCTCACATATACAATTAAATTGACTTGAGATACTCTGTACTACTTCAAAAGAACATGATGTTTCACTGTTTATCATTTTATTTGGAAATATACAGTGATTGGAGGGGGGGGGGGGCTATATCACTACCAGCTATTGCCTGGGCTGGCAGGGCTATACCCCCTTGAACCTTTTTCACATTTTGTTGTGTCAGTGCCTCAGAGTTTCATGAAATTAAATGATTTTTTCCACTTCTCTACACACCATACTCCACACTGTTAAAGGGAAAAAAGTATTTATTGAGAGAAAAATTATATATTAAAAATACAAAACTGAAAGATCATAATAGGATAAGACTCCACCTCGAGTTAGTACTTGGTGGAAGCACCTTTTGCAGCAACTACAGCTGTGAGTCTGTTGGGATTGGTCTCTACCAACTTTGCACACCTAGATTTGGCAATATTTGACCATTCTTCTTTACAAAACTGCTCAAGCTCTGTCAAGTTCCTTGGGGAGCATTGATGGACAGAAATCTTCAAGTCATGCCACAAATTTTTGATTGGATTTAGGTCAGGGCTCTGACTGGGCCACTCAAGGACATTTACCTTTTTGTTCCTTAGATACTCCAGTGTAGCTTTGGCTGCGTGCTTTGGGTCGTTGTCACACTGAAAGGTGAACTTCCATCCCAGTCTCAGCTTTCTGGTAGAGGGCAGCAGGTTTTCCTCAAGGACTTCTATGTACTTTGCTCCATTCATTTTCCCTTCTATCCTTACAAGTGCCCCAGTCCCTGCCGATGAGAAACACCCCCATAACATGATGCTGCCACCACCATGCTTCACAGTAGGGATGGTGTTCTTTGGGTGATGGGCTGTGTTGGGTTTGCGCCAAACATAACGCTTTGCATTTAGGCCAAAAAGTTCCATTTTAGTTTTGTCAGACCACAAAATTTTTTGCCACATGGCTACAGAATCTCCTGTGTGTTTTTTTTGCATACTTCAAACGGGATTCAAGGTGGGCTTTCTTGAGTAATGGCTTCCTTCTTGTCACCCTACCATACAGGCCAGATGTGTTGTCACATGCACGCATTGACCAGTCTTGGCCTTAAAAGCCTGTAGCTCTTGTAAAGTTGCCATTGGTCTCTTGGTAGCCTCTGTAATCAGTCTCCTTCTTGCTTGGTCATCCAGTTTGGCGGGACGGCCTGATCTAGGCATGGTTTTGGTGGTGCCATACACCTTCCACAACTTAATAATAGTTTTGACCGTGCTCCAAGGGATCTTCGATGTCTTTGATATTTTTTTATACCCATCCCCTGATCTGTGCCTTTCAACAACTTTGTCCCGGAATTCTTTTGAAAACTCCTTGGTACTCATGGTTGAGTCTTTGCTTTGAAATTCACTACCCAGCAGAGGGAACTTACAGGAACTGTTGAATTTATCCTTAAATCATGTGAATCATTACAATTTAACACAGGTGGAGGCCACTTAACTTGGTGTGCGATTTTGAAGGTGATTGGTTACACCTGAGCTAATTTAGGATTGCTATTACAAGGGGGACGGACACTTATCCAACCAAGTTTATTTCAGTTTTTATTTTTAATTAATTTTATACAAATTTCTAGAATATTTTTTCACATGGAAGTTGTGGGGTAGGATGTGCAGATAAATGAAAACAAAAACTATTTTAATGCATTTTAATTCCAGGCTATAAGGCAACAAAAGGTGAATATTTTGAAAGGGGGTGTAGACTTTTTATAGGCACTGTATGTATCCTTGACATTTAGTTTTGATGTCAGACACGAAAAGAGAAAAAAAAAAACCTAAGGCTGCTGAAAGCCTGTAATCTAAGGGAACTCAAAGGTCGAACTCACCATGGGATCCTTCTGGCCTGTCTGCTGTGAATACTCGGGGAAATTCACAAATTGAAAAGGTCAGTTAATGGGATCTCTATCTGTTATGCCGTGAATCCACTTTTAGGATTATAACAGTTTTCTATAGTGTTCCAGAGGAAAGTATGTAGGAAACCTATAGAAAACTGCAGTCTTATAGACATTACTACACAAACAAACTTACAAACTGACTAGTCAACCAAACAGCCCACTTGAAACCTGACCAGGCTAAAACAAATGATTATCTAGACTGATTTTGTGTTGTACTAAAAAAAGTCAACAAAGTAAACAGAGACAGGGTAGATTATTTGTTAAACAATGCATTATTTTAACCAGAATGATTAAAGGCAAAGAGATCTGGAGGGAGAGTGAAGTATTCACATACTGTTGTGTCACTGACTCTCACTTTGTTCTAGATTATTAGCTCATCATACTGCATTACGTCATCGCTAGCCAATCCAAATTAGATGCCACCTCATTCTCCAAGTCAAATATGTATGTCATTGGGGCATACCTTTTAGGATTCCCTAATGGGACAGAGTGAAATAAGTTTCAATGCAATACTGTCCAATACACCTGTCTTCAGACTGGGTTATATCATTTTCCTTTTCAATAGGATTGTATGGTAGTCGATTATGAACAAAGCGTCACATAGTTTCTTGATGCAGTTTGGATAGAGGCTGTGCAGAATGGCAATACTGTCTATAAATAAATACATAGAAGATGACACAGTTTAGTATCACACACTTCATACACTGGAGTCTCTGTTTGGCCACAGGGTAGAAATTTTTTTAACATGATTCAGGTCTGTTTCAGATGAGTCTATTTATCCTCATCTAACACATGACAAATGGAAGAGGGTTGGATGGTAGCTGAACTCCTTGCTGGAATAGCAATGACTGTGTTCCAGTAATATTGTAGCACTAACTGGCTTTGGCCATTTACTTTACCTTGCACTTCTCATCAAGTTAATTAGATGTAAATAGAACAACTGCTTGCTTACTTTAGCAGGGCGGATAATTACTCTGTTAACAAGTTTTCTGTTCCAAGCTGATGTTATTCACACAGCTTTTAACTGCTATCCCAACCCAAGTGATTTACATGATGATGCGTCTGCAAGGGCCTTGTTAAGACTGTACTGCACACGTCAATATAAACCAGTTTTCTTTTTGTTTAACAAGCAAAAGGCTTTTAATTAGGGCTGTTGCATCTTTTTCACATTCTGCAGCATAGGAAAGGATGAAGTCGTGTGTATGCCTGCTGAGCTTCAGCTAGAGGAGATGGACTGAGATTGTTAAACTTCATTAAAAAAAAAAAAAAAACTTATTCAGTTTGTAAAATTCTCAAGGGCTCTTTTGCTCAAGACCAGAATCGCACCATTGCAATTCGTCATTGACTAAGTAGATGTGTTGTTCTTTAGAGTCACTATTGCCCTTATGGAAAAAACATAAATTGTTAGTATATAGTAGAACAGTATACTTTCATATATAGAAATTGGACCCTTTTTATATATTTAAAATATATGGGATAGATTTAAAATATATTTTAGTCTGTAATCCATATATTTATTATATATGGATTACACACTAATAAAAATATATGGTGCACCATAATTTAATATATTTAAAATACAACCCATATATTTTAAATATATATATAAAAGGGGCCAATTTCTATATATGAAAAATATAAGGATCATGCTTTTCTACCATATATTTAAAATATATGTTTTTAAACCAGCCTTAGAAAATCACATGCAGTACATATTTCTGTCCTTGGAATGACCTCTAATCAGTTGAGGATTGATTACCATGTTTAAACAGGGAACAAAGCCACATCTGCACCCCAATCATCTTTCAAGTAGGATATAGAAAAATTTGATTTGTAAACTCTGAACAACTAATGGTTACTCATTTATGTTATGGGCATAAGATACTGTGGGGGTGGACATGCTGTAGCCCTACAATGCTAACTTGCTGTTGTGTGTTCTAATTCAATGACAGTATACAGAGATCAAGTACACATTGTACCAGCGTGCGTGCGCTATTCAACTGTATTCCTTTCTATATCCGTGCTACAGAGAAATGGTGATGTCACTGCTTGTTCATTGTAATAAATGCGGCGGGTGAAGTGAAACCCTCCCATTAACGCTGCAGTGGATGTCAATACTTGCTTTGGGGAAAAGAGCAGCGATTGGGATTTTCTATCACATGCGACATTCGCTGTGATTGCTCCCTCAAAGCTGTGAGATACTAACAAGAACTATTGCAACAATTTATATGTTTTTTTACCAATTTAAAAATATCAACTTTAATGGGCTATTAAAGAAGTCATTTTAAAACAATTCTCCTCTCAATTCTTCCAGCGATTTGCTGCTAAATTTACCCTTCGTGACGAAAGCGTGTTTAAACAGCTGTCAGTGTTTTCTATGCACTTTCATGCAGAATGCTACATAGAAACTATTTGTACTGTTGTCTTTGGTCTGCAGCACAAACCCTTAGAGGGCATTACAGTCTGGCAGTGGACTGTGTCAGGGAGGTACGCTCAGACCAAGTATCGCAGTGAACCCCGATACTCATGGTCTCATTGCTATTACAAAACAGTGAACGGTGTCTTTTACTATTATTTTAAACATGTTACATCTTTAAATTGGACATCTGTTTACTTCATATAATGCCAGTCATTCTATCTGAGTGTTCAGTGGGCATCTACCTGTGCCCTGGAATGGAGCGCCCCGATTGGTGGATGAACGTTCTCTAGGAAATAAGACATAGTAACTGGATGGATAAACGTATTTTAATTTTTTTTTTTTTTGTAGAAGTGGTGATACATTTTCACAAGCGAAGTAGTAATGTGATATAAAGCTGAGAGATCTTATTACATGTTCATTATTATTTGTTCAATATATATAATATATATATATATATATATATATATATATATATATATATATATATATATCAAAAGTCAGTAAATAGACTATCGAGTATCGTCCCTAATCTTTGTTTTCTGATTATGAATAGCCTCTTTGTTTTTTTGTGGGTGGTACTGTAAAACCCCCTTGCAGCACTCTCTGGTGTGTTTCAGATGTCTCTAACTCCATAATGAACCGCAACAGGCTGCCGGCTCCACAGCTATTACAGACTGCAGTATGCAGCATTTGCATAATTGCATTCTAAGGAGAAGGTTATATATTGGCAAACAATATCGAGGATCCCAACCGAACACACCAGAGATCGTTACATGTTCATTGTCAGCCATGCAAGATTTATTGTATTACATTTCTTCATTATTGTTGTGCTGCTTTGGGTATGTTTTGCATGGGAGAGTGTAATAAAAGTAATTACAATTATATTAAACGATAAAAATAAATAAAATGAAATTAAGAAAAAGATACAAAAAAAAATTACTTAACACAAAATATGTAATTACAATTATGCAACAGCGGAAATGCAAATACTGTAGAATACTCATTCGGCATAAGCTATGACATCTATAAAAAAAACAAAGCTCTTTCATTAACCCTGTAAATGACAACGAGAGAAACTATACAGCATATTAACAGGTAGGGTTACTGGGGGTTCTGCCACTGTGAAGAGAATTATGAACCATAAAGCCATATAATTGTTAAAATAAAATAAAAATAATAATAATCACCATTCATAACCATTACATACAGTACAGAAGTGATGTCATAGTCCTGCATGTCAGTGGTGATGCTATGTGATCTGACCATTCCATTCAATTCAATGGAATGCACCTCTTATATGCGCCAAACAAAATACAAGAATTTTATTCCATGTTCAGTTGGGATTCATAAACCCAATTTGAAAAGTTTGAAATGGTCCTTTTAGGCCCAAACCCAATCAACAAGCTGTAATTGTAACTTAAATCTCAATGATCCAGTCTGCATTTATACAGAGCAGTTAGATTAGAGTCTCACTCTGTGGTCATGTTCATTTATACAGAGCAGTTAGATTAGAGTCTCACTCTGTGGTCATGTGCATTTATACAGAGCAGGTAGATTAGAGTCTCACTCTGTGGTCATGTTCATTTATACAGAGCAGTTAGATTAGAGTCTCACTCTGTGTTCATGTTCATTTATACAGAGCAGTTAGATTAGAGTCTCACTCTGTGGTCATGTTCATTTATACAGAGCAGTTAGATTAGAGTCTCACTCTGTGGTCATGTTCATTTATACAGAGCAGTTAGATTAGAGTCTCACTCTGTGTTCATGTTCATTTATACAGAGCAGTTAGATTAGAGTCTCACTCTGTGGTCATGTTCATTTATACAGAGCAGTTAGATTAGAGTCTCACTCTGTGGTCATGTTCATTTATACAGAGCAGTTAGATTAGAGTCTCACTCTGTGGTCATGTTCATTTATACAGAGCAGTTAGATTAGAGTCTCACTCTGTGGTCATGTTCATTTATACAGAGCAGTTAGATTAGAGTCTCACTCTGTGGTCATGTGCATTTATACAGAGCAGTTAGATTACAGTCTCACTCTGTGTTCATGTTCATTTATACAGAGCAGTTAGATTAGAGTCTCACTCTGTGGTCATGTGCATTTATACAGAGCAGTTAGATTAGAGTCTCACTCCGTGGTCATGTTCATTTATACAGAGCAGTTAGATTAGAGTCTCACTCTGTGGTCATGTTCATTTATACAGAGCAGTTAGATTAGAGTCTCACTCTGTGGTCATGTTCATTTATACAGAGCAGTTAGATTAGAGTCTCACTCTGTGGTCATGTTCATTTATACAGAGCAGTTAGATTAGAGTCTCACTCTGTGGTCATGTTCATTTATACAGAGCAGTTAGATTAGAGTCTCACTCTGTGGTCATGTTCATTTATACAGAGCAGTTAGATTAGAGTCTCACTCTGTGGTCATGTTCATTTATACAGAGCAGTTAGATTAGAGTCTCACTCTGTGGTCATGTTCATTTATACAGAGCAGTTAGATTAGAGTCTCACTCTGTGGTCATGTTCATTTATACAGAGCAGTTAGATTAGAGTCTCACTCCGTGGTCATGTTCATTTATACAGAGCAGTTAGATTAGAGTCTCACTCTGTGGTCATGTTCATTTATACAGAGCAGTTAGATTAGAGTCTCACTCTGTGGTCATGTTCATTTATACAGAGCAGTTAGATTAGAGTCTCACTCTGTGGTCATGTTCATTTATACAGAGCAGTTAGATTAGAGTCTCACTCTGTGGTCATGTTCATTTATACAGAGCAGTTAGATTAGAGTCTCACTCTGTGGTCATGTTCATTTATACAGAGCAGTTAGATTAGAGTCTCACTCTGTGGTCATGTGCATTTATACAGAGCAGTTAGATTAGAGTCTCACTCTGTGGTCATGTTCATTTATACAGAGCAGTTAGATTAGAGTCTCACTCTGTGGTCATGTTCATTTATACAGAGCAGTTAGATTAGAGTCTCACTCTGTGGTCATGTTCATTTATACAGAGCAGTTAGATTAGAGTCTCACTCTGTGGTCATGTTCATTTATACAGAGCAGTTAGATTAGAGTCTCACTCTGTGGTCATGTTCATTTATACAGAGCAGTTAGATTAGAGTCTCACTCTGTGGTCATGTGCATTTATACAGAGCAGTTAGATTAGAGTCTCACTCTGTGGTCATGTTCATTTATACAGAGCAGTTAGATTAGAGTCTCACTCTGTGGTCATGTTCATTTATACAGAGCAGTTAGATTAGAGTCTCACTCCGTGGTCATGTTCATTTATACAGAGCAGTTAGATTAGAGTCTCACTCTGTGGTCATGTTCATTTATACAGAGCAGTTAGATTACAGTCTCACTCTGTGGTCATGTTCATTTATACAGAGCAGTTAGATTAGAGTCTCACTCTGTGGTCATGTTCATTTATACAGAGCAGTTAGATTAGAGTCTCACTCTGTGGTCATGTTCATTTATACAGAGCAGTTAGATTAGAGTCTCACTCTGTGGTCATGTTCATTTATACAGAGCAGTTAGATTAGAGTCTCACTCTGTGGTCATGTTCATTTATACAGAGCAGTTAGATTAGAGTCTCACTCTGTGGTCATGTTCATTTATACAGAGCAGTTAGATTAGAGTCTCACTCTGTGGTCATGTTCATTTATACAGAGCAGTTAGATTGCAGTCTCACTCTGTGGTCATGTTCATTTATACAGAGCAGTTAGATTAGAGTCTCACTCTGTGGTCATGTTCATTTATACAGAGCAGTTAGATTAGAGTCTCACTCTGTGGTCATGTTCATTTATACAGAGCAGTTAGATTAGAGTCTCACTCTGTGGTCATGTTCATTTATACAGAGCAGTTAGATTGCAGTCTCACTCTGTGGTCATGTTCATTTATACAGAGCAGTTAGATTAGAGTCTCACTCTGTGGTCATGTTCATTTATACAGAGCAGTTAGATTAGAGTCTCACTCTGTGGTCATGTTCATTTATACAGAGCAGTTAGATTAGAGTCTCACTCTGTGGTCATGTTCATTTATACAGAGCAGTTAGATTAGAGTCTCACTCTGTGGTCATGTTCATTTATACAGAGCAGTTAGATTAGAGTCTCACTCTGTGGTCATGTTCATTTATACAGAGCAGTTAGATTAGAGTCTCACTCCGTGGTCATGTTCATTTATACAGAGCAGTTAGATTAGAGTCTCACTCTGTGGTCATGTTCATTTATACAGAGCAGTTAGATTAGAGTCTCACTCCGTGGTCATGTTCATTTATACAGAGCAGTTAGATTAGAGTCTCACTCCGTGGTCATGTTCATTTATACAGAGCAGTTAGATTACAGTCTCACTCTGTGATCATGTTCATTTATACAGAGCAGTTAGATTAGAGTCTCACTGGTTATGTTCATTTAGGCCAATGCTTATTCAAAGCAGCCATTATACATGTCTATATAACTGATTGCATTAAAAATACTTTAATGAAGTGACTTTGAAATCAGCTGTTGTACACTACATATATATATATATATATATATTACTTTATGTAGACATTACCAGCAGCTATATCAAGCCTTCAATTGCCCCCACTACAGGACAGTGTTAACTGTGTTAAATGTAACATGTGTGTTGCAGTTATTACAGAATTTCAGGGTATGGATACATTCACTACAGAGTCATTACAGTCACTTTACAATATAATGGTTAGTTCTTCAGTTGGGATAACAGTAAATATATACTGCTAAAAATGTACACACATTTAATTAGTTTAGTACTCTTTGTCAGTCGAAAGTAAATTAGAAAATAAAGCACTGAGTATTTTTAACACAGCATACATTGAATTCTTGTTGTGTGGATTAAAACTGAGAAACACATCACAGTGGTGTGAGACACAAACCCTTTTCTCAGCAGCATGAATGCAGGACCCGTTACATAAACATTACAAGTTGGAGAATGCTTTTTTTTTAATGATTCCAGTCAAATAGGAAGCTTTGTAAAGTCCTCTCTCCTTTTCAGCCTAGTTCTTTCAGGGCATGACACCTTTGTGGGTCCCTGCTGTGCTCTCTCTCCTCTACCCAGTTTCGAAAAACAAAACCATTTTACACACGGACAACACAAACAAGGATTTCAACAATACAAAATGCTGCCTCCTTCCTATTCTGAGTTTTAAACCCAGTTACTATACAGCACTAACAATATCCGTTGATAGACCACAGCCCCACAAGACATTGCGGTTTGCAATGTAGCCCCTAAATACCAGTTACAATGAAACCAGGACAGGGTGCCTCGACAAGCTTCTAGAACCACAATTCCGGGAAACAGTACAACAGGAGACTGGGAACACACTACGCTTAGCTTTTTTTTTTTTTTTTTTTTTTTTCTTTTGTTTTTTTACAGGTCCTTTTGTTTTCTTTTTTTATGTGTGGTTAGAATGTTTCTGCTGAGTCGAGAGCCAGGAAGGCAGAGTGCACCATGGCACTGAGAATCAGCAGAATGCAACTCAAATGGAACGGTGTGGACGCCCTGGAAGAATTCTTTGACATGACGTGATCCGAAGAACTGGCTTCACCATTCCGGACAACCTGCAGAGGGTAGAAAGGGGATTGAAAATGCATTGGGGTCTTTTCTTTACAAGATGGGTATCTAAGTTTTAACTTACAGACAATGCCCACAGTGTTTGTGTTAGCTGTTACACAATGAAAACTCATGCGCTACATTATTTATTAAAACATAGACTACACAAGACTACTACAATATACACATTTTACACAACATTCTTATTTACCCCTGTCCATAAACTAGCTCGCAGATTAGTGGAGAGTCTGACTGTAGGGAATCTGCAGTCAGGGGGGCAGGCAGCTGCCCTCCCATTACACAAAGCCAAAATGCAGGTGGAGGGAAGCTCTCTTTTCCTTGCCAATCATTGGACGGATCATGTATTGAAATACGATGCTAGCTATTCGACTGAAGATTTGATCAGCTAAAACATGCTTGATGTTTAGGTGATTTGATGTCAGGTTAAAGTGAGTTTCCTGTCTGAACCATTGTTTCACTTCATAGACGTGCCACTATATTGGGGTTGAGCAGTTCCATAAAGACACTGAGTCATTCTGGTACTCATATACATTCTGTCTTACTATGGAATGACATTGCAATGCATATGAAAAGTACAGAACATCTTTTACTGGAAAATAAAATACTTCCAGTAATTAAAGTGTATATATTCCAGTACTTTTAATCATCATTCTACTGCAAGTGTTGTATGTAACATGCATATGTTGTTCTATATACACTTTATTGTTTTATGCTTTTATTGTTTTATTTTCTCTCATTGCTTAAAAAAAGAATAGAAAGATAAAAAAGAGTTCCAAGTGGGTTGAGAAAGCCATTGCTTGGGTGAACAGTATGAGTTCACTTGACTAATAGTTCTTTTGACATCGGGGCAGAGCACTAAATGTCATTCAATGCAATGATGCACATTCCTAGCATGCTATGACATTTAATAAACTTCAAGTGGTCAGCCTAGCGGTACATAAACATACTGAAGCGCAACAAAAAAACGATTTCATACGTCACGGGAAAACAACAAATAACAATAGATTTCTGGCTGGCTTGAACTACCTGACTATTTCCTGTTGTTTTTCTAAATTAAAACAATGTGGAAGAGCAATGTTTTTTTTTTTTTTTCTTTTTTAAGATATTTGGTCACGATATTTAATGTCCGCAGAAACAAATACAAGGCATTTGAACCCCAAGCTGCATTGCTCCCAGACCACCATGCAACCCCAAGCTGCATTGCTCCAAGAACCCCATGCAACCCCAAGTTGCAATGTTCCCAGAACACCATGCAACCCCAAGCTGCATTGCTCCCAGAACAACATGCATTTAATGAGCTGCTCCTGATACTGGTGTAGCAATCTGCATTTCTGATCAATGCAAACATATAGCGATTTATAATGTTCATGTTGCATGTTTCTCTTTAAATACATTAGTCTGCTATGATAGGCCATGCGACAGTACAGTTCAGTTTAGTGGTATTTGTGCTCTGGGAACTTAAATCAGTAGACAATCAGTGGTCCAGTAAATTTGTAACAAAGGAATGCTCCTTATTTTAAAGCAAAAGTCAGATCTAGTGTGGCATAGCTAAACACAGAATCAGAGGGAAAGTCAAGAATGTACAGCCTTTCATCAGCTGTAACCAAAGTTAGCACCTGGTTCATCACTGGTGAAACAGCAGCACGTATCAGCAATAGCATAGATAGGGCTTTGTCTGTTTGCCCCAGCGGTGTCCTGTACAGTTTTCACCATATACTCCACCATGTCATATGTTTGTATTAATGTACAGGTGCTTACCTCACACTGGGCTATCTCCTCCACTGTTACATTGGACTTCATTTTCTGAGCCTGCAGGAAAACAAAAAGGGTGGTTGACTTTAGTCTTGGACTGATGAAGCATGCCTTGTAATGGATCCATCTGCTCCGGCTGTCCCCTCACATCTAACTTTCAGTTCAGGTGCTACTGTACGTTACTGAAGTGTCCTGCTGGTGAGTAAATGTGCACTGTGTGAATGTCACACCTTTTTTAAATGAAGGCAGACATCTGGATGCACTGCTGCGTCCAATCACCTCTGCAGCATGATTAGATTACATGGGAAAAGGTTCTTTAAATTACAAATGAAAAAAAGTCTCAGGAATACATAAAAGGTCAGCTAGCTTTCTGTGTTTGCCTACGAATGACTATTGCTTTTCAGTTTTTTCTTTTTCTTTTTTATACAAGAACCAGACAATAAACATTATTTTAATTCCTAATGCAGATGTCCTATGTTTGTTTGGCTTGAAGCCTTTTTTTGTTTTCGTAATATGAAGCTGGACATACTGTACACATTCCAACCCAATCAATTCTTCTGTATGGGAGTGCATGGTGAGCCGTGTAGCTGGTTCTCCAGGGTGCTCTGTTATTGAATGCATGAAGCCGCTTCTACAGGGCAGCTTTGGGAGAGGTGACCAAAGTAAGGCAAGTAGAGGTCAAAGACGTTTACTTTGGAATAAAAGGGTTCACAGCTTTTAGTCGCTCCCTCTCTCAACATGTTACAGAAATGTCTTTGTCTTGAAAAAGGACTGTAGGACTGTTGTCTTGCTTACTTTGTCGCAGTGGAACCCAGAATCATATATTCAAATGATTTGCGTTAAAAAACCAAAAACAGCTTTTGCATTCTTTGCATCCATCTCTAGATGTGTGTGCTCACGCCACATTCAGGGAAAAGCAAGTGACAGTTTCAATGACCTTGTGAATTGCTGTTAGTTTAGAGGAAACCACTGGGTCCGAGTTTAAAATCCAACAGATTCACTTTAAGCAAACTGTTGTTAGTTTAGCTCTCATCTCGGTGCTCAGCGGGTTTATAGAAATTTGTCAGCATCAGTCTGATGTGACTAAAAGGTGTCAATCTTCACGTTACTATGACTGCCAATTAGTTCTGACATGGCAGCCTGGCAGTTTACTGAAAAAGTTCAGGCTTCGGGAAGGGAAGGGAGGGAGGACTTAGTCATTGCTGTGACATTTTATACCCATCAGTCACATTTGCCTTTGTTCTTTTGTCTGTACAGGTCACTTTTTAACAATAACAAGCGAGCGACGAAACAGGCTGTACAGTACAAAGGATCTGCATGCTTAATTAGAACGATCCACTCTGCTTAAAGCAGACATGCATTGTATTTGTTAACAATTGTCGTTACACCTTTCCTGTGGTATTGATGATTAAAAAATAAACCGTCCAATCTGTATTCAAGCCCAGAGTGGAGGACAGAAGATATGAATTCAACACAACGGCAATGCATAGCTGCTCATTATTCTTACTTCTGCCAACCCTGTGGGGCTTCATAACACAGCCCTTTAACAATGATTGCTTGTTAGGTTTGGGGTCTGTTTTGAATAGGTCTGGAATGGATTCTTAAATAATACTTACTTTACCTGCCTTAGGCTTCAATCACACAGACAGACAGACAGAAAGACCCTGAACTAAAGCACTGCAGTCATTTATATTTGTTAAACAACTGTCTGCTGCTCTTGTGTATGTTGGCAGAATGTGGGCTTCAGCTTTTTCTTCTTAAAAGTGAAAGTGGCAGTAAGATCTACAATGTTTTTACTCACTCCCTTTGTCCATTAAAACAGACGGGAGACTGGAGAAGATGACTGCTTGTAACAATCTAATAATTGGATTTTATAAGATAGTGGTTGTCCTATCAGACCAGCTGGAAGGGTGCAGGTAGGCAGCCAGCCTGCCACAAGATTCCCTGGTGCCAAGGCAGGTAGAAACCACACACCCAGCCAATGCAACTGCAGCTTCTTTGGATATCACAGAAACTCATTGAAATAGGCTTTATCGGTGGACCTTAAAGGTCCCAAATAAAATAAAATAATGATAATTCTCATCCCAGATTAAAGTTTTCTCATGATTGAAAAACTGTGCCCCACTGACTATATGGCTCCCCCAGCCGTGTCTTCACCAGGTGACGGGCTAGTGTTCTTGAGTTTCAGCTCTAATTGTGGGGATGTGCCAACTGATAACATGTGCAGACCCAAAAGCAACTCCCCAAAGCAAGAGGAGCAGACATGAAAAGGGCTTCTCTTCAAAAGACATCAGTGTTCCTGTTAATGGTGTAATCCCTTACCTGTAAATTTGCACAGATAGGATAGAGGTTGGCTTCCTCAGCGGTGCTGATCTCATTGATGTGGTTCTGCTCATCCACAGGGGATTGAGCTCTCTCTCGGGCCTTGTGGGACGGAGTGCTTGTGGAAGCTGTGGTGTGCACAGGAGGCCTGGACTGCCACACATTCACATCCGTGCCGTTCCCAAATGCCTGAATTGAATGCCCTGTAAGGAAGACAGAACATGCAAAAGAGATGCCAGGGGATGCAACTGATCAAGATGCTAAAAGCGCCAACATGAACAAAATTAACTTTATGGAAAAACATCAGCAATTCAGCTCTGAAATGCTTTTTCCTCTGTTCAACTTTACCATTCCTTTTTGGTTAATTACTGTAACTGATGATGTTCAGTGATCCATGTGTTAACTGTCTCACATATAAAACAAAAGGATTAGAATACATACTTGTTAAGTCTGATGTTAAATAAACCAGACAGGTCAATCTGAAGACGGCAATTGCTTGCTTCAGGATTAAAGCCCTGAGTGGCTACCATTAAATAACAAGCTGTTTATCGTTGGTGGCTAAACCATCTTAAACCACAGAACAAGTGATAGTAATAGCTCTTACTGCTGCACTGATCAACGTGTATGTCCAGAACCTTCCAATGATTATTTCCCCTCTCCTAACAAGTGATTACTTCACATTACCATGCCTGCACTCCTTTGTATTTAGAATAGCAATGTTAAAATGTATGCAAGTTCAATCTTTCCAGACCTCATTCATTTGTTCTGGCACTCTTCACTGACTCTGCTGGTGATGTACAGCAGAATGCTGCTTATCATATAGAGTTCTATTCTGTGTTCATTCCTCTGGGGGAATATTCTGCCTTTTTAGTCTGTTGTCTGTAGAGCTCCAGTCTAGCTCAAACAGAAAAGGGTAACACTTTACATTGTGCCTCTAGTTACTGTGTATTTACATAGTAAATACATGTGTATTTAAACATAATAAAATGTTCCCATGCATAGTTACAATGTACTTAATGTGTAAATCTTTTTTGCAAGACATTTGTAAGTACACAATTTGATGAGAAAGGGGTTAGGATGAGGGTTATATCATGAAAACAATGTATACATTGTAACTATACATAATAACATTGTAATTATGTGTAAGTATGTATTTACTAAGTGCTCTGTAAATACACAGTAATTAGACACTTCATGTACAGTGTTACCCAGAACAGTTCAAACTACCCATTACAATCAGGTTGGGGTTACTGTTATCATGATGATGGTCTTACTTCCACGCGAGAAGTACAGTAGGACGCTGGATTGATGCTTGGATGTTGGGAGTCAAGGTTTTTAGTATCTAAAAAGACTTGTATTCCTCTGTGAACAGCTTTCCTAATGAAGAATGACAGTGGACAGCCCATGGCAGCACCCCTTGAACTTGCTCTGTCCTCAGAGAGAGGAAGTACATCACTATATGATCCGCTCTGAGGTGCTCCCTGCAGTCAGATGGCCTTCTAGCCCTGAACCAAACTGTATGTACAGAGTAGTGACCCTGTCTGGAGAGGACAGCTTTCCTGAAACAAGCTGAAGGCTTGGCATGCCTTTCTTACACCTCAGAATGGACTACTGTGTTCCACATGCTACCCACAGTACCACAAAGCAGGTGCTTCAGGGTGCATTGGTGAGTGTTTTTCATTCCCAAAGAGGTTAATTATTATATATATATATATATATATATATATATATATATATATATATATATAATATAATAAATATATAATTATTAAATTTAACTTTAAATTCTATAATCGTATCAGCCAGTATATATGTTTTAACAGAGATGTACTGTCTCTCATACATTGTGAGTGGAGAGGTGTACTGTCTCTCATACATTGTGAATGGAGAGATGTACTGTCCTGCATTGTGAATGATGAGATGTACTGTCTCTCATACATTGTGAATGGAGAGATGTACTGTCCTGCATTGTGAATGGAGAGATGTACTGTCCTGCATTGTGAATGGAGAGATGTACTGTCCTGCATTGTGAATGATGAGATGTACTGTCTCTCATACATTGTGAATGGAGAGATGTACTGTCCTGCATTGTGAATGGAGAGATGTACTGTCCTGCATTGTGAATGGTGAGATGTACTGTCCTGCATTGTGAATGATGAGATGTACTGTCTCTCATACATTGTGAATGGAGAGATGTACTGTCCTGCATTGTGAATGGAGAGATGTACTGTCCTGCATTATGAATGGTGAGGTGTACTGTCTCTCATACATTGTGAATGGAGAGATGTGCTGTCCTGCATTGTGAATGGAGAGATGTACTGCCTCTCATACATTGTGAACGGAGAGATGTGTACTGTCTCTCACACATTGTGAATGGGAGATGTCTGCAAACCAACAGAGCAAACAAAGGAGTCTTTTGTACTTTACCAGAGTTTTTAAATGAGCATCAGCATTGATAATGCAAAAAAACAACCGAGGATGCAACCTTGTAAAGATTAATAAAATCTTAATTTTAGCATCAAACCAAATGTCAACTTTAGTTCTGGGACACCAAGACAATTAAGCATAATTCAGCCAAAGTGCCTTCTTACCCTACAAGTCCTAAACAGTTCTGCAAAATACTCCCCTCCAACAAGACCTGTGTTATACCATCTGTTATAAAACCCTTCATGGAAAGAACAAAGATGACAAGTTCAATTAGAAAAATGTGTTCCCCTGCTACGGGTGTTACTGCAAAATCAGAGAAGATAGCCATGCAAAACTGTAAGCTTGGCAAAAGTGGTAAAGACAGGCTCCTTCACTACATACACTTCATGTTCCTGGGGATAGCTATCCACAGCGAGGGATAAGAAACTCCGGGCTCATGAAATAGCTACTTTTATGGAACATTGAGAGGGCAGCTGTTAACAGCAGGGTTGAGTGGTTTAAATAAAATGGCCAGTGCTCAGATGAATTGGGCTCTTTGAGCTGAATCAGTCCAATCAGTTGCTGTATTCCTGGTGTAAATGCAGCCTGCGATGTGCCTGATATTAATCAGAATGCATTTCACCCGAGACAGCAGGACTGCGGTGACAGGAGGAAACACACAAACTCACATTTGTCAACAATGATTTAGCAAACAGGGATTTTAATCAGATAAGAAGGGGCTTCGAGTTTGAGTTTAGAGGTTCCTTCATTTCCGCCTGATTGCTTGTGAAATCCACAATCTAGCCTGCAGACATCAACGAATGAGCAGTGATTATGGTTCTTCAGTCAGCATATCTGTTAGAGTAAACAGCCTTTCAATGCTTTGCCTCATTTGCTTTCTTGTTAAAGTAAAGAAAAATAAAAAAAAATAAGTTTAACATCAGTAGCTCTCTGTACCAAAATATCTGGGGCTGAAAAATGTGCAGTTTGTTTATTAGGCCAATGTATTTAAGTGTACCACCCCATATATTTCACTTGTTAGGTGTACGGCATTACAAAGTGCTGCAGACAAAGTGGCAGAGTGTAACTACTGTGGGTGATTTCATTGCCCTCAAGTCACCAAAGCAGCTGCAATAAATGGTGCAAAAATCAGTCTTGAGCGAGTGGAAGATACAAACATGCAAATCGAAATTAGCCATTCAACTGTGCATCACTGAAATGCATGTTTGAAATTCTGTTTTTGGAGCATGAAGAATGCTGCTTGTCTATTTGTTATGTGTGGTTTTACCTGTTAACTGTTTAAAACTGTATGAACTAGAATAAAAACATAGACTATTCTGTTGAGTGTACTGAAAGGCACTCCAGTGAGCCTCCCCACTTACTAAGGCATGCGTTATCCTTGAAGAAGTTTACAAACTTGTCACACTCTTCCTTGTTGTTCCCGCTGGCACTGCAATCACACCACGGGGAAACACTGATGCTGCTGGATTTAAGATAGTTTGGAGTCATGACTGTGCCTGTTAAGAAAGCAGAAAAAAGGATCAGCACAACATAGTTTTCCTTAACTACATATTCACCACCCTGCTTGAGACACCATGTGACGAATATGTCATTACGTTTTGTGTGCTGTAGTTTTAAGACATGACAATGTCTCGTGCGAGAGACTACAGCTAAGGGAACATAAAGCCACTTTGTGCTTGGAACTTGGTTTCAGGAGACTGGGTTTCACGCCAGGGGAGACATGGGGTTTGATACAGCAAAGTCTCCCGCTCTCCTGGAAGTTTCAAACCACTGTTCCTGAAAAAGTGCTTTGTGTTCCATCAGCTTAAAGATCACACTAGATTCTAATGAGAGACAGAGACAGAGTTGGGTGTAAATGGAGGTTGTGTGTTTTGTTGCTGCGCTAACCCTTTATTACATTATCAGTGTAGAGACAGTTTGTCTGACACCTACAGTGCCTATAAGAAGTATTCACCCCCCTTGGACATTTTCACAGTTTGTTGTGTTACAACCTGAAATCTTGATGCATTTAAATGGGATTTTTTTTTCTTTGATTTACACAACCTACTCAACACTTTCAATGTGTGAAAAAATGGGGGGGTGGGGGTGAAAAAACAAATCAATTAAAAATAAAAACCTGGAAAGTCTTCATTAGATAAGTATTCACCCCCTTTGCTGTGGCACTCCTAAACAAGCTCAGGTGAAACCAACACAATATTCACACTGTAAGTTAAATGGAGTCCATCTGTGTGCAATAAAAGTGGTTCACATGATTTCAGATTAAATACACCTGTCACTGTAAGGTCCCACAGTTGGGTAGTGCACTCAAAGAAAAAGATACTACCATGAAGACCAATGAGCTTTCAAAACAACTCCAGGATAAAGTTTTGGAAAGGCACAGATCAGGGGAGGGGTATACAAAGATTTCAAAGGCATTGAATATCCCTTGGAGCACAGTCAAGTCAATCATTAAGAAGTGGAAGGTATACGGCACCACCTAGAATCTGCTTAGAGCAGGCCGTCCTCCCAAACTGAGCAGCCGGGTATGAAGGGCATTGATCAGAGAAGCCACCAAGAGGTCAATGACAACTCTGAAAGACCTATAGTGTCAGCTCAAGTACTCCACAAATCTGGCCTGTAAGGAAGAGTGGCAAGAAGGAAGCCATTTCTGAAAAAAGCCCATGAAAAATCCTGCTTGGAGTTTGCAAAAAGGCATGTGGGAGACTCTGAAAAGATGTGGCAAAAGATTGAGAATGTGTGGCAAGACTTGAAGATTGCTGTCCACCAACGATCCCCATCAAACTTAACAGAGCTTGAACAATTTTGCCAAAAATAATGGGTGAATATTGCACGATCCAGATGTGCAAACCTGGTAGAGACTTACCCCAAAAGACTCACAGCTGTAATTGCTGCCAAAGGTGATTCTACCAAGTATTGACTCAGGGGGGTAAATACTTATCTAAGCAAGACATTTCAGTTTTTTGTTTTTTTTCATTAACTGTTGTTTCACAATAAAAAAATCTCTTGCCCCTTCAAAGTGTTGATTAGGTTGTGTAAATCAAAGGAAAAAGAAATCCCATTTAAACGCATCAAGACCTCTAAGTGGCGATGCATCACAACCACTTGTGAAAGGAATGATGATCAGCATTTCAAGACCTCTCTCGACGATTTTAAGCAGGGTGCCCTAGCGCTAAGACAGCGTTGACAGGATCTTACCAATAAGCCCTGAGTAGGCGAGCAGGCAGTCTGCGTAGTTCTCCTTTAGACAGCCACTCATGGTGCGGGGCTCGGGCTGACAGCTTGAGAAGAAATCTGCAAGCCGAGACCTGGAACACATGAGCAAAAGAAGCATTTTCTTCCAGTTGCAACAAAGATGCTGGTGTCTGCGCAGGAATGGCTTTTTGTCACCCATTCAGCAGCTGCAGAGGTTGGCTTGGATACAATGTAGCCTGGACTGAGAGCCAGGATACGCTGCTGTCAGATCCTACCTCAGCTTGAGCTATTCGTATGTCAGAGTATTTAAACACAGGGAAAGGCTACAGTGAGAGCACATTCACTGTGGACATCTGAACGGCAGGTGAACAGTAATTTAAGATGAACCAAAAAAATAATAATTTAATCAGATCGCTCCTTGTTTTTGAATACGAATGTTGTTTCTATTGGTGCTACAAGCATTTCAGTGGCTTTTTAACAATAATGACATAAACAAACAATAATTGCTTTCCGCTTCAATTACTTGCGCTCTTTATTAACTTTTCCTTCAGCAATTCTGCAATCAAATTTTAATAAGCTATGAATTAATTAAAAAAAACAAACAAACAAACAAACAAACAAAAAACTGGTGTACTTCATTATCTCAGCCAATATTAACATCTTTGTTTTTGCATATTTACATATGGACTTTAAATAGAATTATTGTCGGTCTTTCATTTTCAAACCGCAATTAAGATGGAAATTTAGGCTTCATTGCATTTCAATACTAGGATAATTTAGCAATTTAAAAACAGGGATGTCACTAATATTGACACATTTACAGGAAGATTAAGTGTTCCTCTTCAGGAACCCAGAACATTGCAGTAATGATTGATTGGAGTAATTGTCCTGTTTAATACCCGTGAGATAACGATCTGCGGAATCAGATTAAGATGGATTAACCAACAGGATTTAGTGGCGGGGAGGGGATAAAGTTTTTTGAGTTAACATATACAACACGCCATTAAGACACAGCCATATCAGAAAACCCTGCAACAGCCTTCTATGGATGGCATCTTTACAAAGCTGACATTTTCCAATGGTTTTATTTTGCAATTTTTCCACGTGAGATTTATTTTGATTACACTGCAATGCTTTATTTTAAATGATGTATATTACAGATAGGGAAACTGTATCCAGTGGCTAACCCTATGTATCACTAACAGAGAGAATTGCAAGCAGCAGTGCATCATGATAATGCGGTCGTGCTGTCACCCCTTTTTGGCAGAAAGGAGCCTTCAATTAATACTCCAGCATACAGAATTTACAGTTGCTCTTCCTAACCTTCATAAAGAGCTCTTTAAGTTGAATTCAGAACAGCTTCTATTTGTTCTGCTTTCCTACTGTCATTTATTAGACTGGCTGTCTGTCTCAACTTTAGAAGACATGAAGCACTGCAGCCTGACTGCTGTGTCTTGCTTGGGATTATATTTGTTTGAGTAATGCTGTCCCATTCTTCAAGCAGTTACCTGAGAGGGAAAATGACCTTACTGACGTTGGTATTAATGGGGTTCAAATGTTTGTGTCACACTGACTCCCATCATTCAGATTACAGCAGGTGACAGGCTCCCTTTGTATACACAGTCTCGGGGGCTGCTCGAGTCATCATTACTTATTTTACAGCTCCTTTGAGATCTCAAGCCAGTCACACCAGTGACCAGTGAGACTGCAGTAGAGCCATTTCATGCTCTTTTTATGTTGCTGTAGTTCATCATTTCTTTATCATCTCACATGTCACAGTAAAGGCTGGTTCACACGGGGCATACGACTCATACAAACACTGCGAAAGCATCACCTTGCATTCAAATCAGAGATGCTGAAACAAGCTGGCAGATTTCAACTGGTGATGTCACTCGCATCTAACCAATCACTCTCCTTTCTCTTCTTTAGAATTTTACAAGTAAATTCCAAATTACCGTTTCTTATTTGTAATCAGAATGAAAACTAACTACTCAGGAATTTAAACCGTGTTTGATGTGTGTCTCTCTGCAGCCTGCGTACAGTGTTTACTGAAAGCAGGGTGGTTAAATTGAGCGGGTCAGCTCAACAAAGTCTGAGCGAATGTCAGTGATTGTACCATGAAACTGAATGGTGGCATTTGCTGTCAATCACACTATATATATTATATAACTTATATATGTATAAGTTAAATGCAGCTGTGTGCACGACTCCCCGAACCTCCAGAAGAGGGGTGTCTTTTTTATACCAATCAGATTGCACTAACGCAGGGAGAAGCTTGCTCAGTGTGAACTACAGCCTGCGTCCGTTCATAGCGTCTGTCTGAATCACATGCCCAGTATGAACCAGCCTTAAATGTGCTATAACTGTACGGATTTATCCTGCTGCTTGCATTTTGTATGTATGATGTATTATATATTATATTATTTTGTATTATTTTGTATGTATTATATGTATGATGGCTTAAAAACACCTAACTACTGTAACCTAATTACACATTGCAGAGCAAAAACCTGCCCTATTAATATAATAGATTTCTGTACAAATGAATCTGTCATGTGATCATGCTTTTTATCTCAGGAGCATGTTTCTTACATAACCATACATGGACATCTCATGGAATGACTTGCATGATTCAAGTTAGTGATAATGGGAGATATTGCTTAACAGTTGCATTTTTCCTGACATTTTGGCATGCTTCCAGGACAGCAGTATAGCCACATTTGATTATAGTGGGAATAAATAAAATATTTTTTTAAGTAATAAAATGGACTAATTTGCTGGCTAGTCTTCATGTTATAGTTATTTATTTAAACAAAAGTACACTATACTTAAAAGTCCAGTGTACAGAGATTCAGGGAAATTCACCAGCTGCTACACAGGATTTTATTACTCAGCCAAGCGGTCTAGTTTTGTTTTTGTTTTTCCCAACCTGCCCAATACCTTGGTGGAAATTTTAAATCCAAATCCTGGTAATTTGCAGCAGCTCCAAGCGTCTCTCCACTCACTCGTTAATCACACCGCTGCCAGCTGCTATCTTACCTGCAGATGTAATTCGTCTTGCACGACACTTGCAAAGACAAGCAGTTTGGTTTTTCCTTGTCCTCATACGAACACACCGGAACAATGGTCTGCCGCCGTCTCTCTGTGCAGGCTAATTGATCAGCCAGAGGGCAGGAGCAGAAGAGCATCCCGTAGCTGTGTTTGGGAGGCACTTTGTCGAAAAACTGCCGAAGGGCCTTGTGGCACTTGCGTTTGTTGCAGACTTCGGCAATGGAGACGCGAGAGGTGCACGGGTTTATGTACGCTGATCTGTATTTTTTGCAGGTGTCGTTCAGGTTGCAGGCTTTAGCAGCATTCAAGCAGTTGTTCTCTCTTGTGACTGCAGGCTCTCCTGTGAATGAAGGGACAGGAAAAGGATGAGCATGCGTTACTGTCTGCTGATCTGTGGTGTTGAAAATGTTGTTTTAACAATAGTCATTTTTGGACAAATAATGTTCTGCGCCATAGTAAATACAAGGTAAAATAGTAGCAGACATTGAAGAAGAAGATCTCGTACTAGTGATTAGTTTTTTCTTGATGTGACCTAGATCAAAGAAATGCAGAGTCCTTTTCTTCAGATATTAGTTTGGTTTATTCAATATATGCAGGGAATCGTTTTCCCAGTAACAGAGCAAGCAGATTCTAAGATGCATACTGCAGCTCTTTAATACCCATTTGAGGGTTTTTTCCCTTCCCTGTTCCCTTCAGGGTTAACAACAGCAATCGGATGGCAATCTGGCACCTGCTAGAAGGGGTCAGCAGAATGAACAGCTGATGAGCTGACGCTGCTGTAAGGATTGGATAGAACTTTAATATATTCCCCAGATTTACCATTCAGTGAGTTACCACGCCTGCTGGAAAACATGGGAAACGAAGAATTAATGCAGTATAAGATGCAACCACTTAAAGTTTTGTACACTGTTAGTTTTGCAGAAAAAGTGGCAGAGACGGTACAAGAAGCTGATAAGTACAAAATTGCATCAAGTAGTGCTATTCAACAGAAATTGGCCGAACCCACAGGTCTGAGCATAGAACAACAGAAGAAACCACAATCACCCAGTGCTGGAGGGACCCATACACCCAGGATAGCATAGTTTAACCCTAACCCTAACCACAATCACCCAGTGCTGGAGGGACCCATACACCCAGGATAGCAGGGTTTAACCCTAACCCTAACCACAATCACCCAGTGCTGGAGGGACCCATACACCCAGGATAGCAGGGTTTAACCCTAACCCTAATCACAATCACCCAGTGCTGGAGGGACCGATACACCTAGGATAGCATAGTTTAACCCTAACCCTAACCACAATCACCCAGTGCTGGAGGGACCCATGCACCAAGGATAGCATAGTTTAACCCTAACCCTAACCACAATCACCCAGTGCTGGAGGGACCCATACACCCAGGATAGCATGGTTTAACCCTAACCCTAACCACAATCACCCAGTGCTGGAGAGACCCATGCACCCAGGATAGCATAGTTTAGGTACAGTGTGAGAGCACAAAAGGACAAAAGAACAAGTGCAAAACATAAACACAATCAAGCCAGAACCAGTCTACATTCTGAAACAGCAGCCTTTAGATCACTTTAGCCCACGCACATCACTGTCTCTTCACATGGGACCCTTCCGCAAGTGTAGCCCACAGGGTGTTGCCCTGTGGTGATAGGACCTACAAGTGACAAGTGACACCTGTGTCCCACATAAACAATGGTCCTAACTTCCTTACTTTTGCAGTGATGTGCACAAAACCGCACTGTATTGTATGCTACAGCCTCTGAATATTCAGACTGGCTACAGAAAGCAAATCACCCTCCTGGTTCTCCTAATTCATCTGTGTGGCTAATGCAGTCCCAGTGCCTGTGAATGCATCCAATACAAACTGAATTCAGGCCAGTAAACTCATTTCATTGATAATAATCTGAAATTAAACTGAATAGGGCTTTTCAGCTATCCTACCTTAAATATCTATAAAGGTAACCAAAGGTTTTCTTGATCTTGCCATGTGCAATCAATCATTATTGATATATTTATTTTGTATGCCCAATTTTTTATCCTGATTTTCTCCCCAGTTTGGATTGGAAAGTCATGTAACAATCATTGTTGAACTGCGTGATACCTCTACAGTGCATCTGAAGCACTGGCAGCAGGGTTCCTATTTCTGATAGTACTGTGGTTAACGACATATGGTAGGCTTGAATCAGACTTTTTACCTTTCTTAAAAGCAATTTATATGACTGAATGGCCACTGAAAAACGATTTGCTGCTTGAAGACATATTAAAGTATTAGATTAGTATTAGATAATAAATAAAAACAGCGCAGTTCAATGTAACAGAGAGCCGCATCTGGTGCCCTGAAACACTTTAAAAATGTATGTATCTGTGGTGTGGCCGTCACTTTAAACCCTGCTCTACACCTTAATAACAGTGACTCATAACCCCTTTTTATGGGACTCAAACCTCATGGCCACTGCCTTGAAAGCTCCTCCGCAGAGATGTTATTTGGTTTGCATGAAAAATGCATCCATCATAATCCACAAGCCTGCCCCCTCAGAGCCCAACATCTAATATGCCATTTCCCAGCAGCACAACACAAAAAACTGTTTAAGATCCGCAAGGAAAACCCAACGTTCTACCAGAGGGGTCAGAATCCAGAAGTCACATGACGGCAGGCCTGCAGGCTTTGTCGGATGAGCACATGTGCTTTTATTAAATATAATTGTACGCTCTTGAGAAATGCATAGGGGTCAGCCCCACCTCCCATCCTCTCCAGACCCCCTCTCCTCCCCTCCCAGCTTGAAAGTCAGTGACCGTGACATCTTATCAAGAGAACTTTAAATTAGCTCAGGCCATCTGGGTGCCATTTATTGAGCCATGTTCCCATTTCAGGAATGGCCAAGACAAAGCAACATTTATTTCTACATTTATTTTTACTGCCATAGCATGAATATTGCCAGTTTATGGCTTATGGTTTTGACAAATGTATCTTTTTTGTACCGAAAATTAACACAGTGTGTGCTTTTTTATAAGTTACAGTTACAGATACAGTAGCCATCAGGAGCAATACTGATACACTGTAGAACTGACGTTTTTTAATAAAACATATTGCAAAATGAGTGTTTCAGCAAGCAGCAGGGTTTGTTCTTTCTAGAACAGCTGTTTATTTTTATTTTTTCATTGCTCAGAAATACAGATAATTCTGGCTCTTTGGAGTTTTACTTTGTTGTGCCTTTTAATATGAATCTAAAGCTTTGTGTAAAATTATTCTGGTCTGCACTGTGTATTGGGTATTCTATGTGTGGAATTACCCTGGGCTGCACTGTGCGTTGGGTATTCTATGTGTGGAATTACCCTGGGCTGCACTGTGCATTGGGTATTCAATGTGTGGAATTACCCTGGGCTGCACTGTGCATTGGGTATTCAATGTGTGGAATTACCCTGGGCTGCACTGTGCATTGGGTATTCAATGTGTGGAATTACCCTGGGCTGCACTGTGCATTGGGTATTCAATGTGTGGAATTACCCTGGGCTGCACTGTGCATTGGGTATTCAATGTGTGGAATTACCCTGGGCTGCACTGTGCATTGGGTATTCAATGTGTGGAATTACCCTGGGCTGCACTGTGCATTGGGTATTCAATGTGTGGAATTACCCTGGGCTGCACTGTGCATTGGGTATTCAATGTGTGGAATTACCCTGGGCTGCACTGTGCATTGGGTATTCAATGTGTGGAATTACCCTGGGCTGCACTGTGCATTGGGTATTCAATGTGTGGAATTACCCTGGGCTGCACTGTGCATTGGGTATTCAATGTGTGGAATTACCCTGGGCTGCACTGTGCATTGGGTATTCAATGTGTGGAATTACCCTGGGCTGCACTGTGCATTGGGTATTCAATGTGTGGAATTACCCTGGGCTGCACTGTGCATTGGGTATTCAATGTGTGGAATTACCCTGGGCTGCACTGTGCATTGGGTATTCAATGTGTGGAATTACCCTGGGCTGCACTGTGCATTGGGTATTCAATGTGTGGAATTACCCTGGGCTGCACTGTGCATTGGGTATTCAATGTGTGGAATTACCCTGGGCTGCACTGTGCATTGGGTATTCAATGTGTGGAATTACCCTGGGCTGCACTGTGCATTGGGTATTCAATGTGTGGAATTACCCTGGGCTGCACTGTGCATTGGGTATTCAATGTGTGGAATTACCCTGGGCTGCACTGTGCATTGGGTATTCAATGTGTGGAATTACCCTGGGCTGCACTGTGCATTGGGTATTCAATGTGTGGAATTACCCTGGGCTGCACTGTGCATTGGGTATTCAATGTGTGGAATTACCCTGGGCTGCACTGTGCATTGGGTATTCAATGTGTGGAATTACCCTGGGCTGCACTGTGCATTGGGTATTCAATGTGTGGAATTACCCTGGGCTGCACTGTGCATTGGGCTTCACGGCAGTCCTCATCAGCTGCCTTTCAATGACAGTCTTTCAATTCAAGAGCATAGCTGACCTTAAACCAATCACATTGTTTTGAGGGGGTGTTGCTTTCCACACCATTGGCAGCACCACAGTAGACAGCATGTTCTCTTATCGGCACACTTTTCATTTCCAGACTTAAACTTTAATTGAAGATTTGTAAGATTTATGGTGTGGCACTTCTAATAACCAAAATCATTTTTCTGTGCTTTGACACAACGTCTCTGCTGTGCCAAGCTTTTACTGAAGCCTGTTTGAATTTCAGTAGCGCAGTCCATAAGCTGGGAGAGCACTCGGCCTCTCACTTAGTGTTTTACATTTAAAAATTCATAGGGAGAGTCGAAACAATCATAAAAAATGCTTCCTTTTTTTTAAAAAGGTACCTGAGCTATGTGCATTTATTATTATGACTGCCCACCAGGGTCTTAAATCGACTTCCTTTCTGTTCATTCTCTTAATTAATAATGGTAAAATATAATTATTGAGCTCATTCACCTAATGGACTGACTCCCAAAGTGCAGAGGCAGAAAAGTATAAGAGAATATTGGGAAGAAGCCTCTAGATTTGTTACCGCTGCTTAATAATCTTACTATTCCTCAAATGCATGTCCCAGTCCTATAAAACCACATGGAATAGGATAAAACAAGGTCGCGACCCAAGTAATTAATCCTAGGAGCGCTTCCCTACCCTTCTTCAGTCTACATGGCAAAAACTGCATTTAAAGGTGCAGGTTGACTCTGGGGAATTAACTTTGTTGAAGATATCCACTATTATGTTGATATTACATTACGCTGTGACGAATTTCTTCTGTCTGTTTTTTCATTACTAATCAGCCACCACAGATTTCGGGCTGTAAACAGAGCCTCCTCTGGGGGGACCACGGGAGAAACGACGAGAGAGTGAGCCTTTGGTAATCTGGACAAATAAAGATCTTCCTGCTAAGGTAGAAACAGCTCCTTTTCAAGATGGAAATTACTTGTGTGTCAATTAAATCCCATGCTTATTTATACTTTTGAAGGAAAGAATATAGCATGAGTGGAAAAGCAGCCTACTGTTTGTACACCAGACATGGAGGGGTACCACTGGGGGAACGATACACAAGAAAAATCAGTCCATTATGCTACACAGCAAAAGTCATCATTATATTTAATGAGTCTCTGTTACCCTGAGGCACTCCCAGCTACCCTGCTATCAGCGTGTTGCTCTAATTTAGATAAATAATACATGTGGGAGGACAGAACCCGTAATGGGGTCATTTCCTGTCTCATTTCCACTGCCTGACACTACAGGCTTCAGCTGCCCACGGCTAGCCACCAAACTCAAGCAAGCGTTCAGGGGCTTTTTTCCAAACCTGGTCAGTCTCAGAAATTCTTGACGTGTGTCAAAGGTCACTGTGAGACTGTAGGATCTTACTGTGTGTTGTTTTAAATAAACCATCAATAACAAACACATTTAACCACAGGCTCATTACAATTAAAAAGGAAGCTGGTTATGAAGGAGAGCACAGCCAAACAAACAGCCAGGCTTTGTCGTTGTGTTTCTCAAGAATATATATTGATTTATTTTTTTTAAAAGCAATGTGTCTTCAGGCTTTTGTCTTGTGTGCCGAAGCAGGATGCACGTTGTTCAATTTAACAAAGTTCTCTGCTTTCAGTGAATACAATATAGCTTAAAAGAAAAGCAATAAAGAAAATGTCCTATGCGTGCTTTCCCTATGTGAAAGAAATCAGCCACGATGGTAGCGATTTCCCTGTTGGTTTCTTCTCTACACGCACCTCCTGGCACTTCCTTTGTAGCCAGTTTGGCTACATCAAGTATTAGATACAAAACCTGACCAGATGCATCAAGAGGACTACTGGCTGAATCAGACAGTTGTGTGTGAGATGCAAGTCATGTGACTTGGCTTGCTTGTTATGCGAGTTCTGGCTCAACTGTTTATATTACTGCTGTGTAAGATAAAAAAATATATATTTTCATTTTTTTTAAACATTTCTTTTATAAGAGCAAAAACATCCATAGCATACCATACCATTTTCTTGGCAACTTTACAAATTAGCTTAATATTAATTTATCAGAATTGAAATGTGCTTGTGATCCTCCCATCAACACACACTGACTATAATAAGGAGGAATCAGACCAAGTAACAACACTTGAGCTACAACATTTTGAACCATTGTGTGTCCTTCTGAAGTGTATGCAATAGGGATTGTAAAGAGCAAGGTGTGCCATATAATCAGAACACACTGAACGCTACAGAGCAGTTGAGGAATGCTGCACACCCGGGGGGGGGGGGGGCTCTCTGATGACGAGCCTGATGAAGTGACTGCCACTCGACTGGCCAGTGCTGATCCGAGCAAGCATGCAGACCTAATGAATGCATCTCGCCAGTAAATGTTTGTTATCGTGAATGCGAATACCATTAGCTCCAGAATCCTAAAGAAGCCACCACACCCACTGCAGTATATCTACTAAGTAAGTTCCTCTGAATTAGAGTTGTAAAATGAAAATAATGTACAAAGCACAGCTGCCTTGATCATTAGTGTCCTTGTCGTATACAATGCAAACTGACTCAGAATCGTTCATTTTGCCATTGAAATGTCTTTGTGTGCTGCATACACTTTAGGGAGTGATGAGCTCCACAATTTGGGATTTTTTTTCATTAAAAAACTTGAATATTTCATTGACCAGCCGTTGCATCAGTATGTTCGTAGCACGAAGGCTTCCACTAATTGAAAGTGTTTCTCCACATTCTGAGCTCTTTTTAAACAGTCCTGTAATTTGTGACTGGCTTGTTTGGTAATTGTTTAGCCTGAACTGCAAGTTTGATTTTCTTGTTTTTGTGCACTGCGCTGTCAAGACGCTTGTCAATAGTATCTTAGATGATCCAAAGACACATTACAAGCTGAGTAAAACAGAATCCCACCCTCTGCATGCAAAGTTCCCTTTTCAAAACTCTGAATGCAATCTTCTGTTGAAATTATTTTAGCTTTTTTGATTTGTCAGCATTTTTAATGTTAATTATACACTGCAAGCTAATAAACCATCCATCCATCATCATTAACCGCTTAACCCTTTTTCAGGGTCACGGTTAGCCAGAGCCTAACTATACCTTGGACAGTACGGCAATCCATCGCAGGGCACCTCACACACAGGGCAATTTAGAGTGACCAATCAATCTGAACAGCATGTCTTTGGATATTCCTTGAGTACCCAGAGAAAACCCATGTGAATATGGGGTGAACATGCAAACTCCACACAGACAGACCCCGAGGCCGGAATCAAACCCAGGACCCTGGCGCTGTGAAGCAGCAGCGCTAACCACCAAGCCACCGTCCCGCCTCTGACTTGTATGTTACGTCATTGTACAGTATGAGGAATTCACCAATCATGAACCCGGTATTTATTTGAGCCCATTGCCGTAGTGACTAAATGCACGGCCTTGACGCTGGACTGTAGCGCTGCTTCTACTTGATAAAAATATGAAATGAACAGTGTTGGTGAACAGTAATTTAAAATACTGTGAGGAAAATAAAAGGCTGTCAAATACATGACTTCTGTGAAACTCGTGATATTGTGAATTTTCCAGGACCCTACATATAAGGCTAGTATGATCTGTGCTCAATCTGTATCTAGTTATTCCCTCCTCCTCATACAGCCCTAGTAACGTCTGCCTGGTCCAAAACACTCTCTCCCTGACTCTGCAAAACACGTTACTGCTGTTTAGTGAACAGAGATTCAGAGGTCTCTCTGCAGCTGACCAGTTTGAAAGCAATGCTATGCACTTGGGTGTTGTTTAGCTCCAAACAGCTCCACGTACTGAAGCTTATTCCCTGCATTGAAAAGTGTCGGTTAGATCAGAGTGTGATATTTATAATGTTATTAAAGCAAACACACATCAATTGAAAGAGCATGATAAGCTGCCTGTGGAAAGTATTGCAAAGAAAATAGTTATCTACAGATTAGTGTGAGTATTAATACACAAAGTACAGACACCCCATATATCTGACAGCTAAAGAACAAAACAATCCATCAACGTCCCAGGAAAAAATTGATCAAACAGTACGCTATTGGTGAGAATCTAACAATAAGATGATAATAATGTTTCCATAAAAACCCCAGGTTGTGACTGGCTGCTTCCACTTCTAGCTAACTTGTCCGAAGCAGTGAATAGGGTTCATCTAAAGGTTTTGCTTGCACTGGACAGCAATCAGTTAAGGCTCACGCCCTCTGTCAGAGATTGTGATGAATTGGAATGGCTCTGGGGCAAAAGCCATGGTAAAGAAAAGAAAACTCTGCTCTTTAAAATATAATGCTGTGAATCAATTTTCAGACAGCCTCTTCTCAATTGTTTTAAGTTCATTCTCTTCAATAAAAGGTAATGCAAGTTCTCATAGGGGTAAAGAGATTTGCCATGAGCAAGCTATAGAATTAAAATGCCCGTATAATTTTCTGAGCCTGCTGAAGACAGGCAATGCAAGAAGAAAGTAAAGCAGCAGTACTGCGATTATCTTACTAGCTATTTGAGATTTGAATAGTAACTTCAAAACCTCCCCAGAGCTGAGAATGGGATTAAAATATAGAGATTCATCAAGGCCAAGGCTCTGTAGCGTATTAGTGTTACTGCAGCACTGGGAAATATTACCCCATTGGGATAACATGCACTGTATATACAGCCAAACAAAATAGGGTCTATTCAATTGATCTAGACCATGCCGGAGCACAGTACTATGATAATCAAGATAAATTTGACCACTGCCACCTGTGCTCTTCATGCATCGGGCAGACACTTGAATAATTGCAACTTTTCAAATCCTGGTATAATGCTATCACACCGGGGTGTCGCTGTGTGTATGGGGGTTACTTGTATGTTAACAGGTTAAGATACTTACTTGTTTCCAATCACATTTGGTTCCAACAGAAGAAGTGCTCTAAATTAATCAATAGATGTTGAAAAAACAGTACATGCAAAAGACCTTATATAGCAAAAATGAAGACAAAGTATTGTAAAAAATCGTTACACGGGCGCCTGTCACAGGGCGCTTCTGCTGACTAGAAAATGGTTATTAAACCGGTCAGGGCTCTTTTATAGACCCAGAAATCATGACCTTGTTCCCTTTGATATTTACTTAAAGCTAATTGGAGAGTCCCATTGATGTATTTTTAAAGACCTACATATTCATTAGTAATGCTTCAATATTAAAACAAGCTGTGTCTGCAGCCTGGGTGTCTTTAGGAAAACATCAATATGTGAGACCCCTATTCATCCACAACTGAACAACTCCACAATATATTATCAGGACAACTGATGGTCCAGTCACTGCAGTTAAAATGGGAGGAATAAATTAAATCTTAGATTTAAGACCTTCCGTTTTAAAAAAAGAAGCTTAAAAGCTTCTGCCCCTGGGGTGGCCACTTACTGGGCATCACCAGTGATCAAACTCAGGGTTTCAGTACCACTCCACAAGCATGGGCATCACCAGTGATAGAATTCAGGGTTTCAGTATCGCTCATAAGGGCATCACCAGTGATAGAACTCAGGGTTTCAGTATCGCTCACAAGGGCATCACCAGTGATAGAACTCAGGGTTTCAGGGCACAGCGCTTTTAGGAGAGGATTCAATGGGATTCAATGCTACAGTTAAGAACTGAAATGAATCAAAGGAGTCAAAAACTACTGAATGTTAATATTGCTCTAACAAATCCAGAGAGGGATTCACAGAAATATTATTATCCCTGAAATGCAATGAATTCAACAGCAATATCCCGGAGGGGATGTTTAAAACCGGCGCACCACACACTCGATAGCTGTTACACATTTGATTTAGATTTTCAATCTCAAACAAGCAACTAATTCCTCCATAGCTACTTCAGTGCATAACTCTGCCACAAGGAAAGTTCCAAAAAATAACCCAAGAAATTATTACTTGTGCCTAATCACTCCCCACCGTGACAACTGGGCCCATGTCTTGTGTCGTACTGTATTTGAAAAACAATAAATTCAAAAAAATAGTTGTTGCTGTTAAATGGTTTAAGAATATAGAGTATGTATACACTGGTACACATTTACATATTGCATGTTTCCCCTCTGGTAAGCATGGCCTCCAGAAAGTTATTCTCTGTAAGCTCGCAGATTTAAAAAGAAGAACACATGGAGTGATTTATAAGGCTCTGATCCCCTGCAGTCCAGATGGGGGGATCACTGAAGTCACAATCGGATTTGTGTCTCTTAATGAACACAGGGACAAGCTGCAGTCACACCACTGGGTCACACTATACACTTTCAATTGAAAGCATGCTCATTTCTGCATGGTGGCTGTTTCTTGTTACGGAGTACTGGAGTTATTTCTGAAATAATATTCAGTGTTGGAACAGATATTTCACAATGCTCAACCTTTGGCTACTAATGGCCAAAAAAGTTTATGATATGCTTGATTTACATGTGCAGCTTGGTTTATACGGGGCCCAGTTTATTTTTCATCACTGACTTGCATAAAGTAGCCCAATTTGCACCCTTCAGCGACACTTCATGACCTGAACTGACACGTGCCATTGTCTGTATCAGTGTCTGCCTAATCTTGTGTTGTCGTGGTGATGCAGTGTCTGCTGTTTCAGCGGGGCATTGTACAGTATAGCTTACCAAAGTGTCTAATTGAGGACAAAAAAGTACTGCACTGAAGACTGTGCTTGGTAAATAAAATATTGCAACAAACTACAAACTACTACTAATGCATTGTGATTCACAGTGTAAGATCTCCCTTGCCTGCAGAGCTTCAATTCGCAGGGATACAAATACACACACAAATAATGTAATGATTTGAGAGCACAGCAATCAAAAGTAATTCAGTGGATATTTACCATGTGAGTGTGATCCCCTCAGAGCGAATGCCAGATATGGGAGATATTGTTCCAATTCTCTTTTGTTTTGTCCCATCCTGCAAGTAACTTTTGCATGTCCTGAAGTGTACTAAATGAAGTGGCACAGTATTATATTTGAATGGATCCTTTATCAGATGTAATAGCTATGGCCTTCATTTTAAACACAGCTCAATTTAATTTTTATGTATTTAATTTAATGTAGTTGAATTGAATTGAATTTAATTGAATTGAATTGAATTTAATTTAATTCCAGGTGCCCGTGCTCTCCTGAGACGGACCCAGGCAAGCTTCCCCGCTGGTAAGTTATTTATTTAATTGTGTGTTTTCTTGGTTCAATTTGAAGCTATTTAAATACAGCATCAGCAATAGTTTGTTTAGTTATGTGTGTTAGGGTTTTGGGGACTGGTGGGAAAACAGAATGAGTTTCTCACACATACAAACATGTGTATTGATAATCCCAGCTTCAGAAAATCAACAAATATATTTAAATTGTATTGTTGTTAGCTGGGGCAAAAAGGATGGCATGACTCCATTACTGCAAAGCATTTGCAAGAAGCCTTTGGCAATATTGTGGCACAGTGAACTGAAATGTTCGACCTGACATTTTATCAGAATTGCTCAAAGGCAATGTAAACAAGGTAAATGTTCAGACATCTGTAACTATAACAGTTATGGCTGAGCAGCAATTAAAAAAAAACAAAACATTATTATCTTTCATTTTTGTCTGAATGCATGCACGTGATAATTAAGTGTTGCACCAGGTCCTTTGATTCTTGCTAAAGATAACCAGCGCATTCCTCTCTGAAACAGTGTTGCAGCACTGTGAAGTCCGTGCTGTACCCTCTCTGAAACTGTGTCGCAGCACTGTGAAGTCTGTGCTGTACCGTACAAATTCATATAGAATAGATGAAGGACCCGACTGGAATGAAATAGATTTCAGACACTAAGCCCAGGGTGTTTTAAGCTTTATCTTTTTAATTAATTGCATGTTCCACTCACAGCTGTGGTCTATACAGAAATATGCCTTTAGTGAAAATCTGGGCATTGTTTTATTATGCTTATATTATTGCCTATGGGATATACGTAGCATATAAATCATATCTCCTGAAAACATTAAGTGGATGCTCTATGTTGTCTTTACAAAGTATAGTCCTGATGCATTTCCTCAGGTAACTTGCTGTACACAACTGTTTGTTTGTTTTTTCTTGATAGAAAGAAAGAAAGAAAGAAAGAAAGAAAGAAAGAAAGAAAGAAAGAAAGAAAGAAAGAAAGAAAGCTAGTTGAAATAACAAGGCACTTCATGTTTACAATGTACACAATTGATTTCCTGTGGGTTATACTTTCTACAATATATGTTACTTACAAAACTCCCTTCTTTAATGATGTTCTTCAATTCAAAAGCAATTTGCAGCAGACAACAAAGCTCCCTGTACAGCAGCAGAACTCTTTCAGCATTTCAGACTGGAGTGTATTTATAGGAGAGACAGCTCCAGTCAACAGTGCAGGAAAGATAAGCACACTAAAAACAGCAGAGCACTAAACTAACCTGATATTCCAATACTCATATCTACAGCATCACCTTGTTTTCATTAGTAGGGTAGCCACTGTAATTCAAGCACACAACTCCACATTCTGTACAAGCCCCATCCTTGAAGCTCTTGTCAAAGGCATTTACAAATAACAGCCAGGTGGAGCTCTTTGTGAGTCCAACCATGATCCTATTGCTGCCTACGAATACGGTTTATTAGCTTCTGTATTTCGTATATCTCAATGTCAGGATTTATATTTCGTCTTCTCCATTTCCCTGGTATCCCCTGTGTATAAACCAGCCTAGCTTTAGCTCCTAATAAATGCAATAACAGTCATCCATCACTCCAATCTACCTCCTGCTGCTTTGTATGTGCATTTCAGGCGCTCTGTGTTCTTATAAGCTCACAACCCCCATCCAGCTAAGGAGAGATAAAACAGGCTTTACACGAGAACGCCAAGATCCAGATGGGCCAATGGGTTATTGTACTGTAAATGTGCATGGCTATTCTCAAAGTAATGTTCCATCCTGTGTCACCGTGGTGTTAGGCCGTTGCTCACCAGCTCACTGGCTTGCAGTTTATTAGTGCTGTTGTCAGCTCATACACTGCCTGATTTGCTGCCGAATAGAAAAACAAAAAAATACATCCTTGGCTATTTTTTTCTTTAAACAATGTTAGTCATTGAATTGATAACAGTCATGCTACACTTCAACATAAATATAAAAGAAGAAAGTTCAATTCAATGCTGGGGTTAATGTAGCTGAAAATGTTTCTGTTGGTACATTAACAGGGCCAGCTGAAATATGTTTCTACATGTTTTAGCTGATCCTGCAAAAAGGTATGAGCAGAAGAAAATCCCTTTGTTACAAATCTTGTATGCAGACAAGCAGTTTATTCTATGTGACTGCAAAGACGAACAAAGTAAAAGTTAACAGGTGTGCGGTCATTTCAAATCTTTACAGGAATAGCTCTTCAACACGGGTGATTCTACCCTAGCCTCATTTTAACTATACTACAAACTCATATTTTCTTCCTGATATTTAGGTGTCTCTTTAATTATTCACCAGTAAATAATTTATAAAACCAAGATGGCCCAACTCCACATCTCAATTCTCTTGGGATTCCAATCTCACTGATTGAAGCACGAGGACGTGACACTCAGGACCAGCCCTGGGGTGCACACTGACTCAGTAGCTGTGCTGGGACCTCCTGATTCTCAATCCTTATCTCCGATCATCTGCAATGTTACACAGCCCGCTATATGGCATCCACTGCTCTCATCATTGTCATGTTATCAGCGTTGCTGCTGCTCACAGTCCCTGAGCAAGTACGTGTCTGGAATTCTTAGTGGTGTACAGCATAGGGTCTGGAGGAAGTTTTGAAAGGATGCTTTTAAGGGTTTGACTGACTAGCACTGCCGATATGTGTACAAGAAACCATTCTAATCATTGGATAAAACCCAACTGTAAACACTTTGGTACATGTAGAGAACCAACTCAAATAGATGTTACCTCTCTAGTGTCCTAACTCAATAAAACAAAGGGCAACAGCTTGAATCATTACCTTGCCATTTATTGTGCCATTCCCTGCTTTGTGGATTGACCCACGAAACTCCTGATGTGTTAATGATAACATTAGAAAAGGATAATGCTTCTCTGTCAACTCCTCATAGGCTGTATAATTGCTTAAACAGCTAAGGGTCGTCCACAAAGACGTCGAATTTCATTTAAAATCCTAAGCCCCTCTCTTAGGCCCAAGGATATTTTTCCTGTGCAGTCTTCTCTTCCTGTGTCTGGTAATAACATTGGTTAATTAGAAGCTTTGCTCTACCATACAGAAGCCATGTGTTGTTTCTGTGTGCACAAGGAGAGAGGATGATTCACAACTCCCTATGAGTCCGTTAACAGTGTTAAAGGACTTGTTTGAAATAAATGTACTGCAAGCAGTATAAAAAGTGCTTAAGGTTACAAAGGCTCCTAATCTTTAGAAAATCCTTTGTTTAATAACTTGTAAAAAGTGATTAGCCGTTCTGCCGACTACAGTACGCAGGAGGAGGGCCAGCTTGCATCTCTCCTGGAGGTATAGTTGAATGCCAGTGTAAATATTCCAATATGTTTTGACTTGTTCCACATGAGCTCCATTAAATGCAGACACATCCTTGCACTACATGCTTCGTAAAACAGAAAGTGCCACATATCAAGAATGCTATTTCTGTCTGACATAACCTGTAACAAAGCCTGCAGACAATAATTCACCAAGCTCGGCTGGGAGCTTTCAACCACAATACAGGTCCTGCAGCCAGTCGATGACACATGGGACTCAGAACAGGGGCAAAGGGGCTGTATGAAATGACATCTTTCATAAACTCTCTCTTGTTGGTCATTCTCAAAATGCTGGCTACTGAATCCATCACATTTCCTAGCTGGGTAAGGGAAGGTATTCTTCCCCTGGTCCTCTAGCTGCTTTCCCAGAGCATTTTCTTAATAATGTACATAACTTCCAGCTGGCAGAAGCATTTCTCAGTGCCCCTGACAAGTGAAATAGCTGCTAAAAATCAATGCAGCGGCTGCTTTGTGTGTGCCTGTGCCTGAAATATGTATATACCCTCGATGTGAATCGCAGCATTGTTAACTTTGTGGCAGGGTGCGGAAAGAGAAATGCTCACAGGTTGGCAAAACATGACAGTCTGGACCAGTTAGTATTTTGTTTATGCCATGAAGTGATAATATGGGTTTTTATTTAATTCAAATTACTTAGTTAGAAATAAAGGAGTTAGCCTTGTGGGAGATTGTGCTAGAACACAGGCACTGATATTAAATATGTCTATATGAAACAGCAGTAAAGTGTATTGAAAATGTGTTTAACTGTATTAAAGCAGAACAGAACAGACACTGTACTGAATTAACTGGCTAAAGGGTGTCATGTTGGTTCAATAGGCAGACAGATTTAAACCGTAAGTTAAAGGTAAAACGAAGTCAAGTAGACAAACATTTCTGCTAGTGCCCTCTGTATATAAAACACTCATTAAAATATGACCCGACATGTTAACATTGTCCAGGACCTTTCAGTAAACAAAAGATTGTCTAATATAAAATAATGAAAGACTCTTCAGTGTGATATTGAAACCTTACCATCATCACACTGGATCTTACTGTCTGCTCTAACCTGACAGCCATGGGGTAGGCAAGTAAAAATCAAACCTCGAGACAATTCTCTCATTCTTACAGTCTCTCAGAAAATGCAACAAACGTTGGCAATGCAAGACATTTACTCTGCCCTGAGCTAGCCTACCTAATTAGGAAACGCTAATGCAATAAACTTCATCTTTGCGGGACAGATAACCAGAAAGATTCTCTTTCTGTCCCTTTCACTGGAGAATCTCCCTCTGTCTGCACCAGCTTTCTACTGCATTAAGACCTTGCACTGCATTTGGAGCTCACACTCCTTCAGAGCAATTCCATTGTCAGATCTTCTCACCATTCATAGACATTCTCCAGTGCAACTATTGCATTGATATTTATTTGTCAAGGCACTTAAGAGGAAATAAAACGTGCAATGACGTTTGATCTCACTAGAGAACACGTAACCCCCAAGGAGTAAACTTTTTTTTATTTATTTTTATTTGGCTTTCTAAAAATATTTACTCCTTTTGTTTTAAGTCAATGTTTTCAGCATGTGGAGTCACTGTTGCATCAAAGGTTGTGATAATAAAATGTATGCAGATTGTGTCGTCGTGCCACTCTCAAGATGTTAGAAAGCGTGTCAATGCAGTATATCTTACAATAAAACTGCTTTTTAACAGCTAATCTCAGCACTTAGCACAACTGGGTTACTGAAGTATTTCCAAACCTACAAATTATAGTAAGCGGTTTATTCATTTTGTGACTGGTCTGGTCATAATTCAGAATGTTCTTACCTTGCACAAACTCATTTGAGAGTATAATTCAGAATGTTCTTACCTTGCACAAACTCATTTGAGAGTATAATTCAGAATGTTCTTACCTTGCACAAACCCATTTGAGAGTATAATTCAGAATGTTCTTACCTTGCACAAACTCATTTGAGAGTATAATTCAGAATGTTCTTACCTTGCACAAACTCATTTGAGAGTATAATTCAGAATGTTCTTACCTTGAGAGAGTATAATTCAGAATGTTCTTACCTTGCACAAACCCATTTGAGAGTATAATTCAGAATGTTCTTACCTTGCAAACTCATTTGAGAGTATAATTCAGAATGTTCTTACCTTGCACAAACTCATTTGAGAGTATAATTCAGAATGTTCTTACCTTGCAAACTCATTTGAGAGTATAATTCAGAATGTTCTTACCTTGCAAACTCATTTGAGAGTATAATTCAGAATGTTCTTACCTTGCACATTTGAGAGTATAATTCAGAATGTTCTTACCTTGCAAACTGAGAGTATAATTCAGAATGTTCTTACCTTGCACAAACTCATTTGAGAGTATAATTCAGAATGTTCTTACCTTGCACAAACTCATTTGAGAGTATAATTCAGAATGTTCTTACCTTGCACAAACTCATTTGAGAGTATAATTCAGAATGTTCTTACCTTGCACAAACTCATTTGAGAGTATAATTCAGAATGTTCTTACCTTGCACAAACTCATTTGAGAGTATAATTTCCAGCTATATATGCATAGCAGATTTTTTTTTTCTGTCCCCACTTGGCATTAAATATTTGACACTTGTTTTCTGATGATTACACTATGTAACACAGTTTTTGTTCCTGGGTAGTAAGTGTTATTTCCTAATTGCTTATGCCTCAAAAGTATAGAAAATGGCTATTATTCCCCACAAACTTTGCTTTTGTGACCAGGACAGTGATATTTCAAAATATCACTATTTCCAATGGGAAAACAGGCAAATGTGTGTCTTTTCGTTCACATAAAGTCAGAAAAAAAACATATGAATCCAAATTAACGTGTATTTATACTAAAGTAATACAAAAATGACTACAAAAGATTTAGAAGTGAGTAGTTTTTAGAGATTTACAATTCTACTGTAAATACAGTATAATTGGAAATAGTGATATTTTGAAATATCACTGTCCTGGTCACAAAAGCAAAGTTTGTGTGGAATAATAGCCATGTTCTATACTTTTGAGGCATAAGCAATTAGGAAATAACACTTACTACCCAGGAACAAAAAAGTAAATAAAAATTTGTTACACGGTGTTACATATGGGGACATCTATCAGAATATTTTGAAATCCTATCACAGCAGGTTGAAATTTAACAACTCATTGTTAGTCTTTGTTTCTGTTTCCCCAAGCCCTCTTATTTATTCTTTTTTTTTTTTTTGCAATTCCAATTTGGATATTTTGGACCAAGCCCCAGGAACACATGCTTTCCTTTCAGCAAACCTCATCCAGGCCCAATTACTCCACAGTAGTTTGCCCTGCTGCCTCCATTGAGTTCTGCATAGTGTTGGCACATCAATTTGTCTTTTTTCAATCTGTTGGATTACAGCTGTTGCAACATCATGTATGCACTCTTTCACTGAGCTGTTCTGCAGATCTGTCTAGTGGAATATTGCTACTTCTTGTCCCCCTCTTCTGTTACATCCTGCCTGCAGCCTTACCTCTTTGTTTTCTCAGTGTCTGCCTTGCTCAGTATTGCATGCTGCTGTTCATCCTACTGGAACTCCTAAAGACTGCCTGCCTTTTGCTGCTGGCGCTTTCCCACATGCACTGTGCTGCTCATTCTCCAGCCCACTTTTCAGCAACTTTCTCAGTGACTCTCTGTTACTGCTCATTTCGGTCCATTAAGATCCCAGCTGTCGTGTGCAAATAGCTGGCAGCTCTGTGTTAACACACTAAGTTATACGAAATTATTCTTCTGCACACTGCAAAGCTGCAAGTGCAGTACCATGCATACATGTTAATTAACTGTTTGGATGCTAGAAGTAACAAAACAGTAATGAGCCCGGTGGAGACGCCAAAGTGCCTTCACAGAAATGTTTGACAACATCATGCTTTTATTATAGCAGGGCACAGTGCCACCTGAAGAAAGTGCAGCAGATCTAGAAGCAGGTGCAGCATCTCCAGCAATGGCAATGCAATGGATCTGAAACAAATATTGCATGGTGGACATTGCTGTGAAAAGGATGCATGGACTGTGTTGAACCACAGAGTACTTTGAATTAATTATAATATCATGCAGATATTAGAGGCAGGTGAATTTAATTATAAATGATCCAATTATGCAAAATAATCTTTGACCTCTATGTAACATCTGGTGGCAGATTACAGGTTATAGAGTGCAGACCGATCCAGCACTAGCCCAATACTGGAACGGGATGAGACTGAGTTTTTTAGACTGTATAGATGAAAATGTGGCGTTAGTAACAAGTGCAAGAATTAACATTCCTCGGATCAAAACCACCAGCTAAGGATCTCTGAACACCTCTGCTTAGCAATATTTCTACAGTACTGTAAATGGTTCCTAAATTACCTCAGTATGAAAGTCAATCACAATTGCTGTTGGGTTCAGTTTTAATGGAAGCCACTAAAGAGTAGTTGATTTAATTGGCCCAGGCATTTCAAAAGCAAGAAATGGTTTTAATAACTCAAGATATATAATAACCCTCAAATGAGAATAAATGTCGTTAATGACACTTGAGCGACAATAAGCAGTTGCTCAAAGGACCCTTGGATACGAGTATGAATTGCAACATAGTAGAGAAATTCAAACTGACAACATCTGACCATCACAAGGCGGTCTTTAGAATGAGCATATCATTCCAATTTGAAATAGTTCTGGATAACCCATACAAATAAATATAAAGCAGGCTTTTCTCAATCTCTCACCCTGTCTGTTAGACACAATCTGCAGGTTTACATCGGCTTTGAAGTAGTAGTAGAACCATACGTACATATTCCATGAAATGCAAGGTGAGTGTATTCTCAAGCAACTATGTGTGTGTTCATTAAATATTACATATACAATATTGTACAGGGGGCTCTGCATACAAGCTGATATTCACTCCACAGACAGGGGGCAGTGTGATACGAGCTGATATCCACTCCACAGACAGGGGGCGGTGTGATACGAGCTGATATGCACTCCACAGACAGGGTGCTCTGCATACAAGCTGATATCCACTCCACAGACAGGGGGCGGTGTGATACGAGCTGATATCCACTCCACAGACAGGGGACGGTGTGATACGAGCTGATATCCACTCCACAGACAGGGTGCGGTGTGATACGAGCTGATATCCACTCCACAGACAGGGGGCGGTGTGATACGAGCTGATATCCACTCCACAGACAGGGGACGGTGTGATACGAGCTGATATCCACTCCACAGACAGGGGGCTCTGTGATACAAGCTGATATGCACTCCACAGACAGGGGGCTCTGTGATACGAGCTGATATCCACTCCACAGACAGGGTGCGGTGTGATACGAGCTGATATCCACTCCACAGACAGGGGGCTCTGTGATACGAGCTGATATCCACTCCACAGACAGGGTGCGGTGTGATACGAGCTGATATCCACTCCACAGACAGGGTGCGGTGTGATACGAGCTGATATCCACTCCACAGAGGGCTTCTTGTTTGTTAACATATACTTACAGGTAACTATCATTTTCATATAATTTATATCTGACACAAGGTTAGAAAATCCAGTAACAACTTTCTAAGCTGGTGACCTGTAGATGTTTAAATAGGTACGTTTCTCATACAATTTATTCAATTTAATATTTATTTATTACAATCGCTGCTTTTTAAAAGGAGCCTTGTTATTATTATTATTATTATTATTATTATTATTATTATTATTATTATTATTATTATTATTATTATTATTATTATTATGTTGCTTATTTCTTTTCTGCTTGAGTTTCCTGTGGTTCAAATGCACGGTTTCTTGTTAAGCTACAAAAGTACAGAAAGTATCTCATTGTAAGACTGTGCATTTCCAAAGGCTAAGTACAATAGCATATCCTGCTCCAGGTGTTCAAGAGCTAAGTGCATAACACAAAGCATGTCCAGTATCACTATAATAGTTTCTGGGCTGCTGCCAATGCTATGGTTAAAAGGCAATATTACAAGCACTCTGCGATAGCTGCCTACTGGGAGCCATTTGTTGAAAAACTGCTTTGCCCGTCATTTAGTCAGCAAAAAGGCACAAAACGAGTAAGTTAGCACTCTACTGAGTGTGCAGAGCGCAGGCCAGTCCATGAGGAACAGCTGGACAGAGTACACTCCACATCTTTCCACTGTGAGTTTAAACTACCTCTCTCACCCAGGAGGGGTGCAAAGACACAGCTGGACAGAGTACACTCCACATCTTTCCACTGTGAGTTTAAACTCCCTCCCTCACCCAGGAGGGGTGCAAAGACACAGCTGGACAGAGTACACACCACATCTTTCCACTGTGAGTTTTAACTCCCTCTCTCACCCAGGAGGGGTGCAAAGACATAGCTGGACAGAGTACACTCCACATCTTTCCACTGTGAGTTTAAACTCCCTCCCTCACCCAGGAGGGGTGCAAAGACACAGCTGGACAGAGTACACTCCACATCTTTCCACTGTGAGTTTAAACTCCCTCCCTCACCCAGGAGGGGTGCAAAGACACAGCTGGACAGAGTACACTCCACATCTTTCCACTGTGAGTTTAAACTAACTCTCTCACCCAGGAAGGGTGCAAAGACACAATTACATCCACGACTGCACCAGTTCCCATTGATTCCATTAATGATGCCTGTTCTATAGTCTAAATCAGCTCTTTGTTTCATATGAAATACACCCACAGTCCAGAATGTACTGTATATCAAAACCAAATGTTTTGTTTTTTGTTTTTTGTTTTGTTACATTTGTACTGGGTCTCTGAAACCAGACTTGTCAAGGGATGAGTTCAAAACAGATTGCAGGCTTCTGGGGTTAAAATCCCAGGATCAATCCTGTGATTAAGTAGCTACACTATACTGTTACCTCTTGGAATCACGCTCTCCACAATGCTGCTGAACTAGCTGTGCACAGTCGAGGAGATGGATGCTACACTGTTACCTCTTGGAATCACACTGATGAATACTTACCTTGTCTCTGTGATCTTAAAGTGATGGAAAGGTGATGCTGGTTGTCCTCCGTTTGCTCTCTATGATAAAATCTATGTAACAGGCAGTGAAGGATGGGTTAAGAAAATGTGGATTGTGCAGGGGAAAGGAGATACCACGTTCAACATGGACACTGTGAGGGCAAGGTAAATATACACAACTGAAAGACAATCACACATAGCATTGGAGGGAATGACACTGCTGTTATGAGCACTCGTGAGCAATCATAGAGTGCAAGGATTTCAAAATATAGAGAAAAGAATTACACTGAGTGTCACTGGTGGTGGAGATCAATCTCTTATAACTGAAAGAAAATAACTATGCAATCTTTATTGACTTTTCAAAGGCCTCTGATTTAGGGTTATATAATATTATATTATAAAGTAAATTGTAACTATGCATAATAACATTGGAATTAGTAAGTACTAGGGCTGTCAAGTGATTACGGAAATTATAGCAATTAATTTTTATCTCAATTGATCATTACGGTGGCCCTGAAGTGCAAAACACAACAACAAATTGAAAAACAAAATAGCAAGTCAGAAAACATTAATTTGGTTTCCAATTTGTCCTTGTGTTTTCTGATTTGCTATTTTGTTTTCTAATTTGTTGTTGTGTTTTCTAATTTGTAGTTGTGTTTTCTAATTTGTAGTTGTGTATTCTGAATTGTCCTTGTGTTTTCTGATTTGCTATTTTGATTTCTAAATTGTCGTTGTGTTTTCTAATTTGTCCTTGTGTTTTCTGATTTGCTGTTGTGTATTCTGAATTGTCCTTGTGTTTTCTGATTTGCTATTTTGATTTCTAAATTGTCGTTGTGTTTTCTAATTTGTTGTTGTGTTTTCTAATTTGTAGTTGTGTTTTCTGATTTGTAGTTGTGTTTTCTGATTTGTCGTTGTGTTTTCTGATTTGTTATTTTGTTTTGCAATTTGTTGTTGTGTTTTGCACTTCAGGGCCACCTTAGATCATGGTTTTAATCACATATTTAAGTGATACAATTATTGCATCCATCTTATTTAAGTGTTTTATTACTGATGCTATTATTATTATTATTATTATTATTATTATTATTATTATTATTATTATTATTATTATTATTATTATTATTATTATTATTATTATTATTAACCCTGTTTTCCTATTTCTGGATTCTCTTATAGTTTTATATTTATTTACAATCCAGCATTTGTTGTTAAATTGTTTGAACCAACTGCTAAATCACAATGGAGTCAGTTTATTACTCACCTTAATAATAATAATAATAATAATAATAATAATAATAATAATAATTATTTTATTAATAACTTGAAATTGCCTAAAAATAACAAAACATTCACTGAGTAATGGTTCTATCCACCATAACTGTAAATAATATTGTTTAAAAATAAATGTGGTTATTGATATAAAACAAAGCTAGAATGCAGACGGCCCTCAGCGCTGGTTCTGCTTATAGTATCATACTTATCTTGATTCATGGGTTTGCAGCTCTCTGTTTCAAGTCCCTGCCTTATTAAATGTAACACCGAATTGCAAGCTGCTGTGACTTGTTTAATTGTGTAATTACTTTGTACAGGCTACGCAGATAAGAAATGAAAACTATTAGGAAAACGCTAATGGTTTCACAAACTTCTCACATTGTGTCTTAATGGATAATAACACAGCCATAGTAAGAAGCACACCGTACTGATGCCAGATCCAAGACATGGGTGGACTGGATCCAACGAAACATATCATCAGGATAGCTTTTGGAAATGCACTTTATACACAAGCAATCCTAAACAAAAGATACAACTTTGAGAAAGCTGAGAGCACAAGGTGATTTAGTCCAATACACATTGTATATGCTATTGTGTCCCCAATAGTGCAAGGTATCTATTATATTATTATTATTATTATTATTATTATTATTATTATTATTATTATTATTATTATTATTATTATTATTTTATTTATTTTATTTTTTTACGATTTTCAAATAGATTTGTATTCTATATACTGAGAATATATGTGTTTAATTATAAGACCTGGAATTTCATCAAGTCTTACAATTTTTCAACTGTCTATAGCCCGAAGTGGCCAGTATTGAATGCTAAATGCTCAACATATTCTGATGCAGATAGCAAAGTACATGGCATCAGCGTGGTATTGTGTTATTAAATGTTAAATTGTGTCTACTTTTAAATATGGGTGTGTAACGTATAACAAGTAGGTCCTGAAATGTACTGTAATAACAACCAATGAGGTAAAATTGAAGAAAAACTTTCTATAATGTTAGAGAACTGAAACAATATGAATGTCTTTAGTGTAGGTCCCTCTGAGGTTCATGATAAAAACATTCACTGACAGCAGTACTTAACTAACATGAAGCGTCTCAGCACCTTTTCAATTCTGTTCATCGTCCAAGCATTGACCTAATGGGACGTGGCTCTTACAGCCTGCTGCCAGCTGTGAATTATTCAGAAAGAGAAGTATGTGGGAGCTTTGAGGACAGAGAATAATGATGCAGGCCTCCTTCTCTGCAGTTCATTTTCCATGGATTTTCTCAGATTGGGCTTCTTCTGTACTGCAGTCAGACACATGGGGGGAGTTTTTAAAATGCACTGATACGATCAGCAGCTCCAGTTCCACTTCACGTACTGGGAGGGTATGTTAGCCAGCTTGTCCTGCTAAATCACATAGTGCACACTGCATTGTTCAACTGTATAGAAAGAAGACATGAGAGGCACTGGCACAGTTGTGCGTGAACATTCTACACAGATTCTACATCAGCATTAACACAATTCAGCAGGCTGTACATTTCCTTTAATTATTATTTTTTTTATTATTATTACTGAATATGCTTTAACAAAACTTCAGGTAGCCTGAAAATTATTAATTCTGTTTCAGCTGCTGTAGTTGATCAATTTGTAATGAGTTACTACCAATTATGGCTCTTCATTAATACTCTCAAGTACTTGAGAAGTTGACTCCAGCTGTATAGACACAGACACGTAGATGTGCCAAACAGGTCCACTTGAATGGTTTTCACATTCATAATACACCTTACAAAACACATTATGGAATTTGAAAATGGGATTTTCTTGAAATTTTGCACACAAGAAACCTGCACTACATTTTTTTTTTTTTTTTTTTTTTTTTTGTATTCCAATGTATTTCAGAACTATTTTTAAAAGTGACCCTGCATTGTGACTTCTATAGGCTGCAAAGCCATACGGTAATTTCAGGCGTAGACCTGGAGTCTCAGGTAACGCAGGGGGTAAAGGGCTTGGTGTTAGAACGTCATACAGTAACTTGTGCAAGTGACACAACACTTGAGCAATGCTGCTCAGCACATGTAACTGTGAGCTATAGGCGTAGATCTGGAGTCTCAGGTAACCCAGGGGGTAAAGGGCTTTGTGTTAAAACCCCAATACTTGACTGGCAGGGAGGTATTTAAAAGGTCATGAACAGCACTGACTGGCTTTTAAGAATGATACCATGTAAGGTTGTGAGTGCCATAGCAACAGCACGGACACAGTGGGTGGGTTAAATAACTGAGCGACTCAGAGCGAGATGAAACCCGCTCTGCAGCTCTGAGCTGCTCAGGGGGGTGGAACAGCATGCTGTTAAGCTCACTTCCTCAGTGCACCCAGTGTGTCACTGTAAGTCAGACATGAAAGATTCATCTCAGGGGCCTAAAAAGAATTGTCAAGGACACTGTATCCCTGTCGGAAATGGGGATTACAACAGGAGTCACTTCCAGTTATGTTGTGTTTCATAAAGCTTTAGGATATCCAGATCAACCAACTTGCTTGATACTGCTGCTACAATGTACTGTTTAACAGTATAATACACATAGTCCCGAGTGCCATAATAGTGGGGTTTCATTTGAATAATTAAACATGTTAAAGCTCAAATGCCTATAGAGGGAGACTTATCCTACTGTACTGCACTGTACTGTGCTGCACTGCTTTGCAATGTACTGTACTGCACTGTACTGTACTGTGCTGCACTGCACTGCACTGTACTGTGCTGAACTGCACTGCACTGCACTGCACTGCACTGTACTGTGCTGCACTGCACTGCACTGTGCTGAACTGCACTGCACTGCAATGTACTGTGCTGCACTGCACTGTACTGTGCTGAACTGCACTGCACTGCACTGTACTGTGCTGCACTGCACTGCACTGTACTGTACTGAACTGCACTGCAATGTACTGTACTGCACTGCACTGTACTGTACTGCTGCACTGCACTGCACTGTACTGTACTGCACTGCACTGTACTGTGCTGAACTGCACTGCACTGCAATGTACTGTACTGCACTGCACTGTACTGTGCTGAACTGCACTGCACTGCAATGTACTGTATGCTGCACCAGGTTGTTTTTTGTTTTTTTTAGTATGTGCTGGTTATACCCACTAATCCTATTTTAGTGACTATCAAAGTTTCATTGATAAGAAGGACCACCGCAGCAACACACACACCTTCTCAGGAGACACCTCACATTCATCTACATTACATTTACTGTGCTTATCACCACGTTAACAGCACAGATTGGTGGATAAAACAGCAGCTCCACAGTGCTTGATGTAGTCTAGCATAACCTGATCCAACACTGTTGGTGCACTTACACTTGGTATTGACTTGTGTCACAGACTGACCGTGGTGAATACTGCGCATTACAGATCACCTCTGTGCTGCGCTTGCTGCATCAGCCAGCATGCTCAAAGCACACATTCATTCCTCATGTGCATCCTGCTTTTTGTGTCTGCGTTATGCTATCATCATTATAATTACACCATATTAAGGCAGTTAACATTTAACTGAAAAGCACAACAAAACACATTAAAGAGATGGTTCAGAAGCATTGCTTTGGGCTGCGGCTGCAGGACTGTTTGAGCCCACAGCTTGAGTAAACAGTGCATGCATGTTTAGAAACAGCCTTCAAAAAACAATGCCAAAAACACAGGGGTATACTATAGGAATTTTGTCTTGGTGAGTATTCAGTTGGTGCACATTATACAAGGAATATAAACCAGGGCTTCCCAGCCATGCTTGCTATACACCTACATGGGCATTTTCTGTTCTGGAAATGTCTGTAGATTATTCTTAACTTTGCAAACTGAAATCTCTGCAGTTTTGCGGCTTCACTCATGAGGTGCACCTGTCTGAATGAACAAACACCTGACACCAGTCACACACAACAGTAATAGAGAAACACTGGTGTGTAAAAAAATAACTGTAAGGCGTAGTGGAAGCAGTAACTGCCAATATATTTCCTTTTATTGCCTGCTTCCTGTAACCCGAACGCTGTTGATAACAGGAATAAATGACTCCCGCAGTTCAGAACCATGTGTGAAACTGAGCAAGATGAAGAAAATCTCTTCTGTTTGTTTTTCACAATAAAAAGATAAAACTGCGACACAAAGTAACTGAATATCCCTGCCGACGTCACGAGCATCACAGAGGATTGAGATGCAGCTGTGAATTTCATTTTTGCAACTAAAAAAACTAAACTGCACTAAACAGCAGTATTTCAACAAACGTGTCACAGTAAGATGTGGGTGAAAAAAACAATATAACAAAAACAAACCTTGAAAAAAAAACTATAGATGGTTTGGGATTTTCTACTTGCAGTAAAAGGCGCCCTGCTATTGCTGACTTGTGTGTCTCAACTTTAAATAGCCAGTGAGAACAAAGCAGTAAGCCATTCAGTGCAGCTGGTTTAACGCTCTACTTGTAACTGTCCACGTCAAAGTTTGTCAGTTCTGTGTCTTTGCTATTCCACCTCCCTGATTGACGCAGACACAGCAGATGATGAAGCTGTCAAAAGATACTCTAAAGGTACTCTTATTCACACACTCAGTATTGAATGCAAACCTGCACAAGAGCCTAATCCCGTAAATTCAACTTTTCTGCAAAGGGATTTGAATCATTGATTAAATTCGGAGATGTCATGGCATGATATCAGTGGCAAGGCGACATTTAGATCTAGCAAAGCTTCTCTCAAGTGCAAGGTGAGGAAGAAGAGATACCAAAAAATGTTAAAAAGTTTGTAACGAAGGCAATTAGGAATGAAAAAAAATATCAACCCTCTGTTCCTCTGACATGGTCTCTGACTCCCTGCTTTCATTCAACATACAAGTTCTGCTTTGAAGAACCATTATCAGCTGCCAGGCCGATCCTGAGGCACAGCCCTTTGCTTCAGAGGTGGAAATTGCATTGAAGGTAGATATTCATCTCCAAGTCCTGTGCTTTTACTTCTTTTCCAATTTCACTTCTATACCCTGGGGGCGATTGGCCAGTGAACCTATTTTTTTCTTTCAGGTGCAATGTGACAGAACAAAAGATTTACTCAAACAAAATCATGGAACAGGTGCTGGAATCTGACATTACACTAAAGTAAAGAGTGACGAGTTGGCAGAGTGCATGCATGCTCAGGACAGAGCTTGCCAGGAGTTGCCTTTTTCATTTAAAAGTTCTTCAATCTAACCAAACTAAAACCTGTACAGCACAAGCATTGGAACCCCTGTTTTTTGTGTTTTTTTTATAATAATTTAGCTGTCTGAATGTACAGTTACTATAGCAGTTCATTACATTCTTAATTCAGCGGCCTGATACTGAAAGGCAGCCTGCTCATCACCAACCTCTTTAACTCACTCCAGCAATGCTGGACTGGGTTCATATTGGACAGTCTGGGCTATGGACCCATCCCACTATGAAAAAAAGCATGTATTGCATGCTCCTAGGGGAAATAGTCTAGAAATCCCTAGAGGATGTCAATACCCACAGCACCTCTGTATACTAAACCATCCGAAGGAAGCCACTTTTACATACAGATCTGTGAAGAGTTCCTTCGTTGATCCTGCGTTATTGTATCATTGACTGTTGGTTCACAAATTGGTTGAAGACACCCTTTTAAATTAGAGATGAAAGAATACGTTTTTATTTCAAAGAGCTTATTAGCAGATGGACTAAAAGGCTTGAAAGCATCTGCAGCAATTTGGAAACATTGTAGCCCTCTCTCTTTGGATTTCCTGTCAAGTCAGAGATCACTAGAGTTCAATGCATTGAGCTGAGAAGAAAGGACTGCAGTGCACTAAATCAATAGTGCTGTTGTACATGTACCTTTAAATCATTGTGTTGTGCATGGTCTCTGTTGATTAGCACTCAGGTAACCCTTCCCCCTGCCCCACTCATTAAAATGATGATGTCTTATAGGCAGATTCACGCATGAAATCCAGGACTCTAACCTTTACAATGAAAATGTGAACCACTAACACAACAAAGTAAGAAAGCAACTCAAATCCATACATAGGAACGGCACTAACATCTTGCACAAAGCGTCACACAGCTTGAAGATTGTGCCCACTCACTTACACCTCAGAAACACACAGAGCCAAACTAATCTTCCTGCAAATACACTTACCAAAAATGAAGCTTATTATCCTCTCAGTAATTTATAAGTCTAAAACAGTGCTGCCCACATTCCCACATACCATATGAGCTGAAATAACACTCAAAGCAACCAAACTACATTGTACGAAACGCTACTTTGTAAACTTATATACATCGGAATGCATTATTTTAGGTGTTTTGGCTTGCTTTGTCACCTGACTTGAATGGTAGGCAACATTTGTGTCCCCATATTTTTTTTGCGCACTCAACTGTAACCCAACAGTAGCTGGAATGACAGACAGTTTACTGAGCAGGGCTCTCTGAAGACATCACACAATGATGAAATGATACAAAGAGCAGATCTCAGACTCATCTTTATTCATGGATTCTCTTCTCAACTGTTTGATGTTTGATGGCTCAGCTCTTTTACTCCTACCCTATCATTTGTACACTTTCAGGAGAGACTGAGCTATCTCTACCAGTCTGCTATTATCTCTACTAGTCTGCTATTACAATATGTGCCACATTTCTCCTCATGCTTCATTTTTCTTGTCTGAGCAGAGAACAGTAAATGACAATGGCTTGATATTAACGAAGTTTTATCAACACACTGAATAACTGCACCGTGCTTTCCTCAGAGACAAGGAATTTAAAAAGCGTAACCCTTTTACACTTTACAGTACAAACCAACAGTAAAACAAATTCACTTCATTGGCCATGAAACCCACTGCAGGTCTCAAGCATTCAATGTGTAGATAAATACTCTGGTTTGGGTTACATTAAGTCTTAGAATACAGATTCCCTTAGGTAGATAATAACAAGCACACCATACGTTTCTGCACCTCTTTATAGCTTGTGATGATTTTATTTTTTTAGCTACAACGTGAAGAAAATGAAGACATATCCTGAGTTCTAGCAAAACGACTTTGCACTGATTTGTTTTCTTTTCTGGATCAGCGATGTATTAAATAGTAAAGGTCACTAGAGGTAGAGTGGAACTTTCTTAATATTAACAGACATGCTGCATCACACCAACACTGGTTCACCCATCCAAATCAATCAGCCACTTCCAATCCCTAACCCTAACCCCTAACCCTAACCCGAAATCATCAAGTGAGTTTGAATGATCAACACTGCATGTTAACACCACCCTAACGCTAGGGGAGGCAACCTTTATACTTCCCTAACCCCTACCCTGAAATCATCAAGTGAGTTTTAATGATCAACACTGCATGTTAACACCACTGAACGCAGGGGAGGCAACCTTTATACTTCCAATTCATTACATAACCCTAACCCTAACCCTAGCCCTAACCCCTAACCCCTAACCCTAACCCTACCCTGAAATCATCAAGTGAGTTTTAATGATCAACACTGCATGTTAACACCATTGAACGCAGGGGAGGCAACCTTTATACTTCCAATTCATTACATAACCCTAACCCTAACCCTAGCCCTAACCCCTAACCCCTAACCCTAACCCTACCCTGAAATCATCAAGTGAGTTTTAATGATCAACACTGCAAGTTAACACCACCGAACTCAGGGAAGGCAACCTTGGTATTTCTAATCCATTCCAACCAGACCCTTCATTATCTAATATACAAACTTCCAGAACCCTTTGCATTGCGAATGTCATAGCATTTGGAAAATGGTACAATTATACGGATATGCTGAAGGTTATACTCATAATATACTGCTTGGTTATTCTGTACGTCGCTTTCCTGTGTCGTTCATTGATATTATTCTAAATCAAATCAATGTGCAATTACCTTGTGGATAGAGAGTGACAGTACACTGCTGAGCCTGTGCATTTAGAAGGCAAAAAAGACTAATGTACAAACTACACTGTATAAATCGTACTGTCAATCACAAGATTATTATCCACCAATAATTTAGACTATAGTCTAACAGATATTTTTCAAGAAGCTCCCTTTTGAATGATCATCATGTGAACAAAGAGCCAAACCACGAGTTCAGAAACTGATATTTTTTTCATATTGTTTTAATATCATCTATGTTTCCGGTTACATACAATTAGATCAGGGTCCCTTCTCCAGTATTACACGGCTGCATGCAATTACCAGAGGAATTACAACACATCCCTGGAGATTGCACAATTACACCGGGCTTCTTGCACTTGCCCTCTGTGTTTTTATTCAATAAGGTGTGAGATATTGAACAGACTCTTCAGATTTACTGAGCCCCTTTCATTGGAACCATGTATACAGCCAGCACTGCTACGAAATGAGATTTTAAAATGTAAACTGACTTCTGCACATTGTATGATTTTAAACACGCTGCACACAAAAAAGGTATGCAAAGCCTCATCCCAGCTTAATGAAATTTGCAAATCCTGCATTTATAAAAAAAGCAAATAGGAATACAGCTACTGTATTTGGATTCCGAGGTCTTCGCTTGCAGAAGAGCAAGACAAACCAAGGCATGAACTGTACTGTGTCTTATACAGTTTTATCTCTGTGCAACTCCTGCAAAAATAAATGAGGTGATAATATTTAGGATGTCTATATGTCTCTCTCTCCCATCCCCCTCCCATAAGTTAAAATTATATTTTAAAAAGTGCATACAGTAGGTATAACACACTGAAGGCATGTTTCTGTTGTATTATATTGGCATTTTCTATACCCAGGCTACTCAAAAAAAAAAAAGTTTAATCTGGTTGAAACTACACTGGTAATTCAGTAAAACACGGTGGCCGCAAAGGGATACATTTACACTGAAGGAGCAATAAACTAAATACGTGAAAGCATCCCTACTCGCCCAGTCATTGGACACAGTCCTTCAGATCCTGCCTAATATAGCTGGCAGTGTAATTAACACGGATCAGATTGAAATCCGGACTCGGTATTTTAAGATTCCAAAGCAGGGAGCTAGATTGCCACCTAGAGGCAGGAACCGTAACATTTTAACAACAACAAAATAGTGTCCTGGACGAAAAAGATCAGCCGAGTCGAGCCAGCGAGGCCGCAGCAAACCGTCTTGAGACAAGTTTGTGTTCACAGGTGTTCTTGTAACTTAAGAAAGTGTGCTTCTTAGTGCGGTGCGCCATAAAGTACATTGTACTGTTAAAATACTTGTGTGAACATATACTTGTACCAATGTCCACAGATCCGGTCAAAATGGTGACAAAAGGTATAAACAACCTCCATTTCGTTTTAAAAGCACCATTTTCAAAAGAAAACCCTGGTGGAAGGTAGGGTTACACTGCCTCTGACGTGCTGTTTTTTCAGAAGACAATTTAACAAGCATCACAGCTCTACTGTAAAGCCACACAGCCCTGCGTGTTGTATCTTTCTCCCATATGATTTTATAGGCTAGGCAACACAAGCGCTCAAAACATCGCAATGTAAATACAGTATTTGTACCTGAAATGATGGGAGCAAGTCGGAATATGTCAGAAAGTCTGTTGTTCACTGCTTCATACGGAGATTCCTCCAGCAAATCATTCCCTAAAATGGAAAAGTTAGACATGTGTTGTGAGTAACTGTTTTCTAACGGGATGTCCTCATTCATTGAGAAATGCGCAAGTACAGCAGCTGTGTTAGAACGCATTAAAAGCTTTCACGGTGTTTTAGTTTCTGGCCTTTTACAGATTAAAAGAAACATACAATAAAACATTATACCAGACTTTAATCTCAACAGAGTCATAGAACAGTACATAAGAAATAAATAAAGGAATACAAAAACTATTGTGATGTCTTTAAATGCAAGGATATCGTTTAAAACTCTGATAACAATAACAGGTTGGAATCATCAATGCATGGTGAATTCTCGACTTATTCAAATGAACTGACAAATACCTTAAAGTGTGGCTCTGAGACAATACACAACAGCAACTGACTGTGAGATGGAATTAAAGACTGGATGGAATCAGTCATATTACACTATGCATCTTTAAAACTGTACCTGAAAATGCTTTCAGCCACATTACACTATGCATCTTTAAAACTGTTTAATTGTATTAAACTTTAACTACAGAAGATAAAGCGCTTTCCCAAAAGTTCACTATTGACTTTTGAAAAAAATAAATAAATAAAAGTACAAATTAAAAGAATGTAGGTGTGCCAGGATGTGTGAGGAAATGGGAAAGCTGAAGTAACTGAGGCGGGACCCTAAATGCTGCTCTTCCCACTAAACGGCCGTGTTATCAGTGGGTGGGTGATTGCGCATTTTGGACAGGCTACGCTAGAATGGATGCATGCTAACCTACTTGCAGTGCTTACCAGCATCCGACTAGCCCTGAGCTGCTCAATAAACCTGCCAAGCCACCAAGGTTGTTTTCACATAATTAATTAGAAGGAATCTGCTTAATGCATATACCTTACATTTCCAATTCAGCCGTGAATTCTGACCTAATCACAGGCACTGTGATGCAAGCTATCGATGATCTTTACACTTCCATGCATCAGCTTTGCTCTGATCTAAAAGTCTTGTTTTCACATTGCACCTCGTGTTTTATAAAAGCGACGCGCATTATTTAGAGAACACTGATGTTAAAATCTTTTTTTTTTTTTTTGGAGCGTTTATAGTACCGTACCCTGTAAACTTTGGTAAATGCTCCAGTATATGCGCAGGCAGTTTTTTTCTTTCTTCATAGCCCTTTTACATCTGCAGTTGAACAAGGGGCTCTGCTTGAGGGCATCCATGGCAATCCTGCACTCGTCCTTCGCCTCCTGTCCAGAATAAGCCATGCTGAAATTGCTTTCTTTGCCCGCCGCGCACTGCCTCAGCGTGCGGTACTTGGTGCTGCAGCTCTGTTCCTTCAGGCACTGCTCGCTCGCTTTAACGCAGTCCAGCCGGTTAGCACCTGACACCACATTCACTTCTGCCGACAAAACTACATCTGTAACAGAAATGAAAACCCTCATTCATTTTGCTGTTCCGCATGGGCCGTTAACAACGTTAAAGTAACTGCTCAAGATAATCCAATGTCGTGTTTTAATTAATAATAACAAGTTTAAGTGTCAAATAGTATGCGTTTCAATTATATATATATATATATATATATATATATATATATATATATATATATATATATATATATATATATAACGTACTGAACTTTATGACCATCGTTTCCCAAATCCCATAAAAACCGCATCAAGCACAATCTAACTACTGCAATCCGATACAAAAATACCACAGCCCTCTATTAATAACACACTGATTACAAAAACACTGTAACATTGCGTTATACTAGTTCATTATACTGTGCCATATACATAAATTCCCAATTCTTCCAAGTACGGAAACATATAAAAAGGGTATCTTGGTATTCTCGTTCAAATCGTATTCTCTGTGCGATGGTTCCTGTAATAAATGCAGTAAACACTTGTCATCGTTATTAATGAGTGTGAACTATCATTCGTGTGTAATATTATTGGAACACGGTTTAATGGTGTGATCATGATGTATTTCTATTACAATTACATTATTTTGAGAAAGCTACACTTACCCAGCAAAGACAACGCGAAGTAGAACCTCGCAAGCATCATTGCGCAGCGCTTCCCTTTTCGTTTCGTTTTCTTTAATAAAGGTGAATTTATTTGAAGTTGTGTCGCTCCCAAAGGGAATTAGAAGTGTGACGATCCAGAACCATCCGAGCAATCCCAGTTCAGATCCATTGAATTTTGAGAAGCAACTGAATCTCCAAAAATAACCCGGCAAGTGCGTTTTCCATTCAAATCCTACCGATATAATCCAGACCAAAAGATCGATCAACAAACAAGCATTACAATCAGAAATAGTGCTTAAATGCTCTAGCTCGTCAGCGACTCTACCAAGAAGTAACACTGCAAGGTAAATAATAAATATATTGTAAGAATCCAGGAGCTCTCCAAACTACAGTGCCTTGCCAGTCAATGCTGGCTTCAGTGTGAACTCGCAGTGATGCATCCACGCAGTTGCACTAACCCCAATGCTGGCTTCAGTCTGAACTCACAATGAACCATCCACGCAACTGCACTAACCCCAATGCTGGCTTCAGTCTGAACTCACAATGAACCATCCACGCAACTGCACTAACCCCAATCAAGCAGCTTCCAATTCGAAACCTTTCCAGGTTTTTAGGCGCGCTGATCAGCCGCTGATATACCAGGCTCAATGTCTCGCTCCCCGTTTATTTTCCGGTTTATCTCACTCGACAGGGCGATATGTGCGCTAGGACCAGTACTTATGTATAGTTTTTTTTTTGTTTTGTTCCCCTAATTTCCGCTGTGTTTCCTGTGCAATCGGAGCCGGCTCCGCCCTTGAAAGCCCCTCAGCTGCGCGCTGCTGTCTCCCATGAGAATGGAGCGATAACGTTTGAAGAATATCCGCTGTGCTATAAATGGATTTCAAAGTTAAGGAATTATTAAAGCAGCTTTTCCCAATGATATATCACTGTGGACTGATACAATGCTACACCCCTTTCCTTACGGTGAGGCTGAGTTTATTATGTGTTGTTATTCCAAACAAAGTTTACAGTTTGAATTCATATTTAAACAAAGTTGATGATTGTTTTAATGACATACTTTTTATATCCCTTTAAAAGATCCAAGCAAGATGTTCGTCATCTCGCAGTTCAAGAAAGCAAGAGGTATTACAACAATTTGGACCTTGCGCAAAAAAAACAAGGAGACGAGATTGATTCTGTTTCCAGTACGAACACTGTGTTCATTTCATTAAAAACGAGAAAATGACTGACCCTTGTTTTACCAATCAGGTAAGATCCTGTCGTAAGGCGTACCAGCAAGTAGCGAGATAAAGGCGATGGGATAACCAGCAGACTGTAGCAATGCGGTCATGCTCGGAAATGATGAATACACTCCGAGCCATGTGGTTTTCCATTTTCAGAGCGCAGATTAAATGTATCGCCACATAATAACCAAGTGCAATATGTAAATATAAAGATATGCGCTGTAAACATATTCCAGGGGAAAAAAACTGTGCGCTATACTGATCGCGTTCCACATGACATCGTATACATCGTAGCATCATTGAATAACACAAGGTATTCTCAGCATTGATTAACACAAGGTATTCTCAGCATTGATTAACAAGATATTCTCAGCATTGATTAATATAAAGTATTCTCACAATGTATTCTCAGCATTGATTAACAAGGTATTCTCAGCATTTATTAATACAAGGTATTCTCAGCATTGATTAACAAGGTATTCTCAGCATTTATTAATACAAGGTATTCTCAGCATTGATTAACAAGATATTCTCAGCATTGATTAATATAAAGTATTCTCACAAGGTATTCTCAGCATTGATTAACAAGGTATTCTCACCATTTATTAATACAAGGTATTCTCAGCATTGATTAACAAGGTATTCTCAGCATTTATTAATACAAGGTATTCTCAGCATTGATTAACAAGATATTATCAGCATTGATTAATATAAAGTATTCTCACAAGGTATTCTCAGCATTGATTAACACAATATATTCTCAGCATTGATTAACAAGATATTCTCAGCATTGATTAATATAAAGTATTCTCAGCATTGATTAACAAGGTATTCTCAGCATTTATTAATATAAAGTATTCTCACAATGTATTCTCAGCATTGATTAACAAGGTATTCTAAGCATTTATTAATACAAGGTATTCTCAGCATTGATTAGCACAAGGTATTCTCAGCATTGATTAACAAGGTATTCTCAGCATTGATTAATATAAGGTATTCTCAGCATTGATTAAAACAATGTATTCTCAGCATTGATTAGCACAAGGTATTGTCAGCATTGATTAACACAAGGTATTCTCAGCATTAACACAAGGTATTCTCAGCATTGATTAACACAAGGTATTCTCAGCATTGATTAACACAAGGTATTCTCAGTATTAATTAACACAAGGTATTCTCAGCATTAATTAACACAAGGTACTCGTGACAATACGTTTGCAGCATTGGAGCTCTTTATTAGAGTAACAGTGCATAGTATAACTTTAAAAGAAGGTAGAATATAAGTTAATGGGCTTATGCTGAGAGTATATAGCATAACAAGACTGCTCATTCCTGCTGTAGCCCTATGATCCGTGGTCAACGAAAATATCTGATCATCGTGGTCCATTCCATTCTTAACTGTGCTAATATCAAATGCATACATTTAGGAAACAGGCTGACTGGTGTTTCTATGTTGTAGCTTATTTTGAAGTTAGTGCTTATGTTAGGACCACCTCGATTACTATACTGGGACAATGTCTGCAGGCTATATCGACTTTATTGTCTGTTATCAGATCAAACATGGCATATGTCACAAAACATGCGACAGATGGTACAAAAATGCAATGTACTCTATAGAATGCAATGCACTCTATAGAATGCAATGTCCTCTATAGAATACAATGTATCTTGAACACAGGTGTACTCTACGGAACACGTGTCAGCACAGGTATCAAGGCATTTTCTATTTTCTATAGCAAACATATTAACCAAGTGCAATATGCAAACGAACAGACTTGTACTTTAAACATATTCCAAGCAAAAACGTGCCCTTCACATAGTGCTAGTTTACAATATATATGATAGGATAACATTTACCTGCAAGGAATGCCATGCATCACAAAATCCAAATAGCTCTACATTTCTGGATAAAATAACCGTAAAATAAAGATTCCCTGACCTCCTCCCTCCAAGAGAGAGAGAGAGAGATTGTTGCCATATGTCAGACTCCAGCCCAGTTCATTTGAGAATTCGATATGAAGATCGAGGTGAAACTGGAAACCACACGATGTTAAAAACAGAGGGAGATTCCTGTTGAGTTACATGCCAATCGTAGTGTCCCAGGAGGACAGTTCTCTTAAGCCAGTTTAGCTGTCCGTTTAATAAAGGCACACTTTACAGCGTTGACCTTTATTTTATAAATAAAGGTTATGACCACACATTTATAACATTCATTATTATTATTATTAATAATAATAATAATAATAATAATAATAATAATAATAATAATAATAATAATAATAATAATAATAATAATAATAATATGTTGCATGCTTTTGTAAAATATACAATGTTACAAAAAATATTACAAAAAATTGTTGTTTCATTTTATTGATATTGCTGCTGTAAATAGCTTCATTCTACACAAAGAGATCTGTGAGCAATTTGGGAAACAGCCAGATACCTAAAAGATGTCCCGGAGAGCTTTGGGTTTTGTACGGGCAGGTGGACCGCATCCCATGCAGACAGCATCACGGGTATCTGCTTATGAAATGCATCACTTGCTAGCTGCAGGGTTAGGTGAGACTGCTTCACAATCCAAGACAACACCAGGGAGACAGAACTGTGCTTATTGCAGAAGAACAGAAGGGAAGAAGATCAGTGTAAAAGCTGTGATGTGCCTCTGTGTATAATTGTTGACAGAAACTATTTTTCTGAATGGCACAATAAATCGGGTTTTTGCCCTTTACAAAACGCATATGTATATATAATCATTTCTTTCTTGTATATAGTTATTTTGTTACTTACGTTCTAAAAGGCACTTTTTTTGGTAAAAATCTGAAAAAAAACTAACAATGTTCGCACACTTGTATTTTGGTTGTTTGTTGTTCTATTGGGCTGAAATTTCGTTATCAATGAAAATCAACCCATAGGAATCGACCAATAGGTAGCTAGTAGCCTCCTAACCACTAAATCTACACCTAACCTAGTATCTACCCTTGAACCTGTATCGCTATTAAACTGGTACTATTATTTAAACACCGCTTCCTTGGCACCCTCTAGCGGCCACTACATCCCACGTCCAGTAAAGTACTTGAACCGCACAAAGTGTTGAGAGGCTACTAGGTACCTATTGGCCCATTCTTGTGGGATGATTTTTCCTTGATAACGTCCCATTGAATCGACTGATTCTAGTCAGATCAGGTGGAAATTTTGTATGCAGCTTCCCAACATACTGAACTTTCATTTCAAATGGTCAGAAATCTCTGTCCTATAAGTTTTCATATTTTAAAACCCAATAAATAGTTATTTTTGTAAATGCGTAGTAGTCCTAGTAGTATTTCTTAGCAGGCACCCCTATCCAGTTACAATTGCTACAAGTTATCACAGTACAAAGTATCGCATTATAAAATATTTATATTCCAGATAACTTGATAATATGAAAGGAAACGTTGTTCTTTTGATTTTACACAACAATCATGTCTCTCGAGGACATAAAAGATATGATTTTTACAGGGGATAATGCAATTCATGCAAAACATTGCTTGGAGAGTAAAGGGTTAAATTCACTACACTTTTTTAATGAAAAGGACGAAATCCATTCCTTCAGGCTAAAGGTAGCCATTAACACGCTTTTTTTATTGACGCTGCATATTTTTGCAGATGGACAACAGCTTGTCTACCTCACTGTGAAGGTATGTCGTATAAATCTGGATTTCATGCAAACCTTTCAATCAGTCTTTACTATTACTTTTGCTAATGAATGTCACAATGATATAGTCCTCACTATATAAACGAGCACTCGTTCACACTTTAATGTGCTTCATGGCACTGGTTCAAAACCATTCTTTCCATTGCAGTAAGGAAATTGAATAATAAATAATGACGTGTCAAATCTTAAAGGGGCAAATGACACATAATTAAAGTTATCGATTGCTGACTGTGCTTACAAACGTCAAACAATACTTTTGCTGGCAGCTCTAATAGCTCACTTAAATGCACTTGAATTGGAGCATAACTAAAACGCGGTGAGCATTTTACTGCTCAATGGGGACCTTAAATCATGCAGTTTGTTAATTTAGCAAAAAGCGTTTACCGATCATCTGCGGTGTGCGCTGGTAAAATAGCTGTATTTTCATTACATGCTGCAAAAACACACATACACCCACTGGCTACTGTCTATTTTATTTTTGTAATTTGGATTAGTTAAACAAACGCCCTTTTCTCAGCGATATCCTGTTATATATTCAGGAAACACAGGATTCCCTGCATCTATTGATTCTAATTTGGGAGGGCTTTGAACGAGTTCGCTATACACTCCACCCGTCCTAAGTAATTCGCGTTTTTGTAAAACGTGACCACGCAATTATTATTTGGATATTGTGCATATAGTTGCTTGTAAAACCCTTTGTAAGCACATTGTCTGTTTGGAAAGAACCCCTTAAACACTAAATTCATACTTCTATGATTCATGTAATATTCCCCTCGTTCCTTAGCACGTCGACAGCTGTCTATCATCGCCGTAACAATAACAGCCGTTCGGGTTTCCTCGATGCGCTTCGGGCGAGGCGCGGAGTGTTTTGGGGTCTTGTTATACTGTCGTGTCTCAATCTAGTTTTCCTGAGAAACAACATGAGCCTGAATTCTCTTTTCCAGCACATTCTCCTCACTGAGCAACAAGCCGCTGGAAACAGCCGCCTGCTACAGGAAGGTAATGGTATTGTCTGCCGCGCACAGGCTGCCAGGGTTTACGGCCTAGCAAGTAGTGCTTTCTTCATACGTCGACACGGTTTTTCAATAGGATAATAATATCATATTTATAAAATAAATAAGGCGTTAAAAACCCGAAGTATACCATATCGTTCTGTCGTTTACTTTTTTATTTTATTAAACTAAACGTGGTGTTCTCGTTTTAACTGTAAGACTGGCCATTACTGAAATAACGAGATGAAAATAATGTTTACCAGCCAGGATAAAATAAATCGCTGTGGTAACCCTGTTTTGTGTTGTGCGTTGTCGCATCAATGAAACTCCATTCTTGCGCGATAAATTGGTATTGTAAAACTAAAGATGGACTGAAACAGGACCGGACCGAGATTGTCTCTCTCGTAGATATAGATAGATAGAGATACAGATGTAGCGGTACCGGCGCTATGCTTTCGTGCGAGAGGTCCCGGCTTCGCGCCCGCCCTCCGCCATTGTGTGGCTTGCCTGGCCCTGTGTAATGCCCCTGCCTGCGGGAAATATATATATGTTTTGCAGTGTGAGACTTTGTATTGTGCTACTTTGTAACAATAACTGTAAGTCGATAAGGGTGTCTGCTATGAAATAAGTACTGTTAATAATAATAATAATAATAATAATAATAATAATGCAACACTGTAGGTTAACCCTGACCGATCAGTAGCCGCTATCAGCCCCACTCCCCCAAGTCCTGCCAGGTGCAGGGAATGATCCCGGGAGCCTTCACTCCCATGGTGTTGCCAGGTGCAGGGAATGATCCCGGGAGCCTTCACTCCCTTAGTGCTGCCAGGTGCAGGGAATGACCCTGGGAGCCTTCACTCCCTTGGTGCTGCCAGGTGCAGGGAATGATCCAGAGAGCCTTTTTCTCTGCTTGGTAGGGGTCAGCGCTCGTTGCAGCAGGGTAAGCGCTCCTGCGCACACATGATTGCAGAACGTGCAACTTAGTTCAAGCACAGACGCACACACAAAGTCCCAGTGCCAGCCTTTTGTTGCAATATTAACTGCTGCTTCTAAATGCTTATGTTTCATCTGTGTATGTAGCCTGGTCATGAAAAGTTAACTTATTAACTGAAAAGGTCAAAGTACTGTACCTGTTTTGAATAACTTTTTGGCTGCTGACAGTGCTTCAGTCTAGCTGTGTTGTGTAAGTATTGCTCTGTTCTGGCATTTTACTGTGTTTCACTCTATGGGTACTATCGTGGGTGAATTGAAAATGTGTGAAATCATCAGCTTTTTATTATATCTTGTGCTTCTAACCACTGTAAATTTAAATTACTGGTATGCCTTGGCGTGGTTCAGCAGGCATAGCGAGAGCTCCCTGATTTATACCCAGTCTGGACAAAATGGAACCCCCACAGCCCACACACAGCCACTGCTTCAGCCTAGTGAAATTGCAACGTATAGCATGTTTATCATTGGTCTAGCATGTTAAAAGCAACAGATTGAGCATTGATGTACAGAGTTGAGTAATCTATAGTAGCGGACATTTTTTTTGTGAGTGGATTATTTAAAAACTATATAATTAGCACGCATTTTCAATTTATTTCAGTAAAAGCAGAAATCAGCAGATGTCAAGATAAAGTGAAGGCTTCTTCAGAAGAGTTCAGTTGTGCAAAAAGTAAACTAGAAGAAAAGGTAAGACTTCGTTCAGGGATTGTTTCAGTAATGTAGGGCTAATCTTCACTGCCACACTTAAAGGAATGCCCACGGAACCCTGTTGCAGTGAATTGGGGTGCTGCATTTTGTTACAGTCTTTGGAAATTGTAATTAATACCAACCCTATATCCCAGTACTGACAGAATAGGATTTATATCGCATGTCATTGCTTTAACCAATCAATGATGGATACTCGCTGTGTTAAGTGGGTGATTTGTTACATGGTTAAAGCTCTTTATCTTGAAGGAAGTCTTCATTTGAGAAGTGGATCAATCTCTATCTTGACTGTAAAATCAATTGTACATTTCCGTTTTGTTAGTTTAGGATTAGGGAACCTTTTAAAATCTGGTTAAAGTGGTTTAGGTAATTCACCTTGTTCTAACACTGTTTCATACGGTACATTATCATTGTGATGATTCTGGGTTTTGTACCAGAATGATGATGTTTTCATTTATATGAAGAATAAAGGCAATCTGGCACTGGTGTAGGAAACAACAACAAAATGTGTTATTGTTATTTTGGAATTACAATTGTTATTTTGTAATACCTCAAACCTTTAGAAGTAATACATGAATGCTTCCAAAATATAAGAGTACACTAATAGCACTTTGCACTTACTGCAAAATGTATTAATAAGAGCTATTACTGTGTTGGTATAATTCGTTGTATAAAACATTATTCATCTTATGGTAAGATGTGAACGTATACAGTGAATAAATGAAGACTTTCTATTTGAAAAAAAACACTAACCACTGAGCTATGCTACTCTCAAGTGATACATTTTCCTCTTCGCAGTGAAGTCCAAACCACGTACTGTAGCTAATCTCGCACGCCAACTGTTTTCCAATGTCATTTCCAACAGTGGGTCCTCCCTCCTAAATATCCCAACACTGATCACAAGTGATGAAAGCAGAACAGCCAGAGGAGCAGCATCGTGATAATAGTAGATCACATTTCCATTTTATTATTTGTATTTAAAAAGAATAAAGTTCAAAACAAAGCAACGTTTCGGCCAGTTGATGCCTGTCACCTCTGTCCTCCATTGTGGGTGATCCAGTTGAATTTGACTATTAAAAATGAGAAATGAATCAAATTCTATTGACTTTGCCATAAATACAGAAAACAAGATTGGCATGAAGATCAGATGAAATTAAAGCAAGAAATCCACACCAACTGAAATGGTGTTTTATTTTCATACTTAACACGGGTCCTGAATGTAATATTTATGACCACTGTTTCGTAGAGATTGCTTAAGAAAGCGTCTAGCAAATATTAATTTACTTGTGTTCTGTGAAGCCAGGTAGCATGTAATTAAAACTTGAATTATAACATTTGCCTTTCACAGCTGAATGTATTATTTTTTTTAAAGAGGATATTAAAAATAAAATGGTGAAATATTCATTGCAATTTAAATGCCAATATTGTTTATTAATGTGACTTTATAAAAACCTTTTTTGGCTGTTGTCACACAACATTTGTTTAATCCTATGCATTTTTAAAATGCCCAACCATTAATTGTTTTCAGTTCTAACTTAGGGTAAGTAATGGTAATATGTACAGTATTTCACGCTAGTATATTTTCTGATCATCACCCATAGGTTAGTTAAATGTTACTGTGGAAGGTATTAAGTTGAAAGAAACTCAACTCATCTCAAAATAAGAAAACAGCCATCTATCGGGCGTATTGTGATTCACACGAAAAGAGGGACCCAAATACAAGTTGAAATTGCTTCATCCAGAATTACGATGGTCATTGATGTAATGGGGGAAGACACAAATTGAAAACTATCATTCTGTTTCATTGTTTGCTTTAGACTTGAGAAGTCAATTAAAGAGCTTCTGTACTCAAGTGTGTTGGAGGTTTACCAACAAAATACTGTAACAACCTGTTTCTGTGACCCTGTTTCATTGTTCTTGCTCAAAGCTCCAGGATCTGTCTGAGATGCTTTTGCAGTTGGAGCTGTTAAAGAAACGTCAAGATGGAATTGAAAAACAGAAATCGGATGTTTTAAGACAACAAAGTAATCTTCTTTTAACTCTAGTATGTTGTCTTTTTTAAATATTTAAATGCATTTTTTTTCTGTTTAAATTTGACATATTTATTCTCTCTTGATACAGCTTGTGCTGTAATTATTTACCACACTCCTGGGTATTTGGCATGTTGCATAAAATCATCAGCATAGTTAACCTTTGGGGCAGTAGCTGAGAAAGTCTGGCAAAGTGACATTTCTGTAATGGGGACTAGTTAAAAATGACCACCAAAGGTGTGCTCTGGTAGATTTTTTCCCCCCTGAAATGCTTTATTAAACTTGTCAAACACCCACAATTGCAGAAACAGTAGTGAATGATGATTACTGTCAAATGGAAAAATACACACAATAATTGTAATGCTAAATAAGAGGGCACAAAGTCATTGTTTATTATGGGAAAGTGGACTATCTAGGCGAAAAGGAAGAAAAGTGAGTGGATCAAGTACTGTAGACCCAGTCGATGAGCAGCATCAGTGTATTAAAGAGATAATGTGGTAATTACATTTTCAATATCATTCAGGCCATGGTTTGTCAAATGAAAAGATTTCTTTCTTTCGTGGATAATAAAATAATCGCGTTTCTGCAGGATAGCTTAAGAATTCTGCTCTTGTCGTCTTCAAGGAAGAAATAAAAAAGAAAACCACAGAGGAACAGGATAAATTCATCCGAGAGATTACTGATTTCAACCATGAGTACAACCTAATGAGCAACAGAGAGGTCCTAGTTGAAAGCAGAGCAAAATCTGAAATCTGGACCCTAGAAAAAGAGATTGACGCTTTGAACAGGGGTATGTACAATTTGAAATGCCCAGCTACCTTCAGAAAAAGCTTTTTGTGTTACAGTGGTTTGGTATAAAAGTCTGCAGTGGCCTGTTTTGTTCCCCTATGATTATGAAGCTCTGTACAGATTTTCATATCAATCTGACAAGGCGGTAAGAAGTATAAGTCTCGCAAGCTTTCATTGAAACAAACATCCAAACAAGAAAGTGTATTAAAAAATCCTGTGCACTACTTATGCAGCTTACTGTCAGAATTGTAAGCACTCAGGATTAAGATAACTGGTATGCTTGAGGCTGTCGTGGTTGTGTGTTACCAAAAACTGCAGAGCAAGGTGAACACAATTCAGTTGTAAAAATATCAAAGTATACAGGAAGTTTATGTACTTGCAAGGCATGTTCAACACTACACATGTTTTTCCTTTGGTTTTCTTATAAATGTAGGGTGTACTTGGTGTTTATGATGCACAACCAGTGTGTGGGAGTAATAAACCACATATATGTACATTTTGTTAAGCAAACTTTTCTTTTTGTTTTTTTAGTTTGCTCTGTAAGTGAAATCTGTGTTAACAGCAAAATGTCTTTGAAGATTTTACATTTGCAAAGCTAGTGTGGTCTTCCTATTTCATGCACTGTCTCACAAATGTATACCGTTTTGACAGTATTAAAGCAATAAACATGTAAGTCTTCATTCGTGCTTCATTATTTAGGGGAATAGAATGGGGTGTGGAAAATGCAGCAATCTGCAGCACACGGAGGACTAAAGTTTCAACTTGCATAAAGCATTATTTCATTTCCGTTGCAATGTCTCTGTACAGTTGTTATTACTGCATATGCTTTGCTCAAAGTAGCAAGTTCATTTTTGTATTAAAAAACCATGTGATACTGTTCACCTAAGGACACATGAATTCGTGTTTCTAAAGCCGTAGACAATGTGTGCATTTAGACATTGTAACATAATCTGCTCTAATAGAGGTCACATTTAAAGGTCTTATTAAAGAAATGCATTTATTATGCACAGATTATGTTAAACATATAAAATAACATGTATTATTTTAAAAGGTCTGCCAGTTGGGGAGGTGGGCAGCAGTGTCAAATAATCCAAGGTTGCAAGGTGTAAGTTAGGGTTAGGGTAAGATTACAGTAGTATTTTGGTAAAATTGTTAAAGGTTGATATTGAAATGTTATTTCCATGATCAGATATTGAATTTTAGCATGCCTTGGATACACATGTAAAATGTAAAACCAGCTGAAGATATTATTTCAAAGCCAGTTTATTTTAATTATGTAATTAAAAGAGCAAATAACCTACTTGATGTAGGAAATCACCTCAGGGGTAGTTCAAAGGACAGCAAAATATTAATGTACAACCACAGACAAATGTAGACAGTTTTAATTAAGTCATGAAATACAACAATCTGATTGGGTATTTGAATGTGTGTTGGTTGTGCATTTTGTAACAAGGTGTTTAGAGCTGTAAGTTGAAATGGATTGTGTACAGCATGACAGTTATTTATACTTCTCTAATTACCTTAAGTTCATCCTTAAGCGATTGAGGACCATCCATATGGTCGGGCACTGGTTGGTACGGTGATAAATCTTATAATTGAAGTGTAAGGTATGTTATTCAGTGTTTCAGGAATTAAAAAGAAATGATTTGTAAGACAGGCAAGTGATCAAAATAAACCATATTTAAGGGTATGGGAAGTGTGATTGCCATTTATGGGATACTATTAAAAGGCCATTCATTAAAAACCCCTCGGCTACAGTGTTAGAACTTTGCACAGAAAATACTTTGGTACTTATTTAAATATTGTAATACAGTATAAACCCAGTTGCTTTTTTTTTTTTTTTTTTCCAGAAATGGTTTCAATGGAACAGAAAAATATTCGATTGAATGCCATTCAGACAGAAAAGATAACTCTTAAAAAACTGCTGGTGGAGCTGGAAGACCAAATAAAAGGTGGCGGGCAATACTGTTTTGTATCATTAACAAATGTAGTTGTTATATACAGGGTTACAGTTAAAATGCAACACCTACTACTGCTAATATCACATAATAAACGACTGAGTAGGTGGGAGTTATATTTGTAGGGTTATAGGAACATTCCAGGCTAAATGTTTTGTTGATCATGACATCAACCTCTGACCTACTATGGCTGCCATATTGAGGTCATGTGACTTTTGAAGCGTCAGCTGCACAGAATGGGTTACCATATGACTCCAAGTACACTAGGACAGTTCAGGCTTTTCAAATCGCAATGCATTGTGATAAGTGTAGTCCTGCTGTGACAGGGAAAACATACCAGAATGCATGTGAGATAAACACTAAACCAGAAACCAGAAACATCCATTCTGTATTTAGAAGCATTTGACTTTTGCATTTGCAGTGGGATACTTGCAAAGTTAGAATCTCAGGTATTCAAAATGAAAAAAAAAACTGTTAACTACACTTTTGTATTTAAATAAACAACATATAATAATGGCCTTATTTCATGGCTGGCTACAGCCCTGCTATATTAATAATGCAGACCACTTGCTTTCAGACAGTGTTTTTACAGGCAGTATTCTGTGATTCTCTCAAAGTTCCTTGATAGGTGAGGTAACCTTTTCACTGCCGCAGTGGTTTTAACTGCTGGATAAATTAATGGTCTTTTTCACATTTCAGTTGTACCCCTTGTTTACAAACCATTCAATCTTTTTTGGTCACAAAAACTCCCATTTGTATTGTTCGAGTTGCATGCTTGCTGAAAATGCAGGTTTATAGGTAACTGTTAATACATATTATAGCGGTTCAAAACATTGCTGTAAGTAATTTGGGTAACACTACATAAAATGCATAAACTACTGCCTTATGTATTTATTTATTTATTTTTGGCTTCCTTGTCTATAATCTAACATATCGTCATTCCTCTTAGATCTTGAAAAGGAAATGAGCGAGGCTGTAGCTATCACTGAATGCCTGCAAGCTGAAAAGATTGAAATCGGCCAGAAGCCACAGACCGATTCGGAATTTCTAAGGCAAGCCGTTTAGGATTAGGGCAACGTTTCCATTGGCTGTTCAAGGATAGATTCCACACTTTAAGATTTTAACAAATCTGGTTTAATAATTTATTTTCATTTAAAAACCTGTCAGATGAGAGGAATTGAAATATGTGTTTAAAAAATAATCAATATATATAGCCTATCTAAAGAGAGAAATAGACCTCTTGCAATGTCTTTTTTACCAATCTACTAATTACAAATATACAATGTTTGTTTTAACTTTTGGCATGCCTCTTTTTTTTTTACTATATTGGAAATGAAGCAGCCACTAGATATAATGAAAAGAAGCTGTTGTAGTTCAATGTAAACTTTGCTAAATGTATGTAGTAATGTTTAAAAAAGCTAAATACTACCTGCTAGACCAATCTACGGTTTTTAACTGCAGGGAAACATTGCAGCACGCTAATTGAATAGGAGGAATTTGATAATACTAAAATATACAAACCAGAATAACCAGAATATAGCCTTCAACATCAAGGTTTTGTGACCAGGACCTTACTTTGTGAAACACAATTATTACAAATTATAGAAGCTTCCAAAGGCAGGTGATTGTTTTTTTGAGATTTTCTGTGCACATCCTTCATTGTTTTATATGGAAAGTTTTGCCCAACTTTTGTCTAAGTGGAAGAATACAACATTACCCGTGTTTAGAAACTAGAAATAAACAACACAGGGTGTTTTTTGGATGTCTTCTACCTGCCTAGGAGATGTTTGCTTCATGAAATCTTGGCGGATTCATAGGTTTGGCACGCCTAAGGACTGTTCTTGCTAGTGCTGTAGTCTTCTTATATTTATACATGCATACATATATTTATATGCATTTTTTTAAAGACCTGTTGTATCAGATTAGAAAATTCTTGTTCTTCAGAAAGGCATTTACATTTCGTAACTTCATTTTTATATGTATGTATGTATTTATTTTTCAGACACAATACTTTATTTTAACATTGATACTTTGTAATAAAATACATTTAAAACATCATTGGAAAGATCAGAAACCAATGGTATACATTCTGCCATTCGCATTAGATATTTTAGGAATGAAAGTTCTTTAAAATGCATAATGTTATTTTTACATCACTGTGATTGTGTTTCATACTTGATAGTCTCTGTCAGACTAATAGTTGTTTTCCCATGTTAAAATCCAATTTAACATGTTTTTATGATACGCCCCAAAGCTAGTACCCTAACCATAATTAGTGATGTATTCTGTCATGGGCAGATCTTTCTATAACTGCCCATTATTTACATTAAACTTGTATGTAATGTTTTTGAAATTCAATAACACTTCTGAAAATTGCTTTGTTGAACAGTCAGCTCTAGAGTACTTAAGAGCACTGAAAGTGTAAATGAAACACAGCATGTATTTCTTGTCTATTTAATTAAGACTTTGATATGTTTCCTGCATATTAGTTAAAAGAACAATCGCCATAAAACATGTTAAGAGCCTAAAGGAAGGGGACTCAATACTGAATTTGTAGCAGGAAGTAATTGAAGCATTTCTTGTTTAAGTGATATGAAGAGGTATTTTCTTAACAGCTACGCACATCTTCTACACTGGAGAGAATTGCCTGAAGATGCTGAAGTTGGTGATATTGCGAAACATTTGCAGTTAATGTTGTGGTTTTTTTTTTATGTTTTTCTTAAGTGAGCTAATTAATCACAGTCACAGGTACAGTATAATGCATTCTACATAGAGTACTCTTCTGCTGTGATGTTGATTTAAGTTTTTTTAATTTTATCATAATACAGCATGAAAAAGAATTGCAGATCCTTTCTTCATGCAATTTAAAAACAAAATAAGCAAATATAATTGTTTCCGTATTCACTTTTGTAAACATGCACACTGTAAAATGTTTTGCTTCTTCTGATTGCAGGATATTGATGTGTGTCTTGTTTCGTCTTTGCTTTGGCTGTTTAATTTTTGTTAAATTTGGTTCTCAAGATTTCACTGGTTAATGTTTTTGGGGGTAGACATAATGGATGTAATTTAAATGTACAATTTACGATTTTCCTCTGAAATATCTAGGCTGAAAAAAGAGTTGGAGGCATTCAAAGATGGTGAACTGGAAAGTGTCCGTGAAGCTCTCCGCACAGAAATCCAGTTTCTGCAAATGGTACGGTTTATAATTGTCATTTTATATCCAGAACAATGTATAAATGAAGAGTTAAAAATCACTTTCACTGCATTTGTTTTTTATGCTGTGAATTACAAAGCGTACATTCAACTCTTGACTCGATGCTGCTGAATTTATGAAGGTTAGAAATTACTAGTATTTTGCTATTGTCATTCTTTATTTCGGCTCCTTGGTTGTCTTTTTTTTTTTTTGCTGGGCTAGTTAGTAAGCTTGATAACCGAAGATCTACGATCAATAGATAATTAACACATATAATACAATAGAATATTATTAGGCACAATAATTTCAAAACTAATTTTCATATATTTCTTTCCATTTCTTTGTAAATAATCTGTGCAATGGTTCCAGTGGTACTGGGTTGGGATGCTGCAATACTGGCGTTGAGCTTGTCTGAGAATCGTAACTGCTGGCATGGAACAGACTTTCTCATTCCATTACAATCATGTAACAAAGCGACTGTGTGACCTTCCTACTTTAAATGTATAGAAATGTAAATGATGTAAAGAATCTCTTAAACTATACGAGTTAAACACTGTTTGGAAGGTAAAACACATATGATAAGAATTATTGGAAGATGATACCCAGTTTTGGGTTGAGAAAGCCTTACCAATGCATGTTTTCATTTAGAGTCATGCTACTAATGCCCTAAATCCTGGCTGGGTAACAATCTAACACCCCCACAGCCATTCCTAACCTCCCATTTCATCACAACTAAGAGACTGATGAATACAGCATTACTCATGAGAATGTAAAATGTGCATGGATTTTAAGACAAATTCACTATAGGCTATTTTTTTCTTTTGCAACACTAACATAGAAAGACATTGCAGTAATGTATTTTTATTTATAAAAAGCAATGCATCAGTGCTCTAATTCAATCAAGTTTGATTGAAATAATCACAATAAGAAAAAGTTTAGAGAAATATATAACATTAATACTAAACCATGTGTAGCTTCTGTTATTTTTAATAATGTGTTTGTAATTTTATGATTACAGAAAGTATCACAAAAAGGCCTTCAGGTACCCAGTAGCTAGCTGAATGAGAAGGTTATCTAAAGAGAGGTAGGCAATGGTTAGTTGATTTATCCTACAGAAAACACAACCATATAGAGAATGATTGATTCTTGAAATAATGAGTGTATCTTCATGAAAATAATGAGTACATCATTGTGTCACAAAAACACCAGTCTGCCTGATCTCGATCACTGTAGATCAAGGTAGAATGGGATATTTAATGATCATAATGAGATTTAGGCATTGTGTACTGTTATGTGGAAATGCTGTGAGCATTGAGCCACACGCACAGCTGTTTCATCAGGAGTTGTGTGACTTGGCTGTTCAGAAATGAGGCATCTTACCTGTGTTGTATATGTGTTTTGTCTGTGAGAAGCGGGATTATGTTTTTCAACCCAGTGTTCAAGTTTATCCGATAAATCTCTTTATTATTTTTTTTTTATTTAGGTAAACTCAAGTTTGAGAGAATTTGTTAGCTTTATTATATTGTTTAGAGTTTGGCTTTATTATAATTCACTAAGTAGTCTTTCTCTTCATATTTTTTTAAAGACATTGAAAGGCTTCCAAGTTGAAACGTTCAAAGACTTGAGCCAACCAAACAAAGACCAAAGAATTTTGCTGCACTTTTTTTTTTTTTAATTATTACTGCACTTCAGACCCGGGATAATACTTATATTTGAGATTTAAATAAAATCAATATTTATCCCCATATTTATTGGCTTTACAAGAGCAGACTCTCGTTTCGCAAGTTTGGCATTTATTTATCTAGTGGTACAAAAAGAAACTTAAAAAAAAAAAAAAAAAAAAAAAAAAGTACAGTCTTCCACAGTGTTTTCAATGCCTTTTTTTACTTGTAGGGTTTACTATAAGTTTTGTTAACTTCATCAAGCATTTTGTTACAAGTCTGTATTCCTTTTGAAAATGTGAGCCCTCACCTCATTGTCCTGCTTTGATCCACAGGTGCAGTAAATGAAAACAAAGGAGCTCCACACCCCAGAAGCACACAGCCACTCATTATTCCATTACCCCACACATGCATTGCATTATACAAGTCCGTGGGGCCTGAGGGCCATCTGGTGGCTGGTTCCCTTGGCAAAGCTACAGTGTGTAATACAGTTATTAGTGTCAAGGGCCACCCCTTTCTCATTGCTATATAATTAACAAAAACACCTGAGGTGCACCTTCTGTTAACAGGGATATTCTGTCAAGTGCTATTGCTTTTCCAGTAAGGGCTACCCAACTGATATTTATTATGGGTAATGCTTCAATGTAAGAACAAATTATATATGTGTAGAAAGGAGCAAAACAGAACAGACATACAATACGAAATAATAACAATAATAAACATCTAAAATAGGGTACCGTTGTGAATGTTACTTCAGCTTTTTTTTTTGTATCGGCTTGTTTGTCATATTATGGCATTTTTAAATAAGTATATTTTAAGTTGAATGTGAATTAACATTGATGTGTTTTCAGGAGGTATTGTTCTTCCACACTACAGTTTGTGGAATGGATTTTCAAGCTGCTTGAGGCTTTTATCTACTGCATAAACTTCCTGACGTTTTTTAAATAAATTTAATTTTAAAAAAATACACTCTGATTTGTATTTTGCAGTTCACTAAGATTTTATTGAATGTTATTTTATGAAATGTTCTTTAATTAAACATTAACACGTATTACTGCAATAAACCGCAATATTAAAATGTATCATTTTGAACTGACTGGTGCTACAATTCAGTTCCTCATGCCTGAAATGTAATTTTGATTGATGATGATATTAGTATTCAGTGGATGCAGAGCAATGCATTGAAGCGGGTCAGGACGTACATGTTTAGCTGATTCAGGATACAAGCTGTTACTTCAGGTTTGATGTCGGATCATCCATGAAAATAAAGTTTGTCAAATAACAAAAAGGGGTTATTGTGTTGTATTATAAATTCCATGCCTTTCGTACAGATGTTTCTGGTGAAACGATTCATACAGATGTGGGTAAATGTCAATTTATGTTGCCTAAAGTTAGCTTGTCATCTAGTGGACACTGTGTGTCATGGCAGGTACATGCAGTTGTAGACACTTTATATGGGAGAGATATCCAATTATATCTGTATAGCTTTGTACAATAACTGAAAGCTGTGTACCCCGCAAGTTGTAATACATGGACATTCCTAAAGCTGCCGGGTCTATAAAATGTTAATTCTGAAACTATAATTATTTGATGACCTTTTTTTAATTCAGTTTGGCTTACGTTCCTTAAAAATAGTTTTAGCTAAAGGATGACCCTTTTTTCTTGGTATCTCATTCCTGTTGCAGCAGCAGTGGGAGGTCAGAATCGTCACCTGCAATTGCTATTCTTCAAAAAGCAAAACAATGACAACAACTAATATTACACTTTTAAAATATGAGCTGGGTAGTGTGCACGACTGTATTATAGTCCCAATGTGTCGGAAAGTCACATAACTAATTGAGAGTGAGTCCACAGAGAAGACTGAATTACATAATACATCCGTGTTCATGTTTAACAGAGTATGCTGGTCAGGGTCTGATTGACATGGAAGTGTATTCTTTGGTGATAGATGATTTACTAATGTAACTCAGTTTATATACTGTATGCAAATGTATAGTTTAAAATATGGAAATACAACATATTATAAGTGGGTTTTTTTTAATTAAAATAATTATTGCTACATAATGAACAAATTACTAAACCATACTGGTTGTGAATCATAACAATAATGTATATAGGTGTACGAAAAATCATTAGCTTATAAAAATGTAATGTTAACAGTTTGCCAATTGTTGATTTGATAAAGTAGTAAAAAAAAAAAAATACAGTGCTGTCCACATCTGATATAGAAAACATTTATTGTAAAATGCTGTCAGTTCTGTGGCTGTAAAAACTGTATGCTGTTTTCAATGTGATATTCAGAGTACAATAACCACAGAAACCTGATGAATTCAATCTTTTTTATAAGGATTATAACAATTACCCAACAAATCTGCTCCCTGTGACAATTAGAAAGATTATCCATATATTGCAGTCAATGGAGCAATGGGGGAAAAAAAAAGTTTTGATGAGTTTTACAGCCTTGAGGGCATGCTTTCATATTAATTTTCTTTATTCTATTTCAGACAGAAATGTTAGAGTGCAGTGACGCATATAGGAGCACAAATGTTTCTATGCATGCATGGTAAGATTAAATAAAAAAGTCAATTACTGCTTATGCCGTCCTTCCCAACAAAGTGAATTTTGATGGCTGCAATAAGTAGCATGTCTTACTAATGATGTCAGAGTATTTCACTTTTGCAAGACATTCACCAGAAAGCAACCAATTATAGAAAGCAATGAAAGAAGAGTGAATAATTCCTCTGCTGAAGTGTTGAGGAGGCAGCGGCTGCACACAGGGTCAGACATGTTAGTTTAGAGCAGATTAAACGAGACAGGACTGACGGTGTGGTCATTATCCACACATGAGGCACTCATTGACCTCTTTATGATCTACACTGATGCCATCCTTCTTTAACTCATTAACAAAACGTTCAATTTGCTCCTTCTCTAGATTGTAATCTTGCACTGTTTCCTCACAGTCCTGGTCCTTTGGAAAATAGGCAGAAGGAACTCCAGAGACAGGAATACGAGACTCTAGGAAAAAAAAAACTTTATAATTTATAACCAAGACAACCACTTCTCGTTCCTAAGGGAGTCCTGAGAAGACACAATAAAGAAAATTACTCACCAATACAAACTGCCAGTCTGCTTCCACCAATGAACTGAGTGGACCATTTGTTACTGGTGTGATCACCACACTGTTCATACAACTGCGATCTTCTTAGGAAACTAAAATCATACCCCTAAAACAATAAGACCAAGAAATCTAATTACAAGTGGCTGAAATGTCAGGTTCTGTCACATAATCAAGTCCTGGTCATCTCAGAACATCGTATCAGTCCCCGGGTTTCCCAGGGATGATCAGGAGCTCATGTTTGAAGGTAAGAACCCTATTATCATTATTACAATATATTCCCTGTTCACAGCACTGGCTGCCAAATCTAGAGCCATTTGCAGCCCATACCAATCTCAGCACCACTGGTGTATGCTTCCACTAAAATATCCTACCCTCCTCCTACTGGGTGTGTCCTAGCCTGACCTAGCCCCCATGCTTAACCCCTTCAGCACCCATGAGACACATGTATTCCCTTTATCATGCACAACAATACCCTTCCCACTACTGGGGTCACCCCAAGTGCAGGTGCATACACCAGAGTGGTGGGGATTTAATCTTTTTAAACATAAAATGTGCAACCAGACAAGATAACTCCAGGTATGATAGATATGAAACGTGCAACCAGACAAGACAACTCAGGGTATGAGATACATGAAACGTGCAACCAGACAAGATAACTCGGTGATATACTTGCACCGAAGGCTTCATTTGTAATTTACTACCTGAATCAATTAGTACTGCAGCGTGGCTTGCACCTGCCGTTACACACACAAGATGTCTATGTTGTTATGTTCTCATGCACTTACCTGGTTGCACATGGGTTTGCAATACCGGACGTTGTTTATGGTGACACACACCAGACCTCCTGAACTGGGGGGCAGTGGGGCTGTGCAATTTTTTGGGACGAACTCCTTGCAGCCTTAAATGGGCACCGTGAATAAAGTAATATTATGAGTTGGACCATTATTATTAACAACATTTTATTTCATATATACTTTTTTTTTCATACCATCTTTCTTTTAAAATTAAATTGTATTCTTTCAAGCTATAAAATCTATTGGGTTTACTTGATTGCTGATGTCAAAAAATGGCCCGGTATTGATATATATATATGATGTCATAATATTATATATATATATATATATATATATATACATGTGTGTGTGTGTACTGTATGTATACTGTATAATGCAAGTCTGTCATTGGATCTTTGCTTTTCTTCTATAGTTTGCAATTCCTGCACACAAAATACACAGCTTGTATACATATACAGTACAGTACAGCATACATGTAAACTCCTTACCTTTTTGTTGTTCAGCTTTGAGTAGATTGGTAACTTTTTGCAGCAAACCCTTGAGAGATGCAATATTCTCTCTACTCCATGCTTTGATCTCCTCAGGAGATTCTGTAATGTTCTAAGAATGTTGAAACGCATAAACAAAGAAAGAAAAACTTTTAAATTAAGAAATTATATGAACACAAAAGTTGTAGTCAGTTTCAGGGTAACACTGCTCCTCCTGTTTAACAGACCTGTGGCACTGGAGTGTGCATCTGCCCTGAACCATCATTTAGAGGCAGTCAAGATTTCTTTCATTTTTTATCAATTTAATTTCATTGTGACAATCGTTGTAGAACTTTTTTTCTAAGCACACATACGTAACCTTATATACGTACATGCACTTCTACTTCCAGACCAAGAATAAAAACATCATTGTGAGATCATGCTTTTACACAACAGACCTACCTTCAAGTCTGCGAACAGCCTCTTATACAGCTTATCACGAGGTAAGCTGGGGGTCGTATGTGAGGCATCAGGTGAAGACAGAACTGCAATGCAATTGAAACTTCTTTATCAGCTCATTCGTTCAAATTGGAATTTCTGCCAAATAAACATTTTTCACCAAGAGTTGCTGTAATGCATGAGATTTTATTTTAATGACAAATTCCACATTTTTCAGGTCTCCATAATATTTTAATTATTTTTGATGATTAAATAGTAATAACTTTATAAAACAAAACAATTGGCCATATTTCAGTTCAACAGGGAAACATTTTAATGTTCTTTTCACTTATTATACAAAACTATTTAAATTATAACCACGATGAATTGAGTCCTATCCAGCAGACCCAGTAGGTTTCCAAAGAGATACAGCTTTTAATGCAAAATCTAGAACTTAAAAACATTAAGAACTTCCAGTTTATTGACACACGTCATTCCAATCATTGCTTATTCCAAAGAACTTGCCTACTGTATACTATATAGAGCAATACAGGAATCTACAGTCCTGGGTTATTTAGCATTGACAATAGTAAATACAATGTACTTACCGGCCCGTGTGTTAGTGTCAATGATCAATAAGCAAAAAAGTAACGCTCCACTGATAACCTTTCTTGCCATCTTTAGCCTTTTGAGTGGTAACACAGTCTAAAGATTATGAGAAGGACCAAGCTGCTACTACAACAGAAAGGGGAGGTCTATTTTATTTACTTTGTAATCAGTTGGGGTTGTTTTTCACTGCCTGCCAGTAAAACGGTTGGTTACACACTGTGCTGCCAGGAACAAAGATGGCTTGAATTCTGGAATTTCCTCTTCACAGCCCCACACAGTAACATCTCTGTTTAAACAATGTTGCAATCGTATTCTGTGTGTGCTGATAGTGGAAACTAACAGAGCAAATGCACAGTATGTTCATCTTTTTGCGCAATATTTGTAAGTACACAATTGTATCAGAAAAGGGTTAGGGTGAAAGTTATATCGTGCACAAAAGTTTATTACACTGACCACAACATATGTTATCATTAAAACATTCATTGTATTTTCATCCCCAACAATACTGTAGAAAGGTGGGCAGGCCTGCTGTACGGTGTCAGCTGCCACCCTTCCAAAAAAACACCCAGGCACTTTAAAATCATGTATTTTGCAACAGCACATAGATTTCACATTCTATATATGAGAGAGAGAGAGCGAGAGAGCTAAGTTACCGCAGGCAGGTGCATCAGAAAGGCGAGGCAATCCACACACAGGCAGAGGCCGGGCACGAACCCGGGATCTGTCGCACTCAACCATAGCGTTGATACGGCTGTACAAAAGAGCTGGCACTACTGCAAGGAGCATATATTGGGCTTATGTCTTTGTGTGTGATTACATCATCTACAAGCCCTGCTGCTGCCTTCCCCCATGCATATATATACTATATATATATATATATATATATATATATATGTGTGTGTGTGTGTGCATAACTTATATTTTCTGCAAAGCTTTTTCATTTGTTTCCATTAAAAGATCATCATTTGTAGACCACATGCTTATCTGCACCTTGAATTTACCATCAGCTTAAAACTGAATAACCTCTACAGGCAGCGCTGTCTACATGTTTAGGTAGCATTTTAAAGCATTTTATGTTTCTGTACCCCAGAAAACACCCTTACCTACGCATTGCAAGCATTGAAATACACAACGTGGAACTCTTTGTTTCCTAGAACCTTTGTAAACAAGGAACATGGAATGAAATATTTCAAGTGCAGTATTGTAAAACATACATCCAGAGACATGCACACTTCTATTGAACTTGCATGGCAATTTATTCTACAAAGAAACTCATTATTTAGTCATATATTGCAACACAACAGAGCATAACTGTAGTTACTTTAATAAAGAAACTCCAAACTGGAACATTGACATCACAGATATCAAGAGCCTATGCAGTACAGCAAGTGAGTTTAAAACAATTATGAAAACGCACTTAAGACTTAAAAGTTTAAACTTTATAGTTTGCAGGTAAACTAATCTAGGTGAAAAAGGGCCCATGTGACACAGCCTATGCTACATATACTGACATAAATGTATTGTTGAAAATATCAAAGTGGAAAGATAAGAAAGCCAAGAAATATAAAGGAAAGGTGCTTACACAGCAGAAACCATCTATCTTCTCAATATCGTCACATCTGCATGTCTGCTGTTTTGAAGTAATTCTTAAGCACCAACCCTGATACAGGTCTATTTACAAACTGGATACAAACATTTAGATAATAGAACATGTGTTTTCAGAAGCACTAGAAACGCATGTCAAGGTGCAATGCATGTGTATTGTGACAGCACCACTGACCTATTCAATTGAACAGGGAAAAGGAAACAGTCATGCATGTGGATTATTAAAAGGTATTAAGGTAACACATTCCCAGTTTACTGTATTAGCACTGGACTCTGCTGGATCATTTTTGTGTTTGTTTGTTTGTTTTGTACAAAATAAAAAGCATGCATGTTACTGGCAATCACTGCAAATCATACTTGATTCATCAACATGTGAGCTGCAGTTACACGACCTCCATGTGCTTTAAAAGTCCTGAAGAGCAGGAGCACATTTAAGACTGTAGTAATAGTCTGGAATCACACCCCTGTGAGTCTCAGTGGAACAATTAAAGAATGGTGCTGGTGTCCTACATTCACCACTTTTGAGTGACAGCTGATTTTCTCCCAGTGAGGTCTTCCAAAACTATGAGTCATATCAAAACTCCATTTTCCTGGGGACTTCCCATGGGAATTCCTTCCTTCCAAAGTGTCCATAGCACGTTGTATTTTGATTGATTGGTTTCTTCAGATCCAGGTCCCTGCAATTTGAAAAGTAAAATGCAATTAAAATAGATACAGTAGTGTGTACATTTATTGGAACACCTGAATATCCTATATCCTTTATATACCTATGTGCATGAAAACCATTTTAACGCCTCTAGGCATTCTGACTAAGAATCCTGGGTGTGGAGGCACCACATAGAGTATACACAGCGCCCACTGAATCTGTCTTTAAAATCTTTGGCTTTACCTGACAATGACACCAGGTCGGAGGTCAAAGTTCTTGTGTAGGATTTTCAGCAGCTCTTTTTCAGACTTGTCAGAGGATCCATACGTGAAGAGAGATATCGACAGCGGGGTGGCGACACCGATAGCATAGGAGACCTGCCAGAGGGCAAGTTAAACAAACCCGATATTAACAGTGACTGTGAGTCGCTTCAAATGAGATTGCAGCAGTCCTCTTACTTTACTGAAGTCACTCCATGTCTACCAGTAGTGGTAAATGCACTGTGTATAAGTAACACTTTGATGCCACTGATTATCTGAGAAAAGACACTCGAGGCTTACTCAGAGCGGTTGCAGACAGCTTAAAAAACAAATAATAAAATGGCAGAAAAAGGATGTTGAAATGTCAGCTTAGTAGTGATATGTTTCTAACACAACATTTGAATTTACAGGATGCCGTGAGGAGACGGTGTACTTGTGATGTGGGGAGGTCAGGACTTACTTGAACCAGAACTCTCCTGCACAGCTTGGCCTTCACTAGTGATTTGGCCACCCAGCGGGCTGCGTATGCGGCCGAGCGATCCACCTTGGTGTAATCCTTACCAGAGAAAGCACCACCGCCATGGGCACCCCAGCCCCCATACGTGTCCACAATGATCTTCCTCCCGGTCACGCCAGCATCGCCCTGACAAACCACAAATAATACAGGCTATTAAATATATATATTCAGAGAGTTCCCTCCATACTTTAATGAAAACCTGAAAAAAGAAATCATGTTACAAAATGAAAAACAAAACACACACACACACACACACACACATATATATATATATATATATATATATATATATATATATATATATATATATATATATATATATATATATATATATATATATATATATATATATCTTAGTTGTTTTGTTGTAGTTTTGTAAAATGATCAGGATGTTTTACCGCTTTCAAAAAAATATGAGTTCATTAAAGCCTGGAGGAAACGCTTTGAAAATATGGCTTTTGCTTATTAACTCCCTCTCTCTCTATAACAGAAAAAAGTTTTCTAAAGAAGTCAATGACATCTGCATTGCAGTCACAGTTATCCACAATCCAGTCTTACAGTGAGTGTTTTGTTGGGCTTTGTTGAAGTGCTGGTACAGAGGTTACGATCTAGTCAACGTCTGTAGTGATCAGAAGTCAGTGAACTGTGAAGAGACGCTCCACATTATAAAAACAGAAAAGCCAGGGACTGGGTAGATACGGAGTCTGAACCCTTTGCAGTGCAGTGGCAAGGCTATTGGATTCTATAGTAAGGCCCACTGACAAGGACACATAACAGGGTATTTTGGCACACCAATAATATTTTAAAAATGTCTCAATATACATTTGCAATCCAGCACTGTACTATTTTTCAGGTATATATTAAAAATGAATACATGCTAAGTGTACAGGTCAACAGTGTTGAGCCAAGCATGCACTAAACTGATCTCTTCTGAAAAGAATATGGGAAATGGCCATTGTGTATGTTTAGTTTCATTACAGTTTTGAAACAGCTCTGCAAAGCAGCACTATTTGTTTTTATGCCAGGCTCATTTAGGGTTAACAATATGTTCCCAGAGTGTAAGAAATTTACAAAAGAGATGAGAGGAGTGCAACGGGGAGTATCAGTTTGTCTGGTCACTGCATTTTTACTTGGGAAAGACAATCACTCTTAGGCTTCATTACAGACAGCACAATTAAAAACTGGTTCTGAAAAATATATTGGGCCTAATATAGGATGCCTTAATCACTGTTAGCTATTTAGATTTAGGGATACATGTATATACAATAAAAAAAAATATATAAAGGGTTTGCAGTGCCCATTGGGAAAAAAAATAAATAAAATAAAATAAATTTAAAAAGCATCTATGGTCTAAAGTCCCTCCACTATTCATCAGTAAAAAATACTGTTCTGAGCTTTTCAATTGGATTGGCATTTATCAAAGATGTTGCTAGCTATCCATATAAAACATGTCTCGTGTAAAGTGTGCAACGGGTGAATTAACACAACTCTCAATCAAGGCATACATTACACATACCACGTGACTGCTTTCCTCTTTTGAGAAACACTTCTTTTTTTTCCAGTGAGATAATCTTACAATGAAACATAACGGAAACTAATACGTCGGTGTTTCTGTTCTTACGCGGCGAAGAGGGATGATTGTAGCGCCGCACTGTCTCTATGGAGACCAACATACGCTTCAGGACGTTTAGGGCAGCAATTAAATCTGACGTAACGTAGCAACTTATATTCATGTTATTGTAGGAGAGCTCATCATATATATATATATTATATATATATATATATATATATATATATATATATATATATATATATATATATTACTACAGTGAGTTTTGCATTTGTTATCATGTGTCTAGTCTTTAATGTGTATTGTTTGTTCTCAGTATTAATCCGACATACAAGGAATATAGACTGGCAGTATCCGAAGAGATGCATGGGGAAATGCTTAGTGGAGGGTCTGGCCGAGGTGGCAGAACAGACACTAAAGGATCCCATTGAGTACCTTGCCCTCTGGATTTCTAAATACAAGTAACCTGGACTACGAGGGAAAGGAATGAACTGATGTGCGCAAGGAAAATGAACCACAGTACTGCATAGACACATGTATGCACTGAAATATGTTCAGTGTTGCTCCGGTTTAATTAAAAATCTCTCTCTCTCTCTCTCTCTCTCTCTCTCTCTCTCTCTCTCTATATATATATATATATATATATATATATATATATATATATATATATATATAGAGATTAGATCATTATATATAGATAGATAGATAGACAGATATACTGTATGTAAGTTGATTAGGCTGTAGAGCTTTCAAGCTACGGTGGCGTTAACTCCTTGTTTTACAGAGGATGTGAGCCCCGATGCTATTAACGCGTTTTCCGCTAGGGCGCAGTGCAGCGTTACACATTGAAAGTGTGCTAGAACTGTTACCGTGAAGATGATGTAAACTTCCACACATCGTTACAATACTGTAAATCAACAGGAGAAATAAAGGGAACACGTTGTATAAAGCAGAATATAATGTAAGAAATAATGTAAACTACAGTAAACACAACTGAATTTAGGTGTGCGATTCAGTCAATCTTAGGATGCGACTGCATTAGGCATTTTTTGTAAGATACAAAAACATAATGACTGTGCCCAGCTCTTCTAAAATGCTTCTGTTGTATCCTTATTGGCTGATATCTTAAAACACTATTGCCCCAATGACTTTCAGTTAAGATGATAATAATGATAATGTACTGTAATGCCAATAAGCAGTATGTATATGTGTGTGTGTGTGTGTATGTGTGTGTGTGTGTGTGTGTGTGTGTGTGTGTGTGTGTGTGTGTGTGTGTGTGTGTGTGTAAACTTGTTATTTTTGTTTACTTTTCTTTCTATATAATTTGAAAAAGGAAACTGCTGTGTATCAAAAGGTGCAAGATCAAAAAGAAAAAGCTCATGCAGGTAAACAGAAATGTGAATAACTGATCAAAAAAAAATCTATGATGTCAGGACATTTGGGACTCGTCCTTCAGCTGGATGGAAAAGCAGTGCGTCAGCAATCTGTTCAGGAAGATGACATTGTCATGATGACTTCAGAATACAATGACACACTGGTAATGTCAAAGAAGACATTGGCAGAATTATTAGATACATTTGGGGCTCCAAATCTTCCGTTGGTGCAAGAAGCAGATGAGAACAGCATTGGTCGTGGGGTATGTATTAGACAGAGCTGTATAGTACCACTGCCAGCACCCGCCTTTTACTTACTTATTTAGTTCATACAGTATGAAAACTCCACCAGCTAGCATTTGTGAATGTTCCAGCTGTTATCTGCACAAAGGGATCTGTGTTGAAGGCAATAAGATAACAAAGATGTGCTCTGATGCGCAATGCACAAGCTTGTGGTCGAAGCTAACGCGCTGTTATCTTGAAAACTAAATCATTGCATTTTTTTTAAGTAAGCAGCAAAGTTCATGTAATAGCTCAATACTGATTGAAGGTCTGATTAAAGCATTTTCAGTTATATATTTTCAGTTATATATTTTCAGTTATATATATATATATATATATATAGTCGTGGAAATTCTAATAAAGGAAGAGAGACTGCGAGTTCCAAACACACAGGCCTTTATTTATTAAGTTTGCAAACTGTGAACACTCTCAGCACACAGGGTGCTAGATAATCATCGAGTAGTGTTCCAACATACAGAGTTGGATCAGTTTCTTATATACCTTAAAATTATCAGTAAGGCAGAAGGCTAGCCAATGATGATTCAGATATTAGCATATAAGGGAAACAATTTATAACTATGCATACGTAGGATATAGCTAAGCAAGCAAATAACAGAATGGCTGTTTTGTGTGTATAGCAAAAACAGAAAGACACGTCTGGCTCATCCTATTATCCATTGTCTCACAGCTGCAGCTGCAATGTAGGCAAAACTTTATCTTAAGCAAAGCGTACAAGATTATGGGAACAAGATTATAGTACTCTTCCATGGCAGGCAAATCCAATTTTCTATAATATTTCTCTTACTCTATATATATATACACATACACAATAGCAGCGGAGCAGGCTATAAAGTTATTATATAAATCAGTACATACAGGTATTATTTCTAGTAACATTTGTTAAGTTTCTATGATATAAGGACATGCAGCCACATTAACTGGCTGGAAAGTACTGTATGTGAATTCTAAGGAAACCAGTTGTAATGAGTGGTTAACAAAGGACCAGCTTCACAGTCGGGAGCACAGACAAAATGTTACATTTTATGCATTCAGTAAAGTAATGCATATTATGGACACAGCTGTTTGAAATGTCTGTATGTGTCCAGACACTGTATTGTATTCAGGTTTGTCAGTTTGGAGTTTGAGCTCAGCACAGATACTGTATATGGATCCTGCTCCAGTAGGCAGTTGTCTGCAAGAGAGATTTATAAGCAAGACACTCTGAGGGATCGAGAGAAACCTTCAGAAGAGGTTACAGAACCTGTCGACCCAGCTGCAGGTCCTGGAATGGGGAGGGAGAGTGAGACTTCGGAGGAAGAAAGAAAGGTTGCTGCTTGCTTCTCACAGTCCAATCTGATCTGTGCGGTTTACAAGTTAATCAAAGTGGTTAAACTGCTGCAACACACACTTAAAGCTTAAAATAAGGACAGTGCACACTGTATGATTTCACATCATTATTACTTATTTATCAAATACATTTCTAAGTAAATTCCCATAACCTTGGACAGATATCTAAGACAATAGGCACACAAAGTATGGTACCAAACCCCAAAATACAGGCATCAGGCAAAAGGCTACAGAAATACATTTTCTGAAATATACAGCTATTGCCAAAAGTTTTGCATCATCCTATAGAATTAACTAATTTTGCTTCATAAAGTCAAATGAACCTTACTGAATAATGTTACCTTAGCATGTTGAATTACTGGTGCATAACACTTTATAGTTTTCTTTCTGGAGCAGCTTAAACATGTTTTGAAGTTCAAGTTATTAGATGTCTGTGATCACTCCTTCAGCCTAGAAAAAAGGATCTATGAATAATACTAATTTACATAAAGGGTTCATATTTATAGCTCCTCTGCATGTTTCCTTGTTTCATGAGGCTTGGCTGTTCCGCTTGCTGTCAGGCGTTTAGGTTCACAGTACCAAGGTATGAGGAAATGAAACAGCCTATCTTTTCTGTTTCAGGAGGAAGTGAATGAAAATACTGTGAAGACAGCAGAAGAGAATTAATGAAGCAACTAAAATACTTTAGAGTGACTGAGTTTTATTTTATCTTGTGTATTTGTTACATTGCATTAACCTTTTGCTATGATGAGCTGCAGGTATAGCATATTGAGTAACGATCAGAACATCAAATAAAGCTCTTGAAACCAGTGAGTTAATCTAACTCTGTACAGCGCAGTTACAGCAGCGGTGTCAGTATTACTGTAGATATGGCACCTATAAGAGAGAAATGTGTGGAAACAAGTAGAAGGGATACC